>NC_091482.1:53777300-54088967 GCF_036971445.1 Narcine bancroftii | reverse complement strand
GTTGTTGAGCGAATAGAAGCTTACTTATTTGAGCTTAAATATCGAGCCTTTCACAGTCTACCTCCAAGGAAATCAATACACTGTTCTCTTTTCAAACAAAATCATTATATTGGCTCAAGTGTTTCTTCCTCTTTTTGTAACATGTCATCTTTGAAGTAGTTTAGAAAACCACCCCAAGTAATCCTTATCCATTATCTGCATGGCAGCTTTTACCAAAACTACCCTTTGACACAGGCTCATCTTCCGTGTCAACACAGATAGTCCACCAATAACTCCAGAGCAAACTTTGGGTCATGGATGAGGGGAATTCTGAGTTCACAAGAACCATCCCTAAGAATTCCTGAACAAGATGGAAGGTTACACTGCTCAATGCTGGAGGCAGTGATGCTATTCTGTTCACCTTTTTATCAGCACCCGCTGATTCCAATATATTCAGTCATCCATTTGCAGGGATGGAGGCTATAATCCCATTTTTATTTTCTATGAGTTTTACGTTCCTCACAAGATCACAAGATATGGGAGCAGAAGTAGGCCAATCGGCCCATCAAGTCTGCCCGGTCATTCTATCATCTTCTCGCTCAGCCCCACACCCCGACCATCTCCCCGAAATGCTTGAAGCCCTGACTAATCAAATACCTGTCAATGTCTGCCTTAAATGCACTCAATGACCTCACCTCCACAGCCACCTAGAGTAACAAGTTCAATAGGCTCACTACCCTCTGGCTAAAAAAAATTCTCTGCATCACTTTATTAAATTCACGCCCTTTTATCTTGAAGTTATGTCATCTTGTCCTAGACTCCCCTACCATGGGATACAACCTTGCCACATCTACTCTGTCCAGCCCTTTTAGCATATGAAATGTCTTCATGAGGTTCCCCATTATCCTTCTGTATTGTAATGTGTACAGTCCAAGAGCCATATAAATGTTCTTTATATGCTAATCCTTTAATTCCTGTTACCATTCTAGTAAATCTCTGAACCCTCTCCAATGCCAGCACGTTTTCTCAAAGAAGATGGGCTAGAACTGTACACAGTACTCCAAGTGTGATCATACCAGTGCCCTACAGAGACTCAACATTACATCTCTGCTGTTATATGCTATTCTTTGAGAAATGAATGCAAACATGTAATTTGTATTCTTCATTACTGACTCAACCTGATCTTTAGGGTAACCTGCATGAACCCTCCCAATCCCTTTACATCTCTGAATTTTGAATTTTCTCTCCATCTAAATAATAGTCCAGCCAGCTATTTCTACAACCAAAGTGTATGACCATACACTTTCCAACATTGTATTACATTTGCCAATTCTTTGTCCATTCTCCTAATCTATCCAAGTCTCTCTGTATGAAAAAGTCTATCCCATCACAGTTGACTGCATTGTCTCCTGCAGAGTGGATTGTGGAGGGTCTCTCCACATGGAACCTGGTGGCAATTTGGATTGTAGAGGGTCATGTGACCTCTCTGTCTGAAACCTAGTTGGAAGTCACATCACCTGCAACTCTACCCATCCATTAGTGCACACTTGACCATTGGCCCCTTTAATCACCTATCGATTACCTGGCCCAGACCTTCCAGCTGACTGTACTGTAAAGTCCACCACGTGGAGTAGCTGTTTCTCTTTTGGTCCTTGGTCCTGAAATGAACGCTGCTCCACTCCAGGTTGCAACTTGTAGACCATGCAGGACGAGTCATTGGTAAGATGCACACGACACAGGGATTGGGGCTGTTGTAGAGGGCACTGGAGCCATGCCATGCTAGACAAGGAACAGCGGGTAGTGTACAGTAATGTTTAGTCATCATAAGACTTTACAACATGGTTAGTATTGACAGTGTTAATTCTGATGTGATGGTATGCGTGTAAGCAGCTTTTAGCCTCAATAGTGTTAAGTCCGATGTGACTGACTATACTGTGTTTTGTGATTGAGAGTAGTGGTGTGTGTTACCCCTGTTGCGATCCCCTTAAATGTGTTTAAATTAAGATCCTTCCTGTGTTCAGCCTCTGTTCCTCTTTGAACCCATCAAACTTTACCCTTCCCACATGTCTCCTCTTTTTATGAATTCCTTATCTATGCTGCCTACCATATTTTATACTTCCTAATGATACAAAAGGAGGCTTTTCAGCCCATCAGTCTATGCCAGTTCCCAGGGGAGCAATCTCATTGGTTCCTTTCTTTGCTCTTCCATGTGCACATGCAATTTAGGTTTTGTCACAGATGCCCTTCAACCTTTCTTTGATCCTCTTTTGCCATGAAGCAGCTATGAGAGGTCATTTACATTACCCAATGACTATACCTGCAAGCCTCTGGGAAGAAAAGGGAACACTCAGAGGAAACACTTGTCGCTGGAAACTCCCCACAGATCTGAGATCAGGATCAAACGAGGATTCTCAGATCAATGCACTGCACAAACGTGTTGTCTTCTTGCCTGTTCAGCTACCTAAATAAGAATTTTGATGCGTATGTACAATGCTCAGTGTATATGCCAATAAGCTGAGGAGGCGCAGTTAGCGCTACACTGTTGCAGTGCCAACGAATGGGGTTCAAATCTGGTGCTGTCTAGAAAGAGCTGGTACCTTCTTCCCGTGTCTCCATGGGGTTTTTCCCCCACCTGCTCTGGCGGGAAACATATCTGGGTTGTAGGACATTTGAATGTAATTGGGCGGCACGGGCTCGTGGGCCGAAAGGGACTGTTACTGTGCTGTATATCTAAATTTAAAAATTTTTAAATAAAAAAAATCAGAATTTAAACTCATTATCATCATCATTTATGTTCACGTTTTAAATTTTTAAATTAAATTTAAATTTTAAATTTAGACATACAACATGGTAACAGGCCCTTCGAGTCTGTGCCACCCAATTTCCATCCTGTTAACCTACACCCGCGGTACGTTTTGAATAATGGGAGGCAACTGGAGCCCCCCGGAGAAAACCCATGCAGACACAGGGAGAAAGTACAAACTCATTACCGACAGCGAAGGATTCAAACTCTGGTCCGGTCCCAATCGTTGGTGCTGTAAAAGTTTTGGGCTAACCGTTAGGCCAACCATGTCGCTCTTAACTCCAATCAGAAATCTCAGCATTTTCTGAGGTGTTTTAAACAATTCAAGAACCTCAGCCAATCTCTGGCTCTATTACTCCTGATGATAAATTACTTCTATTTCCCCCTTAGCACAGTAAAATTATTTAAGGAATCAATTTCCAAGCTATAACTTAGATTCTTTGCCTGAGTAATTCTCCAGAGCAGTGCATTTCAAATGGATTCTTTCATTTTTCAGTTTTGCCTTCTTATCACTGATGACAATAAAGTTTGCTCAGATGTTTATTTTTCTTTCTGAAGGCACAACACAAATAAAAAGGTGGGATTGGTGTATGGATTCCTGGGCAAGATGTGACAATCCTTTTCCCTGAATGCAATGTGGAGGGGGGGGTGGGGGTCATCCCTTGATGAAGGCAAACCTCAACTAAATGGATCAGCACCACCTTTGCACAGCAGCAGAGAATGTCGTCAGTTCATGCAAAGGGTATTTGAAGATCAAGGCACATAAGCCATAGTCATCCCGACCCTCCTACGTGCTTCTAAGACATGATCATCAGAAAGAACCCATGTCAGCATTCTCTCTCAGCCCAGCTCACTTGAGGCCTGAGTTTATTGGAGAGGAAAAGTAGTTTTACAGACCTTCTATTCCTGTTGTGGGAGGTAATTACTCAGCATTGATCAAATGCAGAACAGCCATGTTATCATTAGCTTTGCCATGACCTTATGAAATGGTGGATCAGGCTTCAGGAGCAGGAAACTGACCCTTGCCCTTAAATTATAGGTCCTTGACAGGATGGCTATGAACTGGTCTCTTGAACTGCTGAAGTTTTCTGGTGATGGAATTGCTGACGGATTGGGAATCGCAAGATTTTGATCCAAAAGGGACAAGTCAAGTTTTTTGTCATCTGATTGCACAAGTACAACCTGGCAAAACAGCGTTCTCTTGGTGCAAACAACCAGACATAACTCGTAGATGGAGAAACTATACATATGCAGGACAAGGATTTTATCTATACAAATAAATAAATAAATAGATTTTGTTTCAGGAATATGAAAGTCTCAGATGGCGCATGTGGACAGATCCTCTGGTCGTTCAGCGTTCTCACTGCCTGGTGGCGCTGGTTCCGATACTCCTATATCTCTTCCCCAATGGGAGCAGCTGAAAGATGGTGATGGGGTCATCAATGATTTTGGGCACCCTCTTCAAAACATGATCCTGGTAGTGGGGGTGGGGGGGGGGGGGGGGGAGAGGGAGACTACAGTGATCCTCTCTGCCACTTTTATGGTCCTGTGGATTTATTTTCAATCCATTTCTCTGCAGCAACTGTACCACGCTGTGATGCTGCAGGCCAGGATGCTTTTGAAAGAGCTCCGATAGAAGGATGACAACAAGGTGTGTCCAAGTCTGTGGCTTGGAAGGCTTCTATTTTATTAACACTACTGCACGGCAGAAAACCATGCCGACCAATTATGCCCAATCAATCTACCAACCCTGTGTGTTTTGGAGGGTGAGAGGAAACCAGAGTTTCTCAAAGAAATTCCACACAGACTGTGGGGAGAAAGATCAGACTCCTTAAAGACAATGCTGAATTCAAACCCAGTCCGCTAGCACTGTAATACATTGCTCTAATCATGTTGATTGCACACCTATAATAATTGTCCTGTGTGGTGATGGGCGGGGATGACTGAGAGGTCCAATTGGACTGGCATTAGTAAGTAGATGCTGAACATTTCACAGGTATTGCAGCAATGCAATACCGGAATCTATAAGGTTCAATACTAATCAAGAAGGCAGCTTTTTCCAACAGGGTGTCAAGCAGATTGAGTGTTGTGTTTGATTGCTTAAGTTATGAAAGGTCTCAAGATCTTTTCCAATAACACTATTATACTTCTATTTCGGACTAATTTTGCTATTGAGCCTGAACGCATACTCATTTACGTCGTTCTTTATTCCGCATTCACGCTTGTAAAATAGTTCGACAGTGAATGCACAATTTCATCTGATGTCTTGTGTGGCTGCGTTCTGATTGCAAAGAAGGAATATGAGAAAATCCCAGTCTTTTGTCACACTTTACAAGACTGTAAACTCACAGATCATTCAATAGAAGTTGTTTAATGGATTGAGATTTTAATAACATTGATTTCCATTTCCACAAGGAATCAAATATCAGAAAATAATTGATAAAGGATTGCATTTCACATGCAGTGGATTAAAAGATGCTTCCTGCCCATGGAGACCATATTCCTTCAAATAGTTCCTGGCCAGTTGTCCTGTCAATTTCAATGAAAAGTGATCAAGATCTAAGAGGTCTTGTTACATGATGAAATAAGCAATAGTAATTGAGAAACAGCTTTAAGCTTCAGTCCAATACTGGAAAATTCCATTGACCTGAGGCTTCATTCCTTCCAATGGTTTACCGGCAGATATCGCCTCAAACCATGCATCTTGGCGCCTCACAGTTCGGCGGGCAGCAACCTCCTTTGAAGAAGACCGCAGAGCCCACCTCACTGACAAAAGGCAAAGGAGGAAAAACCCAACACCCAACCGCAACCCACCAATTTTCCCCTGCAACCGCTGCAACCGTGTCTGCCTGTCCCGCATCGGACTTGTCAGCCACAATCGAGCCTGCAGCTGACGTGGACTTTTACCCCCTCCATAAATCTTCGTCCGCGAAGCCAAGCCAAAGAAGAAAGAAAAATATTTAGCTTAAATTCTTGTTTTAAAACTCATAATAACATATTTTTACTCAATGCAAACAACATCTATTGTATTATATGATACTCTACCTATTAACCCTTGCAGCCAATATTAATTTTGCATCTCATACGTATTTTTGGTTGCCTTTCATCATGTAAATTTCAGAGAGAATTTTCTATTAATTTAAAGAGTCTATCTTTTTAAGTTTCCTTCACGTTGCTCATGGAAGTGATATAACTTAAAATCCATAAAATAAATGTGTTTAATTTTGGACATTTTGCCAAAATTACAATTGGTGCTTGGGGTCAGTGTTGACATTGTTACATTATGACAAGGTAACTCATGTTCATAGATTACAGACATTGCATTGCTTTTATGGATTTATCTGACATGCTCCGTTTTGGGAAATTTATATTTAATGAGAAAGTGCATTGTGAATTAAGCAGAGAAGCTGTGGACATAATGTTTACATCAATTGCACGATATCATTCTTCATTCTCATATCGCTCAGTTTACACAAGATCAGGTGATTTCAGATATCTCTGGTAATAACTTGACTGACATCTCTCCGTATTGTCAAAACCAGTGATGTTGGTGAGGTAACTGGAACTTTGGACAGTGTTGATAAACATACTGATGTAAATTGGTTCCTTATTTTATCAGGGACCATTATTTTCAGTTGCTTTACTCATTATTTAGGATTCCAGTATAAATCGATGCTCTGGAAAAAATTAGTAGATGCCAAACTTAAGGCATGCCTAGATAAAAAAAAACTTGTTTCTTACTATTGGCATTAACATGGGCCAGGATATTCATTCACAGCTTAGCTGATATAATGCAGACTCATTGCATGACTCACCGATGACTAATTCAGGTATCAACATGTTCCAACAGAATTCAGTAGCACCTGAAGCCCAAAGTACAAGGTGCGACATTGTGGCCATTGCACATTGTGTTTCATGTAAAAATTCTGTGAACCCAGGTCCAAGGCAGACTGTGGAGAAAGGATCCTGGTGGAGGAATGGGTACTTATGAAGATGGGGGAAGTACTGGTGATATATATACTGGGGGAGAGGGATTGCTTGCAGAACATCTTAGTGGGGGGATGAGAAATACTCTTTTGGGCTAGAGGAGAGTTGACAGAATCGAGGCCACATAACACAGCACAAGGAGAGCATATAAGAAAATCAAAGAGGACATACATTGGATGGGTGGCAAGTGTTGATCTGGACTAGTTCTTTCACATTCCAATTGAACTGTACTGGAGGAAATATGGGTATTTTGATTGCATCTAAGGGCAGGCATTCCTCTGAGCAATCTGGCCTAATTTACCCTGCACAGTGAGGATGGAAGATATGCAAGGCTGATTGGCACCCCATGTTGACCAAATGAATTGCAAAAGTGGTGGTATCAACCAAAAATCATGAGATACACAACTCACTCTGGAAATGTTTTAGCTTCAGATTATTAAAAAAAGGCATTTTGAGACTGAATTTCTAGATCATGAAGACTAAAATAAATCAAGGTTTATGAAAATTTTATAATGTCATTACAGAAAGAAATGCATTAAAACCTCTGTTATCTACAGTTCAAGCAAATGACATCCTCAAGAAGCCAGCAAAAATATGGCAGGAAATAAATTGGTAAAAATTACAAAAGTTTAAAATTGACCCGCTTTGCCTTTAGTTCAGCAACCACGCAACCAGAAAGTAGACTTATCCAGCATCTACTAATCCCCATAGGTGCCAGATACCGGAGATTTTACTGTATAGATACATAATGAAGGAACTACCTTGAAATGAATCACCATATCTCAACCCAGCATTATGTTATCTATCTTGATTGAAGGACCATTACAGACAGCTCGAGTTCTCCGGCAGTTATTCAGGAGACAGGTGCTTTCTCCTCGGTGATGGGAATGGATTGAGAATCAGCTGTAAAAACGTTTCCACACGGCACAATCTCCTGATTGGCAGTTTGGTTGCGATTGTCCTCAGATCTATGGTGAACCAATCTGATGAGACTAATGGAGTAAGCAAAGATGCGGAGCTGAGATCTAGCTCTGAGCCTTCAAACTCCCATTTCCAGCTCTGACAAGTAATCAAATTATTATCATTTGATTTGCTTCCTCATGATCAGGGGCCCCGTCAAATCAGTCTCCAATGTTAATTGCATGATAGAAAAGTGCTCACAAGTCAGTTACCCCTCAGGTTACAACATAAAACCAGGAAGCCACCAGTTTCCTTGAACAAAGGCAGCAATGGTGTCCCCTTTTTATTATTTAGGCATTAAATGATAAGGTCACTGGATTTCCTGGTGATAGCAAGAACTGTCCGCCTCTTGCAGTGCCACCAGGGAAAGGAAGAGTGGAAAATAACGTTCCTTTCTTGTCTTGGCATCAAGGGAATGAACTGATATTGAGAAATGTGAGCTAACTTCAAAACAATATCTTAAAAGTCTTAAACTTGGGCATTAATTGACAAATTTGGAAAATGGTTTTGATTGATAGTTTACAAGGAACCTTTGTGAATTAGTGCACAATGTTTGGATGAACCCAGGCTACACATCACCAGATGCCTCGATTCACTCTTGACTTTGGATGTTGTCTGTATGAAATCAGCACATTTCTTCTGAGCTAATTTTCCTCCCAAAGATCAACATTCAAATTTCAAAGACATCGGTTGAGAGATGAATTGGCTTCTGTAAATGGACTCTCAATGTGTAGGTGAATAGGGAAACCTGACGGGGAATTGATGGGAACGTGGGAGGATAAGATGCGTTGAATGTAGACTAAGGATCAACATTGTTTTGATTGTGTCTGTACTGTATATCTCAATGACTCAACGAGAACATGATGCCACTTTTGTGTTGGAAAGAGGGAAACTATTGATATATAGTAATCTCAAACCCCCCCCCTGTATCCAGCACCTATGAGGATTGGTATATGCCGGTTAAGTGACTTTTCCAGTTGCTTGAGATTGCATGTTGTATGATTGCCGAACTTAGGGGGCACCAATTTTAAACTTTTGTATTTGTTTTACCTATTTATTTTCTGTAATTATTTTGCATTTGTTTGAGGCTTCAGGCTGCTTCAATTCCGGATAACAGGTTTTCCTGTACTTGGATCCACTGAAAGCAAAAATAATGCCTCCTATAATAGATTTAATAGAAACAGCCTAGAGGAAAGGGTGATCCTTTCACATTGCAACTGATTGCAGCAATTTTCCTCTTCCAGACCTCACTTCATACCTTCCTACTCCATGAGACTTCAGTAGAATATAATGCAGGGGACTAGAAGAATTCATATTCTTCATATGCATTCAGGACTGTGCGCCATTTAATGGCAGAAGGGAGCTGTAATTGAGGAAAATTGTAAGGGTTGTGAAAGAACCTCCCAGGAGTGAATCAGACTCACCCCTTTCTGGGTGAAAGAGGAAATATTCAGAAAACAACCTCAAAAATGAAGGCATCAAGCTGGATGTCAGAAAAGCAAACCTTTACTTGCTCAGTATATTGTTTAGTGCCAGAAATCAACAGGGTATTATATAAGTAAACTCTTTTCCTGCTGAATGATGTTGGATGTAATGAAGCATGCTTGATGTCCAAGGGAATTCAACACAACTCTCTGAACAATGGGGAATCTGCCATTTGGTTCAATTGCAATGCTCAGTCATGTTCTTGCTGGCTTTGATCACTGACTACAGTGCAGACTAATGCTAAGATTCGCTTTTTTATTCAAAAGTTTTTTATCGTGAAAATAAATTAGGGATTATGATTATAACAATTTTTTTTTCAAAAGGTTTGCTTCATGAAACAAAATTGGGGATTATGATAGACAACCTTAAGCTGAACAAAAAGATAATTTCAGATTTGCCGTATCACGTAGGAAGTTAGAGAAACGTTATATGAACTTTCATTTAATTTAGCATGTTTAATCACATAATGATGTTGACACATTGCATGAGTACAACTGATCTAATTTTTTTTGCCACTGATTTTCATTTGTACTCAGCATCTGAGGCCTCTTGTGTCAGGCTCCACCAATAATTGATGGATTCCAGTTACCTGATGCTGGTTCCCCATGGTCGTGATTTCCTGGTGAAACCTTTCACCTTGTTTGTCACTGACTGCACCAAGTTGACTAGGGAAGACGTCCAAGTGTGAATGCAGAAAATGAATTTTTAGTGCCATGTTACATGTTATGGTTTTGTATACTTACAGAAGACTTAAAATGTGTCAGGAAATCACAAAAATAGGTTATATCTTTAAAAAAAATGGTATGTTATAAGAACGTTTTAAGGTGTTTTGATCAAATAAATGCAAAAGTGTTCGGGCACTAAATCTTCATTGTCTAGTGTAATTTAACTGAATGCAGATAACTCTGTAAATATTACAAGATGCCTTCGACATTCAGAACTCTTAAAATGTGATCGGTATGTGTGAACTCAGATTTCAGATTTATTGTCAGAGTACATACATGACATCACATACAACCCCTAGATTCCTTTTTCCTGCAGGTGCGGCAGAATTACCACTAAATGGTAGTGCAAAAAATAAACTGCACACAGTGTAAACATGTAAACAAATAAATGAACTGTAAGCAGATGTGAACAAGCTGACTGTGCAATTTCGAGAGAACAGAAAAGATCTATAAAATGCACAAGTAAGAGTCCTTAAATGAGTGTCTGACTGAGTTTGAAATTGAGGAGTCTGATGGTGGAGGGGTAGCAGCTGTTTCTGAACCTTGTATGAGTTTTATGGTACCTACACCTCTTTCCTGATGGCATCAGCGAGATCAGAGCGTGTGCTAGGTGGTGAGGCCCTTTGGTGATTGCTGCTGCCCTCCAACGGCAGTGCTTCCTGTAGATGTTCTCAATAGTGGGATGAGTTTTGCTTATGATGTCCTGGGCTGTGTCCACTACCTTTTTGGAGGGCTTTACGCTCAGGAGTATTGGTGCTTCCATACTATACCATGATGAAGCTGGTCAGCACACTTTCCACTGCATCTCTGTAGAAATTTGCCAGAGTTTCTGGTGTCGTAACAAAGCTCCACAAACTCCTGAGGAAGTAGAGGAGCTGATGTGCTTTCTTCCCAATGCCATTGGTGTGTTGGGATAAGGAAAGATCTTCTGAGATAGTGACTCCCAATAACCCCTAAATTTGCTCACCCTCTCCACCTCTGATTCCCCAGTGATCACTGGATTGTGCACCTCTGGCTTTCCTTTCCTGAAGTCAACAATCAGCTCCTTAGTTTTGGTCACATTGAGTGCAAGGTTGTTGTTGATGCACCATTCAACCAAGGTTTCAATCTCATTCTTGTAGGCTGACTCATGTCATTCTTTATACAACTCACTACCGTGTTATTGTCAACAAATTTATAGATGGTGTTATTGCTGTGCCGACTACCGTCGGCAATAACACCTACAGTCGTAGGTGTAAAGTGGGTAAAGCAAAGTAGAGTAGAACTGTGTAAGGATCAGACTTGTCAGAAGTACATTGTGGTGGTCACCGTTCCCTGATGAAATCACACTCATTGTGAAATAGAATAGGTACTTCCATGTACTATTCAGGTTTGCGTGCCTGACGTGCGTCTTACATCAGATGTCCAACTAGTTATATTTGCAAAATGAAGTGAATACAAAAGTCTGCAGACACTGTGATTGTAGTCAAGACACAGAGGGGGCAGGAGGAACTCAACCGGTCTTGCAGTGTCCATAGGAAGTAAAGATATTATCGACGTTCCAGTCCTGAGCCCTTCCTCAAGGTACAAGTGAAAAACACCAGCACCTGAAGTAAAGACTGGGGTAAGAAAGAGCGAAGAATGGGAAGGGTCGAGTACAGAACAACAAACCGAAGGTGTTAAATATATGTGAGAATTGATTTTGGATCTGTGAAAGGAGGTAAAGGGAAAAGGTGAGAGGGAGAGAGAGACAGAGAGAGACAGAGACAGAGACAGACAGATATTGAGGGAAGGAGATGGGGAATGATGGGGGTGGGAGTGGTTTCTAATGGAAACTGGAGAAGTCAATGTTTTGCCATCTGGTTGGAGGGTTCCCAGATGGAAGATGAGTGTTGTTCCTCCAATTTGCAGGTGGACTCAGTCTGGCAGTGCATGAGACCATGGACAGACAAGGGTAGGGCAGGGAATTTAATGGGTGGCCACTGGGAGATCCAAGCTATTGCGATGGACAGAACTGAGATGCTCAATGAAGCAGCTGCTAAACCAGCTACCTCCGCACAAAGAAGGATGTGATTTACTCTAGTAGAAGAAATATTTGAACAGAGCATGGGTGTTCATATGTGTTAATAAACAAAATGCAGGAACAGGAATCATAACATTTGCAAATGGACTTTAACATGTTCGGTTCTTTCCCATTTCAAAACTCTTTTTTTATATATCGATAACCATTGATACCCATGCTCAATGGCTAAGTGACGTCATGTCATGTTTCAATATAGATTTGATGCTCAATTTCCGATTTGAATTTAAATTTTCAAACATTGTGGGGTCCCTTTTCTGATTTAATTTTATAATCTTTGATTTGTTAAGAAGGTAGAAATGTTGACCACTGAGGTAATTTATCACACTGATAAAAATTCTGTCTTTCTTTTGGTATTTTTTTTTGCCCAAACAGCTTCCTTCTTGGTACTTGATTTAGATGTTCCCTTTTCTATATAATAAAATAAATATAATATCAATACAATATAATCTGTTTGATTAAAATGTGAGGTACCTTGGATATAATGATATGATTTAAATATAATATATATTCTTTTGAATTTGAATATGTTCTCTGTATTTTTTGGGTATCAAATTTCAAAGTTAATAAAAATGTTGAAAAAGATATTGATAACCTAATAACTCTTTGAGATTGAAGTCGAGCTGCTGGAAGACCTGCTCCCTTTTCTTTTGATTGCATATAAGTGTCCCTCAGGACCCTTGAGAATTACTCATTTTTAACTGGCAAACTCAGGCTGTGGGCAGGGACAAGTGAATGAGTGGCCTTGGAATGCTAGCTGTGCTGCACAAGTGCGAGTGGTGGGAAGTGAAAGCAAACGTAGCAGAGTTCAACCACTCAATTGCATTCATTGAATGCATCCAAGGGCCCAGTTTAGTGCCGATAAAGACATGGTCCTGTGAAGGCAATCAACACTGTTCTGATGCTGAGAAACAAATGATCACTCAGATATTGGTTAGACCATAATGCAATGGCACTCAGATCTCTGCAGCCTCTAGATCTGGAGCTCAAAGAAGTCAAAGCACAGAGGACGGCTATCAGCTTGCTTTACTCTCTCTGTACAGTGCGAGCTGGATCCTGCTGTTGATGAAGAGAAGTGTGAATGGGGTAGAGGGAGTTTCTGCTCCTATGAAAGAGATGCAAGTTCCCACATGATGTACCTCTGTTCTCACAAGAGTACAACCTCTTGCAGGAGAGGTTAATGAGCAGTAGAGGAGGGCCGGTTAGCGCAAAGCTGTTCCAATGCCAGCGACCAGGGTTCAAATCCACCAGTGTTTGTAAGGAGTTTGTACATTCTCCCTGTGTCTATGTGGGGTTCCGTTGGGTTCTCCGGCTTCCTCCCACTTTTCAAAAATGAACTGGGCGTGTAGGTCAATTGGGTTTAATTGGGAAGCATAGGCTCGTGGACCAAAAGGACTTGCTACCTTGCTGCATGTCTAAAATAAAATCTCCATTTGTAAACAAAAAATCGCTGCTCATATCCACAAGCCCTTTGCTCCTCGAGAACTACCAGTATATTTTTTGCAGACTCTTCCTGCTCCTTGATATCCAGTATGTCTATCACCTGTTTCAGGCTCCTGGGGAGAGAGTGGTGGCAGGGCCTCACTGCTACCATCAGGAGAAAGTTATAGGTTCCACAAGACTCTTACTGCCAGGTCCAGGGACAGCTGCTACCCCATCACCAAACTCAAGCAGAGACTCATTTAAGGAATCTTATTTTGCACGTTATTTATTATTGAACATTTATTCTTCTCGTTTGTCGATATTTATTTATTTCCGTTTCTCTCTTTCTCTCCTTCAGTACAGTTTTTTTTCGCACTACAGATAAGTAGAAATTCTGTCTGGCCCACAGGAAAAAAGAATGTCATGTATGTACTGACAATAAATCTGAACTTTGAACTTTAAGGGCTGATTGAAAAGCAGCAAAGAATCAACAGTTATGGAACACTTCAAACTCTCTGCAGTTCCTGTTTTAGCGTTAGCCATTCTAACATGGCTTTAAATATCTTTTTGATAAGTTCAGAATCCGAGTTCAGCAATGACGGGAAATGAAACACCACACGAGTACTGGGCGTTAAATTCCCACAGGATCCAATGTTATTTTTTATTGGATGATACTAGAGGGGTTAAACCTAAATTAAAAATGAATTTTGTTCAAACTGCTTTAGCAATAGCTAGCAAATGTATTCCTATAATTTGGAAGTCTGATCCAGATTTGGGAAAGGAGAGAGGCATGTGAATACCACTTGAGAAAATCACATAATTTAAGAGACAAATATCATATATTGAGGAAAGTATGGAGCCCATATTTACAAATTGTGGGTATGAATATTTAAATGAACCTCAGACATTCCCTTTCTCCTAAAAGTCTCTGTATAGTAGAAGAAGACTTATAGTAAGGAGCGCTCCTGTTGAAGCTCTCTTGTCCCACTCTTTTTGGCTTTGTAGAGGATTAAAGGGGGGAGAATGGGAGGATTATAAAGGGGGGGGGGTTCTCTTTCATTCTTTTCTTTTTCTTATATATACCACATAAACTTAAAATGGATGTATCACTAAAATATGTGAATCTTTTGTGGTTTTAAATGTGTAAATAAAATTTAATTTAAAAAAAGACAAATTAAACAGCAGATTAGTATACCAATTTTTCAGGATAACATGTCCAATGTTCTTTAGGAGATGCACAATTGATTAACAAGAAAATCTCAGCCAAGGTTTCATCTTCCTGATCTTATGAATCCAAGAAAAGAGGCTCTCAGCCAAGGTTTCATCTTCCTGATCTTATGAATCCAAGAAAAGAGGCTCTCAGCCAAGGTTTCATCTTCCTGATCTTATGAATCCAAGAAAAGAGGCTCTCAGCCAAGGTTTCATCTTCCTGATCTTATGAATCCAAGAAAAGAGGCTCTCAGCCAAGGTTTCATCTTCCTGATCTTATGAATCCAAGAAAAGAGGCTCTCAGCCAAGGTTTCATCTTCCTGATCTTATGAATCCAAGAAAAGAGGCTCTCAGCCAAGGTTTCATCTTCCTGATCTTATGAATCCAAGAAAAGAGGCTCAAGGTGTGGAATTCCTCAAATTTTTTGTATCCTTGCTCCGAGACAGTCAGAGATGGGATGTTCCCGAAAATTCCCCAACAGGGAATCCCTAATTATATTTTAAAAAGAGAACCCTACTGGATGCATACTGATGGTGGAGCTCACATTTTTATTTTGGTTAAATGCAGTCTTGAGTCGGCTGAATAATGAATCTCTTTGCATTGAACCCAAACATTCCTGGCCTGAAATACTGTTCTTGAAACATTATAAGGAAGGTCTTAAAAAATGTCAGGATGATAGATAGACAAAGTGGCAATTTCTAAAACTATATTTCAGAGTGTCCTTTATGGTAAGTGGATGCATGTGGAGATTTAGAGACACCTGCACAATTCAGGAGGTCTGGTATGTGTGTTTACATCAGCAATGCCAGGTTTGTTCTGAAGCATTCAAAGAGTGTATATTACACCAGTCTATTCAGCGTACTTTCAATCCATATAACTTTCATCAACATCTGACATTAACACGCTGACAGCAGTCTGTTAATCAGCACTTGTTTAAAATATCTTATCCGGTTTGTTTGGACATTTTACAATGTAAGACAGCGAGAGACGGTTATCATTTTACAGACGTTCAAGCAGCAATGGGGGAATGGAGGCTGCTACAGGGAGGGGTGTAGAATAAGTTGTTTCACTGTTTAAATTGAAAGCATTCTGTCATCATTCATGGGGTAACACTGATTGATGAGATGTTGAATAAGTATTGGTTTTGGTTAAACATGACAAAGTGAAAGATTTACGGGCAGTGGTTGAAGAGGTTTAGAAAGGTCTGGCAATGGTTCAGTGCCCTGTTATGGCAGAAGAAGTGACCTCTGCCTCTCAAAGAAAAAGTCAGGAAAACATACCAGCTGCTGCTTGAGTTTATTGATTTACAACGTGTTCAGCATTTGCTGGTTTTTGAAGCATTGCTATGATGGTTCATCGTGAGCAAATAAAAGGAAAGTTAGGGGTTTGAGGTAGAAAACTGTAAACTTTTCACAGAAGAGTGACAACTAAATTAAACTTAGAAAGAAAACATGTCCCCTGTTTCACCTCAGTTGTGATATTTGCAACCACAAAGAAGAGGAAGGCTATTTTAGACAAGATTTGCATCTGACCCAGAAGGCAGCATATTTTGACAAAGGAAAGATTAGAAATGATAAGTTTGCAAACAAAATTTCTGCCTTTAAGGTTGGATACTGTCTAATAATCTGATCTCTTAAATCTTTGTTATGACCAAATGTGACACCATGTTGGCCCACCAATTTGCTTCCTGAACACTTTTGAGTGTATTTTATGGATATTAAAGCTGTTGACAAAATCTCTTTAAACTTTTCCTATCAAATACTATTTTTTAGATTAAAAAAATATGCTAAAAAATTGCAGAAATTTATGGCAAACTTTGGGCCTTAGATATCCTGCGTGTCTCCTGTTAGCTTTCTCATGTGGATCTTGAGCAAGTCAGTTTGGAAAATCTCACACTCAGTGCCCTCACTCCACCAGGCAGATTGAACCTCTATCATAATTAAACGAGAAAAAGCTAAGTGCAGCTGAACGCACAAGCCAGGGAACTTTTGGGATATGGAAGGTTTTCAGATTCACTCTCACTGTCCGTAATGCAGAATGAAACTTAAGGCTGGGATACAATATATAGTTATTGCCGGACTCCAGTTGTCTCCCTGTTAATGGGGTATTTAAGTTACTCTTCATGATCTGGCCTGAAAGAACACCTGTTAATGGTCAATTTTTATGAAGGATAGAGATGGATGCCAACATTAAGGACTTGCTTGGGATTTTCCCTCCCATGCCACCGATTGGCCTCAAAGGATATTGGGTTGTTTTCAAAGATGTCAATGCTTTCATATTTTCTGAATGTGATAGGAATACCTGAGAATAAAAGCAGAGGCCAGGTCATGTCTACTTTTTTATCCCATTGAGATGATAACCCTGGAATTTTCACAAGGTGCCATGGACTCAAGGTACTTCCTTGATTAATGAGGACAGAGAAGTAATCTAAGGTGTACAAAAAAGGCAACTAAAAGAGTTAACCGTGGTTTTCAAACTTTTTTCTTTCACTCACGTACCACCTTAAGTATGTCATCAGTGCTCTGTGATTAGTAAGGGGTTGCTTAAGGCGGTATGGAGTGGAAAGAAAAAAGTTTGAGCACCACTGTTTTAAATGAACTTAGTTGACTCATAATGTGCACAGTTTCATAACCCCCCCCCCCAAAGGAAATGGGTCAATGGTCAATGACAATATTTCTCAAGCACAATATTTCAGTAACAATTGGGTCTAGAGCAGTGGTTCTCAACCTTCCTTTCCCTCTCATGTACCACCTTAACTAATCCCTTACTAATCACTAGAGCACCGATGGCATAGGGATTAATTAAGGTGGTATGTGAGTGGAAATAAAAAGTTTGAAAGCCTCTGATCTAGATCTTTGGGATCCACTAAGCAATTTAACCATCTTCCAATCATATCACAAGCGTCACATTGGACTTCCACTCTCCTCCTGTTCCGAAGTTACTCCAACACCATAAGCTCTTGAGGTGGAGCCAAAGCCCAAATTACCATCAAAGTAAGTCTCTTGTGTTCATCCCAATAGAGCCTCAGAACTTTAATATCATGAAAGTCTGCCAAAAATAATGTTCATATGAACATATAAATCAAAAGTAAGTCATATGGCAATTGATCTAGCTGAGATTCCAAAAGCTTTGGATGGGCTGAATCTTGAGAAAATAGTTCCTCTTGTGGGATGGACTGGAACCAGTAGTCATTACTTCAAAATAAATGATAAAATTGAAGTGAAGTTGCATTCTCAAGGAGCTATTCTTTTGCCGATTCAGATGTTCATATACCTTACAAAGAATTTGGGTGATCTGACTCAAGATCAGATCATTCCTTAAACTAAAGACACAATGCTGGAGAAACTCAGCAGGTCATAAAGTGTACTTCATGTGGAAAAGATAAAGAAATGCAACCAAAGTTTCGGGCTTGAGTCCATCATCAAGGTATGTTGATCATTGCCTGCTTGAATATGCATTGGAACCTTTCACCCTCTTGCCCGCCACCACTGGCTTAAAAAGCTTTCAAATACTTTGCTTTCATCACCTTATAAGAAAGAGGATTCCAAAGACTCGCATTCCTCTGAGGGAAAATAACTTCACATCTCTGCCTAAATCTAGAACTCTTTATTTTTACACAGTCCCTAATTGTTACACAAGAGGAAACATCTCTCCACACCCACCCAGTCAAGACCCTCAAGATATTGTATGTTTCAATCAAGACTCTTCTGAACTTAGCACAGAAAGGGGGCACATTAACTCCTTTATTGACGGGGCCGTCTCTGCAAAGAAGCTTTTAGACTTCAACCCCTGCCTGATCATCAATGGTGCTTATTTCTACACTGCTCTGGTGTCTTCTGTTCACTTTATAAACAGGAGAGGTTCAGAATTTTGTGCCTTCACTCACGCTGGCAGCTTCAATTTTACTGCTCTCACTCAAAATGGATTTCCAAATTCTCTTCCAAGTGTATCCCTTTAAAAGATTTAATATACAGCAGGGATGATGAAACAGATGAGAGGAATGTGGGGAAGCATTTTCCAACAACAAAAATCTCAGATTTCCATGACATCAATCAAGGGTCAAGGTTCAACTTTCATTCCCTTTGAAAAACAATGGGAGTTTCAACTTGCTGTCTCTTCTATTCACCAAAAGACCCTGTGCTTTCTTTGTATAGATATGCTAAGAACATTGTGGAGACTAACAACAGTGATGTCTTAATGTTACCCGGAAAATTTGCAATCGTCCCTGATTTTTAAAAATATATATATAATAGCAATGTGAGAGTTTACAACTATTGAGGTCACAGAAGGGTAACTGTTACTCAATGTTAGCATTGCATTTCCAAGTGAAAGATATCAATAGCTGGGAATAACTTTATTTTTAATTCTAATTCTTTGCTGGATTTTCAAACCATTTCTTTCTTTTCTTTGGCTTGGCTTCGCGGACGAAGATTTATGGAGGGGGTAAAAGTCCATGTCAGCTGCAGGCTCGATTGTGGCTGACAAGTCCGATGCGGGACAGGCAGACATGGTTGCAGCGGTTGCAGGGGAAAATTGGTTGGTTGGGGTTGGGTGTTGGGTTTTTCCTCCTTTGTCTTTTGTCAGTGAGGTGGGCTCTGCGGTCTTCTTCAAAGGAGGTTGCTGCCCGCCGAACTGTGAGGCGCCAAGATGCACGGTTTGAGGTGATATCAGCCCACTGGTGCTTGTCAATGTGGCAGGCACCAAGAGATTTCTTTAGGCAGTCCCTGTACCTCTTCTTTGGTGCACCTCTGTCACGGTGGCCAGTGGAGAGCTCGCCATATCACACGATCTTGGGAAGGCGATGGTCCTTGTTAGGTCTGCTTTGTTCATGAATGAGTGAGACAAACACCAGGCTGAGTCGAAATCAGGGTTCTTTGTTCTTTATTACCGGATTGTAACACTTGCGACTAAACATGTTAGTCGGAGAATGCATTCTGCCGTTATCAGCAAAATGGTGATTTTTTATACCCTTGGATATGTGCTTAGAACATCATCATATCATTACTTGTCCAATGACTAAAACTGTTGCTATCCTTTCCCTGCTAGCTTCCTGCCTCTCAATCCATCAATGTCTCTCTTATCTTGTAAGTACAAGGATGCATTCACATCTTGTTACAGCCCTGTACATTCCCATCTCATGATGTTTTACCTAACAGGAGTACAAGGACACCTCCCCTTCTTGTTACTGCCCTGTACAGGGTAACTCCCTACACATTCCCATCTCATGATGTTTTACCTTACATCCTCCATTCTGGAGACGTGACCCACCCAGCGCAGCTGGATCTTTTGACAGCTTAATAGCCACATTATGTGGTCAACGTGCCATTTTCTTTATTTGGATTTTCCAAGAGAAGTATTTGGTGCAAATTAACAGGTAGCCTGGCCCTTATCTGTGTGAACTGGGATTGAGCTCATAGTTGAAGCATTGTTGGTAAATTAACCCAGTGATAGAAAGAGCCCAACAAATAATGTGTTGCCAAGCTATTCGATTGGGAGGACATAAAAGCCAATGTTATGGTCTCTCACTCTATCATTTCTACCCACCACAATATTTCCAATATGGTGCAAAGAAGGGAAAACACTACCAGGTTTTTTAGCCCTCTTAATCACCCACACCACAGATGAGAATTGTGAACTGATGGGGTCCAGAGAATGACCTCAGCAATGAGAGGGTTAATGAATGAGGAGTGTTTGATGGCTCTGGGCCTGTCCTTGGTGCAGGGGAATATCATTGAAACCTAGTGAATATTGAAAGGGTTAGATAGAGCAAACATGGAGAAGATACATCCAGGTCTAGAGGATACCACCTCAGAATAAAAGGATGTCCCTTTAGGCCAGAATTAGGTGATTTATTTTTAACCATCAGATGGTAAAGCTGTGGAATTTGTTGCCACAGAGGGCTGTGGGTTCCAATTGGGTATATTGATGGGTTCTTGACTGGTAAGGGTGTAAAAGGTTGTGGGGAGAAGACAAGGGAATGATGTTAAAAAGAAATACATCAGCCAAATGGTTGAAGAGACTCAATGGGCCAAACTTCCTAATTCTCCTCCTATGTCTCATGGTCTAACCCAAAAAGTAAAGGGCATGCATCAAAATAGAATATTTTAGAACACAACCAATGAATTAGCAGTTAGTCAATATTTTCATGCAAGAAATGTTGACCCAATTATTCAAAGCAAGCTCCCCTATTGGCAATGATCAGACGATGTGGTCCTTGGTTGATTAGGATTTCCCATGTGATACTTTGGATTTACCTACGGGATTGGATCAAGTATGATCATCTGAGAGAGCAATACTCAGTTTGACATTGGAGAGCTTCGTTAAAAATATGTTCTGAATCTTCTAGATTGAACACCTCATGTGGCCTATTGATTCCTTAGAGTTACTCTCCTTGCAAAAAAATTATCACCCACCATCATCCATAATTTACTTCCCTTATTCAAGAAGAGGTAAATTTGGAAATGTGAAATTAGCAGCACGGTTAATGCTAATGCTCTTTCCCACCAGGAAAGAGATACAGGAGTATCAGAGCCATGTTAGCTATGACAGTGCCAGCCACCCAGGTTTAAATCCACCATTGTCTGTAAGGAGTTCGTACGTTCGCACCGTGTCTGCGTGGGTTTCCTCTAGGTGCTCTGGTCACCTCCCACCCTCCAAAAACCTATGGGGTTTGCAGGTTAATTGGTGTATATGGGTGCCATGGGCTTATGGGCCGGCGGGGCCTGTTACCGTGCTGTACGTCTAAATTTAAAATTAAAAAATGATACCTAGTCTAGGATGCTGTGCATGTGATTGTACACTTCATCTACTCACAAAGAAGAGGTCCATCTACATAAGGTTTGTAAAGGATGTTGGTGCCTGATGCACAAAGACGAAAGTTATTGGAAACTGAAGGCTTTTATTTACAAGCCATGGACAACATCCCGTGTGTGGCTGGCTCGCACTGACTCGAACTGGCATGCTTGTGGCATGACAGAGGAGGAGTAACAAGGCGGACAGTGAGCGCAGGGACAAGCATAAAAGGTCATGTCATTTACATACAATAGTGGTTTCACCACAGTGCCAACTCCAGCAGCCAAGACCTTAAAGTCAAAAGCTCATAAACACCACATTCAGCTAGGTTATAGCTGCTATTGAATGGGAGACTTGCTTCTGCAAACATTTTGCTATATAGTCTCCATGTTGCTGTTATACTGACTAGGTTAAATTATTCAGTCTCATGTGATTTTTTAAAATATAAGTACAATGCAGAGGCAGTCCATTCAGCTCATCAGGTTGATGCCTGCTCTCAGTGGAGTTGCTCCATTCATTCAATTTCTCTGTACCCCAACAACTTGTACCATCCCACATATATGTATCAACTCCTTTTTTGGTTCTTATTATCATTAAACTATTTTAAAGGATAACTTATAGTGACCAATTAAACTACAGTACCAGTAAAACTTTGGGTCTTTCATGAAACCAAAGTACCCAGGGGAATCCACACTTCTTAAGTACAAAAATAGTTGATTTACTCATGTTGAATACGGCTACCACTTCATCTACACATCAAAAACAATAGTGCGGGGTGGGGGGGGGGTGGTGGAATAAAGTAAGTCGAGAACTTTATCACTTCTCTCGTACAGTTCTTGATGTGGACAGAGTTTATGTTGTCACATTTCACTCTCACGCCTTTCCTCTGACCGTGCTTACCTTTTCTAGGCAGAGAGGATCACTGAGGTCTCCCTCCTCCCCCCACCCCCCACCCCCCTCCCCATCGACGTGATCTACCGGGATCATTGTCTGAAGTGGGTGCGCAAAATCTTTCACCCTGCACACAGCATCTTTCAGCAGCGCCCACCAGGGAAGAGATAGAGGAGGATCAGAGCCAACACCAACAGGCTGAGGAACAGCTTCTTCCCACGGGCAGTGAGAATGCTGATCGACCAAAGGAAGTGCTCACACTAACCGTTCGAGACACTCATATTTCTGAAACAACATTCAATTATTTATTTATATATATGAATACTTGTCCTGCATATGTATTGTTTGTCTTTATGAATATTATGTCTGTTTGTATGTCTGCATGTTTTGCACCGAGGACCAGGGAAGGCAATTTCATCAAGTACTGTGTAATCGGATTATAATAAACTTCACTTGAATTGGCTTATAGATCTGGGAGACCAATCAACCTGGAGTCTTGGAAGTTACAACTATGCTGTGAAGCAGAAGAGATTGTAAATTGCGGCTGGGCCTCAGGATATTGATTCCTAGACCCTACCCCCAAAATCTCTCATGCCATCAGAATGAAGCAAAAGCATTTGATAGAACATGGTAACAGGACCTTCCAGCCCACGAGTCTGTGCTACCCCAATACACCCCTGTGATTAATTGACCTTCTAATCCCTTATACCTATAGAATGAGAGGAAACAGAAGCCCCTAGAGGAAACCCATGCAGTGACAGGAAGAATGGACAAATTCCTTACAGACACAGTGAATTTGATCTCAGGAAATGGAGAGACCATGGGGGAAGCAGTGGGGGCGGTAAATTTTAACAAAAACCAGAAAAGTCGATATTAATGCTATCTGGTTGGAAGATTCCCAGTTGAAAGATGACGTGTTGTTCCTCCAATTTACAGGTGGTCTCAGTCTGGCAGATATGCGGGGGATTTTTTTCTTCTTAAACACAAAGAAGGTGGTACAGATAGTGAAGCAGTTAATGCAACACTGTTACAGTGCCAGCGACTGAGGTTCGAATCCCCTCTGCCCATAAGGAGTTTGTATGGTCTCCCCGTGTCTGCATGTGCTTTTCTCCTGGTGCTCCAGTTCCTCCCACCATTGGAGTCATAGGTTAATTGGGTGAAATTGGGCAACACGGCCTGATGCGCTGAAATGACTTGTTACGGTGCTGTATCTATGTCTAAAAGGTGACCAAAAGGGATTAGGGATAGTGGTACAGGAGTGTTTCAGGGTTAGGGCTAGTGTTTGATTTTGTTTTTGACCCTATAATCGATGTTATTTTGCTTATCCTTGTTGTCTTTCCCACAATCTATCCCCTGAGTTTTAAAGGAGTTTATTCACATCTGTTGTGATGGAGGGCAGCAACATTGGTGCTCATGTACTGTAACAAGAATATGCAGGGTATGTATCATGTGCAAGAAGTCAAGTTTTAGTTTAATTTGGGCATTGTGGGCCAAAGAGCCTATTCCTGCTCTATGTTCTATGTAATGTTAACAAAAATGTATATAAAAAAGAAATCAAAGAAAAATAATTAATTACTTTCCTTTTAATCACAGTCAATAACCTAATTCAAATGAATAGGGCTTCGTTCAGTAAGCCAGTCATTGCTATCTTAAAGCTCATGTGTATCCAGTGCTTCAGAGAGGAATGTATGAGCAGCAGGTGTAGAGGTGAATCGAGCAGCGATGCAGGCAGTCAGGTGCATTGGCCTCTAACCTCCAGTTTTCCCCTAACATCCGTGTTTCAATGCAAACTCAAAGTTAGAAGTGAGGTGGGAATAGCTGATGATTCTCCATGGAACCTCTAGCATAAGGCAAGTACATTTTACGAAATAGCTGGTAGATTCTAACCTCATTAAAAGCTGCCTGACTCCTCCTGGTGTCTTCCCATGTTCCTCCTCCTCCCTCGCCAGAATAATGAACATCCAACACTGCACGCTGAGGGGCTATCATAGCTGCTTTCGGAGTTCATTCACTGGGTCTGGAAGAAATCAAAATCTGCCAATGTTCTCACACCCCGAGAAACATCTTCAGTCTCACCAGTCTAAGGCCAAAAAAAAAATCTAATGCAGAGAAAAATTCTCAAGCACACAAAAAACACAGCTGAATTTTCCAGGCTCTCCTAAATTCTTCATTTCTGCCAGCTCAGCTCTCTTCAGCAAAAGCTGGGCCTCTTTCTAATTTACCCCTCCGGTGTTACAGTACATGAGCACCAATGTCACTGCCCTCCCTCATAATAGATGGGAACAAGCTCGTGGGAAAGGCCACAAGGAAGGGCAAATTAACATTGATTATGGGGTGGAGAACTGAAGCGAGCACTAGCCTTCGTATGATGCAAAAGTCACCCTTGAATAATGTTATTTTAGAGGCCCTCCTGTTTGTCCTTACAATGTAATTTTTTGCAATTTCCTACAGTTCCTGTGGGGAACAGACCATCATAGGTGGATGTAAAAACTACGTGTTTACACAAACTTTTATATCATCTCCAAATGGAACCAATAAAAGGGACTAATGTGGCGGATAATATTTGTGCTCATACACCATCATATTGAAATAACAAGACCACACCTGAATTTGTCAGCCAGTGAAGAGAAGAGCATTTATTGAAGTGTTATCAGGCTTAATATAGACATACAATGTGTGACCTAGTGTCATGACATCTGAAGAGCTAATGACCTCATAACATAGGTACGTTGAGTAGGCCAGGGCTTCTCATTTGACCTACGGGTGCTGCCGAGTCACTAGACCTCATAGCTGTAGTGGCTAGTTGCCAGTAGATAGGAAGCTGTTGTGTCTAGCTGTCACAAGATAGGAGCTATTAGCGCTGGTCATGCCCACTCTCTCCAAGCGTACCGTTACACTACAACCATAAAAGGGATTCATTTAATATTTGGAACAAATCAGCTGTTGCAGTAAATACAAATGGTTTAAGTCACCAATGTTAATCAATTAAATAGTCAATCAATGATGAACCATGGAGAGCATTCTGGCTGATATGGAGGTGCTAATGAATAGACACCAGAGGGTTGTTAACTCGGCCTGCAACATCACAGGGACCATCGAGGACATCGACAAAAGGCGGTGTCTTAAGGAAGTAGCTTCCAATCTAGTCTCCATATTTGAGGAAGGATATACTGGCTTTGGAGACGGTCCAGAGGAGGTTTACTAGGTTAATCCCTGGGATGAAGGGGTTGACTTATGATGAAAGATTAAATCGTCTAGGATTGTATTCGCTCGAGTTCAGAAGAATGAGAGGAGATCTTAGAGAAACATATAGGATTATGAAGGGTATGGATAGGATAGATGTAGGACGGATTTTCGAGCTGGCCGGGGAAACTAAAACAAGAGGGGACAGTCTCAAGATTCGGGGGAGTAGATTTAGGACCGAGATGAGGAAAAATAGTTTTTCCCAGAGAGTAGTGAATGTTTGGAATTCTCTAACCAGGAAAGTGGTTGAGGCTGCTTCATTAAACATATTTAAAATTCAGTTAGATAAATTTTTACATGATCGAGGAATTAGGGGATATGGGGAGAAGGCAGGTAGGTGGAGTTAGGTCATAAATTAGATCAGCCATGATCGTATTGAATGGCGGAGCAGGCTCGATGGGCCATTTTTGGCCTACTCCTGTTCCTACTTCCTATGTTCCTATGTTCCTATGCCCAAGGACCCCCACCACCCAGGCCACGCCCTCTTCACTCTGCCACGCTCAGGCAAAAGGTACAGGAGCCTGAAGACGAACAGGCAGGGGTAAAAGGACAGCTTCTTCCCCCGCTGCCATCTGATCAATGAACCAAAGACACTGCCTTACTTTGTCTTTTCGTGCACTGTTGATATTTCTTTTTGTCAGGTGGTTTATATGAATGTTTGCCCTGTGTGGCTGCCGCAAAATTTGTGTCCGGTTCATGACAATAAATTCTGATTCTGATTTTGATAGGAAAATACTGGTTAAAAATAATGGTTACTTTCACCCATGAATAAAGCTGATCTTTAGAAGTAATGCCAGTGTCCCTCTGAGTCACTGAAACACATTCCAACTATTGGTAACCAGAGTGAAGTGATCCATGGTTCAGCATGGGGAACTGGAGTTGTGAGCACACCCTAAAATCCACCACTGCTCCACACAGATGTGCAGTTGCTTTTCCTCCTTATATTTGCAGTTTAGTTCATTTACCCTGCAGGTTTGCACTTGAGGTTAGTTTAAAAGGTTAGTTAAATGTTAATGGATGTTAATGTTGCAATTAAATTGTTAAATCAATTGAAAGCTGTAGTCCTACCTCGCTCAGCAGGAGCTGGAAGCCAAAGCTGTATTGGTTCGTGAATTAAGAGCCGTAAAACGGGGTTAGTCCAATTAAATGCTGAATTCCCATTCGTCTTATTTCTCCACAGCATGGCATCCAAAGTCTGTGATGAGTTGCTGCATGTTTGGTTAATATTGGGAGAAGAATTAAGGGCTGCAAGATAAACCATTATAAACAGTGATCAAAATGCAAAGTTTACTCAGTTTATGCGGAAATGACATCATTTTTTTTTCTTTGTGGAAACACATTACATATCTATATTCTGCCGCATGATCTGGGTTGTCAAGGTGTATAACATACAGAACACATAAGCGCTTGTGTTTACGCAGGTATCAGTAGGTCTCAGATAATGGCGTCCTGCTGGGGAGATAGAAAGTAATAACTAAATCAATAGCTTCTGATGACACTGCAAGGTGCGAAAGTGAAGCAATCTCCTACATGATCAGAACTGCAAATTGCTGCCTTGAAAGACTGCCAGGTAGTTCAGACTTTAATATTTATTTCGAAAGGTTTGAGTTGCTTTACTGTACTGCTGTGAAACAAATGGTGACACAGATAGACTAATATCAGTGTTAGTGAGTGACCTGCATGAAACATTATGTGCCTGGTGTTACTGAAATATCATGGGGTTTCATCCAACCAGATAAGAGGGATAAAGAAGTAACAATGTCTAATATGATTCGACTTCACACAAACCCTCTATTGCTTTGCTTGTATCTGAATGAGACCATTTATTTGTTCTCTCTCTCTCTCTCTCTCTCTCTCTCTCTCTCTCGCTCTCTCTCTCTCTTAGATGTCTTCTAAAGCGGTCCTCCAGGTATTGGTTGGTAATCTAATCATAGCCATTTCTTCCCTTAAGATCTTCCTTCCCTTGATGATTTCTGGTTATCTATATTCCCCCCCCACCCCCACCCCCCCATGCCCCCGAAACCTCTGAACCCTTCCCAGCCTCCTTCAGTCACTTTTTGCCCGGCTTCCTTTTCCCGTGTCTCCTCCATTCACTCACCTCCCTCTCTGTGGTCCACTCACTTTATTATCACCATCTCTCCTCATCCCCCCTATGCCCAGTCCTGTCCTCCAGTTGAACATTCTTCCAGGCTGATTGGGGACAGGAGGACGTCAAACCACTTCTGCGCTAATCCTCAGATTCTCTCTGCTCTTGTCTGCCCCTTGACATTTTGCTTTGTACTTGTTGTGACCCTTTCCTCTTCAGAATCCCAACCTCCTCTCTCCCAGTCCCCATCAGATTCATCCAAGGTTTTCGATACCAAATTCTTTTGCATCTCTCTTTGTCTCTGAGAATGAACTTCTTTGATTCCATCCCTCTCTGCCCCAGTATACAATCCACAGTTACTTTCTTTCCTACCTCACGGTTATTTCATTTCTTCCAATGTCGATGTCTTGCTGACCATTATTGCCCTATTTCTTACAACCCTGCAATTATCCTGTGCTATCTCTCTGCCTGATCAACTTTAATTTCAACTGAAGAAGACCCGTCGACCAATTTACACAATTTGGGTACCAGCTGCTGCCACATGTTCCAGGCTTAACCATGTCCAGCACATGTTGAAATTTCTGGTTTGAACCCCATCAAATGAGGGTCCCCCGGCAAATCAAAGTAAGAGAATAACCCCATAAATTGAAGATGACTCAATATTAAAATTACTATTTTTAGCTACTGTAGTGCACGTTGAAAGAACCAAAGACTTGTTGATCCAAACCAAGGTCTCAGCCAATCACAGTCATCCTACTCTACAATCTGTACATATGTACATATACACATTGGTTATAGAATCTGTACTATCACAGCTACCTTGCATGCTGCTATGTAATCCTTGATCCTTGTTTGGAATTGAGTGTCAAACCATAAACTATCAATAACCACATTTTCAAAGCCTCCATTGATTCTTGGAAATTAATAGCCTAAGGGGGCATTTAAGAGACTCTTAAGACAGGCACACTGAAGAAAGAGAAATAGAGGGTTACAAGGTAGGAAGGGTTTAATTTTTTTTTGGTAGGAATATATAGGTTGGCACAACATCGAGGGTCGAATGGCCTGTACTGTGCCGTCGTGTTCTATGTCCACTCAAGTGTAGAAGGAGCATTTGAAGACACGAGAAATTAGGAGAAAGAGCAGACCACCAGGTTCTTTGTAGAGTCTGCTGGGTACACGTTATATGAACACTGAAGAGGACGCACTCTTCAGCACAAAGCCTCGATCCACTTTTATTTTGAACCATCAACTTTCTTCTTCCCAGAAGTCTCCCTAGCCACCTTCCTGCCTTTCCCATTCACTCCAGGTGACCACTTTGCAACCTTTCTCTCCTCCTTCCCAGCCCTGCACATGCGTGCGAACCACTGTACTTTTCTTGCTCCCCATTCTGGCCCATGAATGTGCGTTACCTTTCCTGAGCATTGCCTCGGATGCCTCACCAGCATCGACCAGTCCTACTCAAGGCCTGCATAAGCATTCAGGCGTGACACCTTCAAGCCTGCTTCACGATTCAGTATGATCATGGGTGATCTCTGCTGAACTTAACTCCCCTTTGGTGCCATTTTTACTCACCCCTCTATTCCCTCATCTATCAAATATTTATCTACATCGACTTTAAATGCTTCTCTAAATATTTCTAATGATCAGTTTCTACCACCTACCAATTGGATGGTGGAGAAAACTTTGAATCTATGCATTGAACTCAATGGTGCCCACAAGAATCCCTGCAGAGTCTGACAGCCCTGTGATTTCTGTCTCTGAGGCCGACATCAGAACATCATTCAAGAGGGTCAACCTTTGCCTGAGGGTATACCTCACAGGGTACTGAAAATTGGTGCCAACCACCTAGCCGAAATGTTCATGGACATTTTCAATCTCTCATTGCTGCAGTCAGAGGTTCCCCCCTGCTTCAAAAGAGCATCAATCACCCTGCTACCCAATATGGGCAGAGTGAGCTGCCTCAATGACTCTTGTCCAGCAGCACTTGCATCTGCTGTGATGAAGTGCTTTGAGAGGTTGGTCAAGCCCAGAATTAACATGCACCTCAATAAAGATCTGGACTCACTGCAATTCAACCTGATTGTGGATTTCAGGTGGAAATCAGGAGTATGAAACAGTCCTGTCTGATTCCATCACTGTCTGGTATGGAGGTGTCAATGCACAGACAAGAATAAAACTCCAAAGATTCATTAATTCGGCCTGCGACATCACAGGCACCAGTCTTCACTCTATCAAGGACATCTACATGAGGTGGTGTCTTATGAATGCAGCCTCTGTCCTCAAGGGCTCCCATTATCCAGGCCATCTGCTACCATCAGGAAAATGGTACAGGATCCTGAAGACAAGCACCCAGCGCACATGGACAGCTTCTTCCCTTTTACCATCTGATTTCTGAATCGTCAATGAATCACACTACTTGAAGAAACTGAACTGGCTCCAATATCCCCAGCTGTTAATTCATTGTTCACAAGACACAAAAGTTCTGGAGAAACTCAGCAGATCATACAGCGTCCATAGGAAATAAAAGACAATCAACGTTCATGCCTGAGCCCTTCATCAGGAATATGAATATGTAGTTTCATCCATTGGAATATTTAAAAAAAATCATTTGTTTGCTTTATTATTTGTTTTCATCTGCCCTCATACATGGAACCATAGACCCATGGAACATTACAGCACTGAAACAGGCCCTTTGGTCCTTCTAGTCTATGCCTAGTTGCACTGACCTTCACCCAGTCCATAGGCCTCCAAACTTCTTCTATCTATATACCTGACCAAATTCTTCTTAAATGTTAAAAATGAGCCCACATTCATCACTTTAGCTGGCAGCTTGTTCCACACTCTCTGTGTGAAGAAGTTGCCCCTTATGTTCCCTCTAAACTTTTCCCCTCTCACCCTTTAACCCCATGTCCTCTGGTTGGTATCTCACCTACCCTCAGTGGAAAATGCCTACTTGAGTCTATACGCCTCATAATTTTAAATTATCTCTATCCAATCTCTCTCATTCTTCTGCGCTCCTAAGAATAAAGTCCTAAAATGTTTAACTTTTCCCTGTAACTTTGACATATATCACATTTCAATCCTCCAGCATAATACTTTCCCCTCCCTTGCCTCAACTTCATTAGGAGATGTTTCAGTGTCTCATGCCTTTTGCTCGAACCTTCCATGCAAACCCTCTCATTGTTCTGCTTCTATCATCCTTCAAAAAACGTGTTCCATTAAGTTTATCTTTGCTTCTCCACACCACAAAGCTTCATGCTTCTTTGTGGCAGCTTATCATTCACTCATTGTGAAATATTCTTTCCTACATGAAGGTTGCTTTATTAACTGAAGTGACTCTCGTGGCAAATATGACACGTATTGCTTGAAACCCTATAAAAATGACAAGAATGATTTTTTAAAAAAGAAATAAAATTTTAAAAAGACATGCTGTTCCAAAAAGGAATTGGTGCGATGTTGCGATATTATACTACATCTGATTCGACAAATAGGCAAACGTATGGAGTTTTATTTGAACTTTACCAATTTTTCAACGTAAGAGCAAATTGTTGTGTTATAGGGAATAAACTATAAATGCTACAATAATGTAGCACATTTCACCTTATTGGAATATACTAGTCACAGCTTGCAACCAATAGACTGCTATTGACTTGTTCAGGTATTACTAGATAAGTTATAATTAAAAATAAAAATTGCAAGCCCCCATAAAGATACTGATAAATAACGTGACCAACTGAAACTTGACAAAAAGAATCGTGGCATTGTTGGACTACTGAAACAACACTGCTGGTGCAGACCCAAGAAGACCGGGTAGCGGAGACACAAGCCTTCTGCCGATGGCTCCGTGCAGGCTTTAAACGGCCATCTGGAGGAGCAAATTCTGTTTTATTTTAAATCCTGTGACCACAGGACCTGTGCAAAAAATGGCGGCACCTGCACTTGCCAGTAGCCTTGAGGGGGTTGCAGACTCCGGGGGAGCAGCGGACTGGCACAGGGCACCAATAACGGGGAGCGACCACTCCCAATAAGAAGGTGAAGAAGAGGGAACAACCTTAAGAATGGTGACCCTGGCAGTGGACCAGTGGATCAGTGATTCTCAACCTTTTCCTTTCCGTTCACATACCACTTTAAGTATTCCCTATGTCATAGGTCCTCTGAGATTAGTAAAAGCATTGTTTTAATTGTACCTAATTGACTTGTGATGTGCACGGTTTCATAACTCCAAAGGAAATGGGTCAAATGACAATTTCTTTCTCAATCAAAATTCTTCAGTAACAATTAGGTCTAGAGCAGTGATTATCAGCCTTCTCTTCCCACTCACATCCCACTTTAAGCAATCCCTTACTAATCACAGAGCACTGATGGAATACTTAATGTGGGATATGAGTGGAAAGAAAAAGGTTGGGAACCATTGGTTTAGTGATTAGCACCACGATGAGATTTGAATTCCGCGCTGTCTGTAAGGAGTTTGTCTGCGTGGACTCCAGTTTCCTCCCACCGTTCAAAAGGTACTGGGGGTGGTAGGTTCATTGGTAAAGTTGAAGGTTAAAGTTAAATGTTCAATTATTGTCACATAATACTACATTTAGAATGAAACATACATGAAATTATTTAATTTTTGTCTACTGTAAGACAGAGTCACCATTTTGTCCAGCTCCACTCATAGAGACCTATAGCGCAGTCTCCCCTCCAAGTACTGATCAGTCCTGAGCCTGCTTAGCTTCCGAGATCAGACCGTCTTAGGCATGTTCAGGCTATTAGGTGCTAACGGGTTTGTGGGTTGAAATGACCTGTTACCTTGCTGTATGTCTATGTCTATATCTGTCTAAATATCTATTTGAACATAGTGAATATACAATGTAAACAGAAGGGGGAATGGTATAAAGATAGATGTGATTCTAAATAAAACAAAAAAACAATAAAGCACTCAGCAGATCAGAAAAATAATTGTAGAAAGAGAAGCAGTCTAAGGCCCTTCATTCCAACCAACCAATTTTCCCCTGCAACCTCTGCAACCGTGTCTGCCTGTCCCGCATCGGACTTGTCAGCCACAAACGAGCCTGCAGCTGACGTGGACTTTTTACCCCCTCCATAAATCTTCGTCCGCGAAGCCAAGCCAAAGATTTCAAGATAACCTAATTCTAATGTGAACATTGCAATGGTGGCATTCCCATGCACTGGTTACCTGTTCCTTCTAAATGGTATAGATTGTGGGAGATGATGGTCTAAGACAGTGGTTCTCAACCTCATTCTTGCCACTCATATGCCACCTTAAGTACCTAAGGTACCTAAGGGTGGTACGTGAGTGGAAAAAAAAATGTTGAGAGCAATTGGTCTAAGGCAAGAGATATTATTTTAAGACACTACATCAAACAGGAATTCCAGCTTTCTACTATGCAAGAAACAGGGACATTTCTCCTCACTCTTTGGCCTTTCAATTACCGAAATCCATGAAAAATGTCTCTTTCTGGAATGCCCAGAAAACATGGGACAACATAAAGGCCCCAAAACTAGGCCGTCGTTTGCATCTGTCAGTAACAAAACAATGGAATTTCAGGGTATGGGTCGCATAACCTTCCATATCCATGATCAATATCAGTGATATTGACCCAAACAAAAGTATTTTAACACAATAACGTCCACCCAACCAACAGATAGTGTTGAGTGGTACCCTAACCTGGAATGTAGCTTTGCCACTTTCCGTTCAATTTACAGATGACTACAAACCTTGAAACTATGATACAGAATAGGACTTGACATGAGATAAAATAATAAATTGATTCTGCTGCACTTTTTAATGTATTTTTTTTTCAAACAAGAGAAGCATATGGATGGTAGGGTGACTGAAGGTCTGATGCCTGTCAGGAAATTGGAAACCCAGTGTGGTTTTTGAGGGCTGGGTCAGTGTACTGTAGCCCATTTGGTAACATTTGTGTAATCTGACTGCTTTCAAACAGAGCTGTCTTCTATAAGCTTTGCGAACCAGTACTAACAGAGAAGCCCTGTTCTTTGCTTCTGAGCTTCAGACAGTCGGGCTCTAGGGGAAACAACAGAAAGCCATTAACTAACCACAGTATTATCTTGATCCTTGGGAGGAATGAGGTATAGACAGCTAATGAACTAACCTTAACATTTCAAACTGAATGTCCCATTGGGAGCTTCTCTAGAACAAACAGTGTGACAGATCAATCTCTGATCCCTAAATCACGGGAAAAGGTTATTCACAGCCTCAAAGGAATTCTGGGATTGCTGTCTCTCTCTGATAGTATTCCCTATTTTTTTGTTTTTGATAACAGAATACACTGCCTCACGTTAGGCAAAAAGAAACTTTCTTCATTCAAAACCGCAAGCAGAATTTTTATATGACATAGAGCAAAAACTATTTTGCAAATTACGCATAATGTTACCTCAACCTAACAAATATATACATTTTTAAGTTCTGTTCGATTCCATACTTAAATGAACAAATATCTTAAAGTTGTAACTATTGGGATTTCTAGGATCCAAGAGATTACCAACTTAATTTGGAATTATCATGAATAAATAATGGCATTAAACAGCTATCACATCCTTTCTAATAGCATAATAAAAAATAAACCTGGTATTGTTAACTTTGCTGAAAGGCAATAATAACATTTGTGTGTAGCAATTTCTCTTACATGATTGACAGCAAAGTCCTGAGAGAGTTGGCTCATTAAAAAAAAGGGCAGGCTCCTTTGAGTTCAGCTGCTTAATAAGAAGGGCCTCTGATGTTGCACTTACAATCTGGGTGTTATCAAGCAACAGCTTGCAGTTTGGATGCCCCTGTGATACCCTCTCTGACCATATAACCATATAACCATTTACGGAGCGGAAACAGGCCATGTTGGCTTTTCGAGTCCGCACCAGCTCACTGATTTTGTGTGCCCTCTTCAGGCATTGGTCAAAGTATTAGAGCCAGATGCCATGATTGACCTATGTGCTGACCATTGAGCTTTAAAAAAAAGTCACGTTTTTAATTTCTATTGAGATTTTGCCTGTTGGGAAAATTGGAACAGAGGAGAAGGAGAAAAGGGGACTTCAGAGGGATGATGGCAGTGGTCACGAGACAAGCAGCAAATCGAGTGCCCACACATTGCTGCACAGAGGCATCTTAAGAGAATTCAGGCCACCATTCTATAAATCACTCCTTCCCTATTCACCCTGCATTGAAGGGCTGAAAGGACTGTTTCAGATGTTGTGAAACACGAAAGTCTGAAGAAGCTGTGATTGCAGTAATAATACACACAGTAAATGCTGGAGAAACTCAGCTAGTGTCATAACATGCATATGTGATAAAGATATATTACTGACTTTTTGGGCCTGAGCCTTTCTTCAAGGTATAAACAAAAAGCAGTCAGGCAACTCAATAAAGATTGAGAGAGAAAGCTAGAACGATGGGAGGGGGAGGAATGCAGACCAACAAACAAAAGGTGTAAATTTGAAATGATAAAAGGAAAGATGAGAATTGATTTTGGATCTATGAAAGGAGACAGAAGGAAAAGGGAAGAGAGAGAGAGTGGGAGAAAGAAAGAGAGAAAACTAGAGGAAAGGAAACGGGGACGAATAAGGATTTAATGGAAACCGGAGAAGTCGATGTTAATGCCATCTGTTTGGAGGGTGCCCAGTCAAATGATGAGATGTTGTTCCTCCAATTTGCAAGTGGTCTCAGTCTGGCAGTGCACAGACATATCGGCAAGGAAAAGGGACTGGTCTGCAATTAGACCAGGTTACTCACTGCAAAATTTTGATGAACTATCTAACCAACATTTAAATAGTTAAAGCTTCTGTTTTGAAAAGTGGAATGAATTGATATGTGTAATAAACATCAGATTAAAAATAACTATCTTCCACTCACCAAGACTTTTTTAAACTTTTAATCTGATTGGTTAATTCACAAAAAAAATAATGGTCCTCACACTGTCATTTTGGATTCAGAATCATTGCACTGAGACAACTACAGTATATGGTGTGGTACAGTCTCGGGGTACTTCCTTATATTTTCACAAATTATCACTGACATCTTTGCACAGAATGCTGAGTCAATACTAGCTCAGGTTGTTCCATTCTTTTGCTTTAAGTTCATTAACTTTATAATATCAAATCCTTTTAAAGAATAGCTTAAGGAGTTAAACCAGTGGTTCCCAACCTTTTTCTTTCCACTCACATACCACTTTAAGTATTCCCTGTGCCATCAGTGCTCTGTCATTGGTAAGAGATTGCTTAAGGCGGTATGTGGGTAGAAAGAAGAAGTTTGAAAACCACTTGTTTTAATCATACCCAATTGACTCATTATGTGCACAGTTATGTAACTCAAGCACACTATCTCAGTAACAATTGGGTCTAGAGCAGTGATTCTCAACCTTCCCTTTTGACCCCGAGGGGACTTTCTTTTGCTCTCTTTGACTGGAAGAGGTGCTTCAGGTAATTTTTGCTGTTGGTGAATCTGTCTGCCTTACAACTGATGAAAACAAATTCTGTGTAATATTGCAGTCTTTATTACATGACATTACATTGAATCTTGAATATTTAATCTTGTTACTTACCTTGAAAACCCATTGCATTTTATGTATTTAGATTCTGGAACTGAAAGGGACGCAAATATGGGCACAATTTCTTTCATTCTATTCACCATAGTTTTACAAATGCTTGCATCCTGGATAAGTACCGTGCTAAATCTCCAGGAATATCATTATATTGGGTGACAATTCAATAAGATAATTAAGAGTGGACAATAGCCTGGGCCTAACAAGCAAGACATCATATTCCAATAAAGGGCAGAGCTAAATGTTCCTGGAATCATATCAATAGAAATTGATTAGTTTGTACTCAATAAACGTTGATAGTTTAGTGGCTCAGTAATTGTTTCTATTCAATAGTTTGAAGGGTGATATTAGTTGTCTCCACCACAATGACCCTGGGCTTGGTGGCTTGCAAAACTCACATCATCATTTCAAGACAATGGTTCCTAACAGAGCAATCTTAAAATAGTTGTTAGAATAACATTTTGATGCCTGATGCCACCTTTGAGAGCATTATTGAGGATGTTAAGTAATTGGTTCTTAATAATGTATCTCCAGAGGATTAAGTTTCAGACATATATAACAAATTAATTTTATCTAAAGTCAAATAATTTCCAGTGACATGGAAAGTATAAGGCACACATGTACTGCTTGATATTTCATAATCCAAATTAACAGCTACATTTTGATATTTGATATTTACCATAGTTGATGTATACATGCCTTAAAAATAAATGTCTATCACATTTTTAAAATAGATAATGCCCTTAAGGTGGTGTTTACTAATAGTGTGATTATGTGATGATGTTGGCACTGTTGCATTTTCATTCTCTGGCAGATATTAGATTGAAAGCTCATATGTAATCAAACGTGAGGAAAATTTGGTCCATAATCAAACAAATGCAGTTTGTAACTGTCACGTTCCAGAAGAAAATAACATAATCCGCCAAAATAAAATTTGATTTGTTCATATGATCAAGGCAGTGAAATGTTGATTCATTTACATGGATCTAAGGTAAACATGTTCTCTTCCTGCTTTTTTTATATATCAATAAAACAATTTCATCCTTGAATCACTATTGTTCAAATTGTAATGAGACCTGATGCATTTTGCTTTAACAAAAGCCCAGTGACAGCTGTTCTGTATGGCTTCATTCAACTTTGAAATCTTAGCAATTTCAGTGGACATCCCAAAAAAGGATGATTAATGAATTCACTTGAGTTACAAGAAGATACAGCTACTGACCCATAGTTTTAGTGCAGGTATTGATGTGAAACTAATGAGAAACCTGAGGCTTGGATCTGGCTAGTTTATTCCAATTACCAAACAACTTATCACAATTAAGAATTAATAGCTTTCGATCCTTACTTTTAGTGCTGACGCCATGCAAATTTTTCAAAGGAATTACAAAGAAGCATTAAAGTTCCCAAATATGCTTTCACGGGATAATTTTGCAAAGCAATATATCTTTGGCTTGGCTTCGCGGACGATATTGCATCTTACAGAGCGGACATTTGCCTCAGCAGATCTTTACAGTCAGCAGAATGCTTGATGGGTTAATTTGTTACTTACCTTGCAGAAATCGCAGATAGTTCTTCTTGGGTGCTGACACAAGATAGACAGCATTCTGTCAAATATTTAACCCTTTACAGTAAAACCCCTGTTTTCTGGAATTCAAGCAACTGGCAGTCTCCAGCAACCGGCAAAAAAAAAACTGAGGAAAATCAATAGGTCAAAATTACAGAAGTTTAAAATTGGCACACTAGTTCACCAATCCACGCAAAAAGTAATATCAAGCAACTGGAAACTTCACCTATTTGGCAAGTACCACTGGGCTAGATACCAGGGGTTTTACTCTATGTGGTATTACAGATAGATGGTTCATGCAAACCCAAAGATATCATAGTGTGTGGTATGCAAAGTCTGTAAAAGCAATGTTGTGGTCAATAGTTACAGAAATCATTCATTTTTAAAAGAAAAAAGATCGAATGATGCTAAAAAAGAGGCAGATTTAGGTACTGGGTTCTTTGAGCTCCTGAATTAGATAAAGTGTCTGATAGAAATGGTTTTTATCGTGGAAAACAACAGAATGTGAGATCTGAATATATACGTATAAACCTCTCGGAGTACTGTAGATGATTTTGGACTCCATACAATGGGAAGACTAGACAAGCCCAAGAAATGCACCAGACTTTGTTTGTAAAAAAAAGTACTAAAATGAAAACTCTCTGGAATTCTTTAGTGCAATAGAATCAATGAATTCATCCTCACTGTGACCTCATATCGATGAGCAGCTTCTATGATCAGAAAGTTCATTTCAAGAATTTCAATTCCCACCTTTATTTTTGTGAAGCCAACAGTGTGATAGTGTCTAATCAGAGAAACTGTGTACGGAGATTTTTGATACCTTGAAGAAGTCGTTGGTTTAATGTATCTGCAGGCAGCTTCTGAGATGAGGGTCCCAACGTAAAAATGTTGACTGGCCATTTCTCTCCACAGATGCTGCCTAACCCATTAAGTCTCTTCAGCTTCTGCGTGCTCACTCAAGATTTTATCTCTGCGATCTTGTGTTTCACAAGATGTCATTGTTTTATTTTTAATGAATGGGTTTTCAGCGGAACCACTAATTGTGGTAAGCATATATTTGAAGGCTTTTCTCAAATAGTAGCTCTTTACTGATAAATGTAGGCTAACAATGGCAACCTTCTTACTGGGTGATGGTGATAACAGATAGAACAAACACAGAATCGCATTCTTCCTTTCCAAATGGTTGCATTCATTTTACTGGCCATCTTGGACGTGAGTGAGAACATTTTTTGGTATATTTTATTTATTATTCAAAATAAGGCATATAATCAATTAAAGAATACAAATATACATAATTTTCTCCCCTAATTCCCTCCCATCCCACCACCCATCTCCCTCCACCCCCCCCCCCCACATAACTAACCAAAAGAAAGAGAGAAAGAAAGAAAAGGGGTTAACACATATATTAGTCAAACCATCGCTGTGTTAGGTGCCATCTCAACCGGGGGAGGGGTGCTGGGGGAGGGGGGAGAAACTTTCTTTTCTTTTTTTTTTCCTTTGGATTGGCTTCGCAGACAAAGATTAATGGAGGGGTAATGTCCATGTTAGCTGCAGGCTCGTTTGTGGCTGACAAGTCCGATGCGGGATAGGCAGACACGGTTGCAGCGGTTGCAGGGGAAAATTGGTTGGTTGGGTTTGGGTGTTGGGTTTTTTCTCCCTTGTCTTTTGACAGTGAGGTGGGCTCTGCGGTCTTCTTCAAAGGAGGTTGCTGCCCGCCGAACTGTGAGGCGCCAAGATGCACAGTTTGAGGCGATATCAGCCCACTGGCGGTGGTCAATGTGGCAGGCACCAAGAGATTTCTTTAGGCAGTCCTCGTACTTCTTCTTTGGTGCACCTCTGTCACGGTGGCCAGTGGAGAGCTCGCCATATAACACGATCTTGGGAAGGCGGTGGTCCTCCATTCCGGAGACGTGACCTACCCAGTGCATTTGGATCTTCAGCAGCGTGGATTTGATGCTGTCGGCCTCTGCCATCTCGAGTACTTCGATGTTAGGGATGAAGTCGCTCCAATGAATGTTGAGGATGGAGCAGAGACAACGCTGGTGGAAGTGTTCTAGGAGCCGTAGGTGATGCCGGTAGAGGACCCATGATTCGGAGCCGAACAGGAGTGTGGGTATGACAATGGCTCTGTATACGCTAATCTTTGTGAGTTTTTTCAGTTGGTTGTTTTTCCAGACTCTTTTGTGTCATCTTCCAAAGGCGCTATTTGCCTTGGCGAGTCTGTTGTCTATCTCGTTGTCGATCCTTGCATCCGATGAAATGGTGCAGCTGAGATAGGTAAACTGGTTGACCGTTTTGAGTTTTGTGTGCCCGATGGAGATGTTGGGGGGCTGGTAGTCATGGTGGGGATCTGGCTGATGGAGGACCTCAGTTTTCTTCAGGCTGACTTCCAAGCCAAACATTTTGGCAGTTTCTGCAAAACAGGACGTCAATCACTGATGAGCTGGCTCTGAATGGGCAACTAAAGCGGCATCGTCTGCAAAGAGTAGTTCACGGACAAGTTGCTTTTGTGTCTTGGTGTGAGCTTGCAGGTGCCTCAGATTGAAGAGACTGCCATCCGTGCGGTACCGGATGTAAACAGCATCTTCATTCTTGAGGTCTTTCATGGCTTGGTTCAGCATCATGCTGAAGAAGATTGAAAAGAGGGTTGGTGCGAGAACGCAGCCTTACTTCACGCCATTGTTAATGGAGAAGGGTTCAGAGAGCTCATTTCTGTATCTGACCTGACCTTGTTGGTTTTCGTGCAGTTGGATAACCATGTTGAGGAACTTTGGGGGGCATCCGAGGCGCTCTAGTATTTGCCCTTTCCTGCTCACGGTGTCGAAGGCTTTGGTGAGGTCAACAAAGGTGATGTAGAGTCCTTTGTTTTGTTCTCTGCACTTTTCTTGGAGCTGTCTGAGGACAAAGACCATGTCAGTAGTTCCTCTGTTTGCGCGAAAGCTGCACTGTGATTCTGGGAGAACATTCTCGGCGACACTACGTCTACTATATATTCAAACCCATATATTTCATATACGGGCTCCATACCTTAACAAAAAAAAATATTGTTACGTAAATTATAAGCTATCTTTTCCAGTGGAATACAGGATCTCATCTCCATGTGCCAGCTTTGAATACTCAACGCAATTTCATTCTTCCAAGTAGTAGCCACAGCCAATGCTAATCGAATAAATGCAATCTGAAATGTGTCTTATTTATTCCAAACCCAATTTCTTAATATATCCCAATAAAAATACTAAACATAGAAGATCAAGTGAAAGATTCAATTTAAATAAACCTTCCAATTCTACCCCCGAAAAGTTTCACTGTCTCACAGAGACATACTGAATGTAAAAAAGAGCCCAACCTGTTTACCACATCGAGAACACAAATCTGAGAGTGAGAACTTTTGACAACATTTTTGATTCTTTTCAAATTTGAGAGATCAGTACTCCTCCATTCTGAAGGGCAATAAAGCCTAAGTGTAATCCCATCTGAAATAGTTGCTCACAACCGCGAAGGAGAGTGCCTGGAACTCGTTTGATTATTCTATTCTTGCTCTAATATTTGATGACAAGCAAGGACAGGGTTCCAATTTGACCCAGCTATGCAGTGTGGTTTATCATTTCCTTATTTCTTGAGTCGATGAACGGCGCCATACATTTCGTCAAAGAGCCATAGTAACACCTGTTTCGTATTGCCTCAAATGGATCCAATAACCATCGGTCTCTCACTTTGGTATCAACTGGCCATAGAAAAGTTCCTTTCTTTATAAATTGCAGTTGGAACTTCTGAGGTTTCTTTTTGTTTTCTCTTTTGAACTATAATAAAGATTGAATGAATCACTACTGGCAAAATATTGAATTAATTTATTTTGTCCATCTTACATAAGTCACTGTTAAACTTACAAACAGGGAATTTCATAATAAGGGATTCCAGCATTAATGTGATAAAATAATTTTACCTATATAATATGAAGGATGTTCACCTCCTTCCATTATATTAAGATTCATTAGACAATCTGGACAAGTACAAGGTGATTTTTTTTCTCTTCTTTCTACATTTTATGCTATTGAGAATAGGAATGGTATTATAAACAAATAACTGGTGTCACTGATGTACCAATGCATCAACTGTCCCTTTTATTACAATTTACTGTTACATATCCCAAATATTCTACACTTAGTTGGAAATGATGTAGCTGCTCTTAATCTATTATCATTACGTAAACTGGAATTTACAAATCCAACTTTCTTTCATGGAATTAGGATAAATTTTGGTGCCCATGTACATTATACATATGCAGTAATGAAATGAAAAATATCTGGGGTTCTTTATTCGATGTGATAATCAGCTCATTATCATCTTAAGTGTACCAGTTGATCAAAATCGGTTTGACCAAAAGTAATTTCAGATATCCAATTATAACTGAGACGGAACGTCCTGAATCTCAGCAGATATATCAATCAGGAATCAGTAAAATCGCCCTTCTCCAAGGGCAGTATTGTAAAGATCAAAAATGAAGCAGTTCCGCCATCACCTTGGGAGTTCTGAACAAGTAATCCAGCCTGACACTTCTTTAAAGAGAAAAAGCCACACTACACTATCGGAAGTGACGCCTTGTGTGAGAGACTTTAAACAAATCTGAAGTAAAAACTCTAGGGACTGGCCATGGAAGTCTACACCACAGTCTTGCCAACATTATTTTGTTATCTGACATTCCTAAACAGATTACCTGGTTATTATCATAATATTTCTGGGAGTTTGCTGCGTGCATTTTGGCTGACCTGTTTCCCTATGATACACCACAACATTCAGTGTTCAAGTTGTGAACTGGCTGCAAAGCATCAAGGTGAAACTTGCTATGTAAATGTAAGACTCCCTGAATACATGTCGAATGAAATTCTTGGATCGTTTTGCACTCTTTCCTAAAAACTGTGTCAACATGTAAACTCAAAGAATAAGGCTTTGTCAGCTTTTTTTGTTTTGCATTTCATGCCACTTGGGGAACAGACAAGAACTTGAACTTATGTTCAGGCCTTTATAATGCTGTAATTCTGTTATTGGATTTTAGTTACGTAGATGTGATTGTACAAAAAAATTATCGAATATAAATTGATTACAGTTACACTGTATTTGTAATTTGGAAAAAAATATTTATTTATATGCCACTTAATTCAAAATATGTGGCTAGAAGATTATTGTCAGGCAAATATGCTTCCTGTGTGTGAACAACAAAATGGATATTAGTGCTAAATATTGTTCATTTATCATAACATTCCAACTCCTATACTCAATATTTTGATTTATGAAGGCCAGTCTTCCTTGTAACTTCATGGATGTTGTGTTAGTGAAAAGAATTAGGGTTACTCATGATCTTTAATCAACACTGAAAGCCTGTGACAGCATTATGGCATTTGTGATGGCATTTGGCATTTGTTATGGCAAAGTGATAATAGAAGCTTGTCATTCAAGATGAAAGTGAAAGTGAAAAATTCGGATTGTATGAAAAGTTTGAACTCCCTAAGAACTTAAGGAAGCAGAGCAGATCCAGTTGTTTCTTTATCTGTTTTACCTCACCCAAGTTAACAATAGATGTGAAATAATAGACTTAAATACTTAAATATTAGCACTAATATCCATTTTGTTGTTCACACACAGGATAGAAAAGAAAGACCAAACTATAAACCAAAGATCTATAGTTGCATAGAACGATACAGCACAGGAACAGGCCATTTGGCCATTCTAGTCCATGCTGAACTATTATTTCCCCCAAGTCCTACTGACTTACACCATGACCATATCCCTCCTATCCACGTACCTGTCTAAATTCTTCTTAAAATTAAAATTGAGCCTGCATTCACCATTTTAGCTGGCAGCTCGTTCCACATTTCCACCACTCTATGGATGAAGAAGTTTCCCCTAATATTTCCTCTGAGCCTATCACCCTTAACAGATGTCCTCTGGATGGTATAAACCTTTTTTTTCTTTGGCTTGGCTTCGCGGACGAAGATTTATGGAGGGGGTAAAAAGTCCACGTCAGCTGCAGGCTCGTTTGTGGCTGACAAGTCCGATGCGGGACAGGCAGACACGATTGCAGCGGTTGCAGGGGAAAATTGGTTGGTTGGGGTTGGGTGTTGGGTTTTTCCTCCTTTGCCTTTTGTCAGTGAGGTGGGCTCTGCGGTCTTCTTCAAAGGAGGTTGCTGCCCGCCAAACTGTGAGGCACCAAGATGCACGGTTTGAGGCGTTATCAGCCCACTGGCGGTGGTCAATGTGGCAGGCACCAAGAGATTTCTTTAGGCAGTCCTTGTACCTTTTCTTTGGTGCACCTCTGTCACGGTGGCCAGTGGAGAGCTCGCCATATAACACGATCTTGGGAAGGCGATGGTCCTCCATTCTGGAGATGTGACCCATCCAGCGCAGCTGGATCTTCAGCAGCGTGGACTCGATGCTGTTGACCTCTGCCATCTCGAGTACTTCGACGTTAGGGATGTAAGCGCTCCAATGGATGTTGAGGATGGAGCGGAGACAACGCTGGTGGAAGCCGAATGCTAGAACGGTATAAACCTACCCTCAGTGGAAAAAGCGTACCTACATTTACTCTGCCTAGATACCTCATAATTTTAAATTCCTCTATCAAATCTCTCCTCAATCTTCTATGTTCCAAGGAATAATGTCCCAACGTGCTTAGCCTTTCCCTGTAACTCAGTTCCTGAAGTCTGGGCAACATCCTAGTAAATCTTTTCAAGATTCAAAGTTCAACTTATTGTCATAATAATAAAACAGTGTCATATTACATTTCTTTTTGCCTACTGAAAGGCAGATAGATTCACCTCCGCGAGGAATTGCCTAAGCACCTCTTACAGCCTTATAGTCAGAGAAAGAGAAACAAAAGTCACTGAATGTCCGTAGATTTGCCTCCAGCATTTCCATAGTCTCCACAGCCATAGAGAGTCCAGTCCAACCCGAGTTTTAGATCCAAATCTCCAACACGGTCAGGAACCCTTCAAATGCCTTCAGAACCTCCTTGCATCCTGGTTCCAATACCTGGTACACCTCCAGCCAGTTCTGCACTCTTCTTTAATCTTATTGGCATTTTTCCTGTAGTTAGGTGACCAAAGCCTAATGCAGAACTCCAAATCTGGCCTCACTAATGTCTTGTACTATTTTATCGTAACATTCCAACTCCTATACTCAATATTTTGATTTATGAAGGCCAGTATTCCTTGTAACTTCATGGATGTTGTGTTAGTGAAAAGAATTAGGATTAATCATGATCTTTAATCAACACTGAAAGCCTGTGACAGCATTATGGCATTTGTGATGGCATTTGGCATTTGTTATGGCAAAGTGATAATAGAAGCTTGTCATTCAAGATTTTACTAAATATGCTCACATTGTTCGAAAAGTACTGAGGGTGTAGGTTAATTGGGTTTAAATTGGGCGGCATGGACTCATTGGCCCGAAATGGCCTGTTACTGTGCTATATGTCTAAATTTTTAAAAATTGTAGTTAAATGGTCTGACTAGTTTCTAACATCGTGTCTATTGATTTAAAGGTGTGAGCTTGAACTGAGGCAGCAAAAATAAATTAAATTATGAATTAAGCTCACCTAGAGCACAAAATTACCCTATTATAATGACCCATGATTTTCAATAAAACACACCTGACTTCCTGACTTACTCATGTTTCCAAGATCACAAGCTCACTCTCAGGTGTAGGTGTAGGCCCATTGAGTCTGCTCCGCCATTCTATCATGATCGGATCCATCCTCCCACACAGCCCCACTCCCCGGCCTTCTCCCTGTAATCCCTGATGCCCCGATTAATCACATATCGTCCAATCTCCACCATAAATACACCCAAAGACCTCACTTCCAATCATCCCGTGGAAACAAGTTCCACACTCGTGACGCTCTGACTAAAGAACATTTTTCCTCATCTCTGTTTTAAATTGACACCCTTTTATCCTGAAGTTGTGCCCTTTTGTCCTAGACTCCCCTACCATGCAAAACAACTTTGCCGCATCTGTTCTGTCCAGGCCTTCGATGAAAGGAAATCCACTGGTTTTACACATTTGGGACTATGAAGAAAGTTGCCACATAGCTGTCTCCTCAGTTCAAGGGTAAGTGGAGAGAGATAAAAATATGGCATCTTTGTCAGCCACATCCACATCCACCATCCCATGAACACCCATAAAAAAATTGCACTCAGGACAATGCATTATATAATAAGGAATGAGTTTAAGTTTGTAAGGTCAGATGATAACATGGAAGAGTGGATCATTCATCTGCTATAGATCCCACATAATCATCCTATTGGTGTAAAAATGGGCTACCTATGAGCCAGTTGGAAAAATTGACAATATTATTGGGTTGAGGGAGTGTATAAGAAGTGGCATTGTGTAAGTAAACATCAGGAGTAATATCAGGTGTGATCTTAAGGCTGACCCTAAATGAAATACTGGAAAAAGTCAATGGAGGGTGAAATATGCATGTTTTAACAAAAGGAGTCAGGGAAATGGCTCTCCTACTCCATCATGTAACAGTCCTTTCCTAATGTCTCACATGAAGGCCATGAAAATTCTTACAGGAAAATCGAGCTTATGCTTATCTTTTAAAATTATCTGAAATACTTGCATACATATTATATTTGTCTACATTATGTTTAAAAATGTTATAAACCATGGAAGTTGTCAAACAATTTGCTAGTGTGGATACAAGTACACCATTGTCCCCATGCTGAAGAAGTTGTCTGTGTTTTGCCTCAATGTTTACACCCCCCCGCCCCCACCATTGCCCTCTCACCCATCATCATGAGGCCCATTAAGTTCCTGCTACCCCCAATACTGGACCACCTGAAATTTGCGTACTGACCCTACTGTTCCACAGACGAAGTCATTGCCATCCTTCTTGCCTTCATCCTCCTGGAAAACAAGAATGCTGCTTATTGACTTCAGCTCAGCATTCAACACAATCACACCTCAGTACCTGATAAGGAAGTTAAACCTGTTGGGTCTAAAAACCTCCCTCTACAATTAAATTCTCGATTTTCTCTAGGAGAGACTTCAGGCAGTCTGGATCAGATACTGCACCTCCAAGCATCACGCTGAGCCTGGGGGCCCCCAGGGTTGCGAGCTTAGTCTTCTGCTGTTCTCTCTGCTGACCCACAACTGTGCAGCTGAACACAGCTCGAACCACATCATCAAGTTCGCAACCATGGTGAGGCTGATCAATAAGAATGGCGAGTCAGCGTACAGAGATGAGGTGCAGTCGCTAACGGACTGGTGCAGAGCCAACGATCTTCATCTGAATATTAAAAAAACAAAAGAGATGGTTGTTAACATCAGGAGGGCCTAGGGGGACCTTGCTCTGCTAGCCATTGACGTTTCCACCATTGAGGTCATCAAAAGTAGCAATTTCCTTGAGGCGCACTTGACGTCCATAGCCAAGACAGCAGCTCCTCTACTTCATGTAAAAGCTGAGGAAAGTTCACCCCCATTCTACATTCTACAGAGGATGTATTGAGAGCATCCTGTGCAAATGCATCACTGCCTGGTTTGGAAACTATACCTCCTTGGACCACAAGATCCTGCAGAGGATAGTGAAGTCAGCAGAAAATATCATGGGGGGCGCCCTTACTACCATGAGGGACATTCTATAACACTCAATGAAGCCGAAAGACAATAAACATTGTGAAGGACTCCACACACCCTTCATGTAAACTGTTCTCACTTTTGCTATCTCGCAGAAGGTACTGCAGCACTAGGACCCACGTGTCCAGATGGGGCAACAGTTTTATCCCTTAGACTATCAGACTCCTGAATTCCCAGAACCTAAGTGCACTGAGTACTTGGTACTGGGGACTCTTACATTATAAATCTTAATATTTAACATTTAATGTGTTTATGTAAAGATGCTCCATGGTCCTGGAGAAACGTTATCTCATCTTTACTGTGCAAGCATAGTATGAATGATATATAAAGGTGACTTGACTTGGCTAAGAGTGGTGAAAGACAAAGCTAGACTATGTTATTCCTGAAGAGATTAAATATAAAAAAGGTAATCAAGTGATTCATGAACATATGGCTTCCATACATAAGCCCCTATTCCACTGGAACCTTGTCCCAGGAATTGACGGCCAATTTACTGGTTAAGGGTCCAGTGAAAAAGGGAAATATTCAGCATGCTGGAGTCAAATGATATAAAATTACGCCAGGGATTGAGGACCTCAACACCTACTCACATCCCCGGCATCAGCTAAAGCCAGCATGCCAATTAAACCCGTGGAAAAAGGACAAGTTGCATCCCTGGACTATTGTCGAAGGTAGATTCTCCTATCCCCAGGGATGACTTGTGGTCAGTGGGAAAGCAGTTTGTGTCCTGATTTAAAGTGGCCGAGGGCAAACAGCAAAAATGGCTTACTTAATGGGGACACTGCACGGCCAATTATCTGGGATGCCAGTGGTAAAAGGGCTATAGGTTGGAAATGTTCATCTTGGAGTATTACTTCTACTGCCTTCAATCTTTAAAGTTTTATATCATTCTTAGAGCAGCAGCAGACTCTGGAAAATATAAATAAAGATATGCAAGGATCTTTAACTACAATTATAATGCTTGAGTGTCACCAATCTACTTGTGAATGGAGAAAATTTGCAAGTTTCCACTGTCCAAAAATTTATGTAAAATATGTTACATTGTCATTTATTGATTCTTAATTTTTTTTTTAAAGAAGACACATTTCTAAGATCCCCATATAGATCCTGGAGATTTTTTTTTAATGTGAAAAGAGGACATTGAATAATTCAAACTTACTTGGTTTGATAAATATCCAAATAAAATAAAAAAAATAACGGAATTGCTTGAATGGAATTGAATTATTTTATTGAAATATAGTAAAGAGCTTTGCTTTGCATGCTATCCAGGCAAGTCAACTCATATAGCAAGTCATGCAAAAATAAATAAACAAATAAATAAATGAGCACGCAAATACGCAGTTAACTAAATAAATAGATAAATAAGCAAATTAGTGAATATATAACTAAGTAAATAGTCTGACAGACAAACAGATAAATAGATAGCCAGACAATATATAAATAAATAGGCAGGCTGCCAAACAATAAATTCTTTAAAAGACAGATAAACAAACAAATAAATAAATAAATAGACAGATAAATGAGTGAATGACTGAATAAATAAATAAAAAGATAAAGGGTCATGCAGCTAGATAGATAGGTAGGTAGATAGATAGATAAACAGGCAAATAAACAAATAAATAATAAATAAATTGATAAACTGAATGAATAAATATAAAATGAATGAATTAATAAATAAATAGATAAATGGCCAGATAGATATATACAGATAAATAAATAGATCAGTCTATAGATAGACCAAAGAATGAATGACAGTGGATGAATGTATAAGACAACCAATGTGGGTTTGTGCCCCGAGCAGTAAATAACCATTTGAAATCCAACAAGAAGCAATTGCAAAGAGACTGTGAAATATTTTAAAAGTTTGTATCCGAATCTCAACATCAGTGACCAGTGGAGGCTGAGGCCAGTCAATGACAGATAATGCAGAGGACAGAGAGAGAGAAGACGGGGTTGAGAGAATCTCTGTGTGAAGCAACATGGATATTCCTCGCTACTCATGCAAAATTTGGGCCAAGACGTTCGGGTAAAGAAAGCGTTAGGCACACCTTACCTACATTAGGGCGGATGATGGATTATGATTTATTGTGATGGAGCATTTGTGCTTTAGATTTAGGTTTCAATCTTTTTTTTGCTTTGGAGGTTGTAAGTGTGGGGAAGTAGCAGTGCAGCAGAATAACCCAAGCATCTGAAACTCAGATGAATGAAGCAAGATGCTGTGTAAATCCATAACGAATTAAAGGATTGTGAAGGAATTGAATATCAGATCAAGAGAATAAAATAAAAAGAGGAGCAGGAACTAACAGATTGAGAAAATAATATTACTGTTCAACCCATTTTTGCTTAATCAATTAATGATGGAATTTAAAAACACAATGCTGGAGGACTTAAGCCCAAAACATTCGTTATGCACCTATTTTGACCAGCTGAGTTTCTCCAGCATTGTGTGCTTACTTCAACCACGGTGTCTGCAGACTTTCCTATTTTACTAATGACAGAATTTATGTTTTTAATTCATTGTGAATGCTTAATTTTATGAACATTAATGACAATCCACGAATCCATGTTTCAAAAAAATGCAGGATCATCATTTATCTGGCAAACTAGTGCAGCCGCCAGTTCATACATGGACACATTGAGTTTAGGGGCCATGGTGAGAAGAGGAATATGGGGCATGGGAAGGGAGAAAGCAGAGCTTCAAAGAAGCCAAGGGAAGGGTGGAGATGGGATGGGGTTGATGAAATGCACATTTGTAAAATCACACAGTGGACCAGGCTTCGAAAGCGGTTTGGTAGATAAACACTTCACCTGCTTACTAGAAGGCTGTTCAGACCTCCTCCCACTTTCTTCCTCATCTGCTCCTATTCTGAATGGCCTCTTTTCATTCTTAAGTTCAGTTCCAAGGGGAAGGTGCACGAGGCCACCCGTCTTGTTTCCATTTGTTTGAAATGAGCCATTGAAAGGCCTTATATAAACGTAAGCCTTTCTTAAATCTCGAAAGCAAGTTCATCACTTGTGCTGACATTTAAGGGAAACATAGGTTTAATCAAGCCAGCAAGGACGAATTAGTCATTTTAAATCAAAAGTGATGAATTCCGATAGCATGTGAAAGTCGAATGATTTCGACTCCAGTATTTTAGCAGAGGGATTCATTCATGCACAGTAGCGGACAAATAAATTGGTTTGTTTGTTCACTCATAGCAATTTTCAGCTTTCATTTGTACAAAAGGGTTTTATGCATTCTTTAACATTTCTAAGTCCGGAGGGCATTTGAATCAGTCAAGTAGTGACACATCCAAATCATGAGAAAATAATTATGATTAGTGTGGTGGCCGTTGAACAGAATTTTCACTGTCTTGGACCTATCACAAATAAATGAGCAAATTCTATTTTTCACGTGCAAAGCTAAGTAGAACTTGTGCATCAAGCTACATTTGGATTGGTATCATTTCCTTCCTTCTTAAAATGCATGCTGAATTTAGAGATTGCTGACACAAAAGGAAAATTATTGGCTTCTATCCTTCACTCACACACTGATGGTCAAGGGCTCAGATCTCAGCAGGGATTAGTGCTATTGACAACAAGTGGGCATGAACTGTTTGTTGCTTGTTACACAGATGCTTCCTTGCATTTCCGCTCCGTGTTAAACCAGTACTGAGTTGTTTTCCTTGAATTAGCTTAAGTCTACCAAAAGCACCAGCGAAGCCCTGGGATAGTCAAGCCAGAAAATAATCAAGGACAAAATGTAAGCCAATAATTTCCAATTAATAAATATATTTCCTTCAATAAATGATTTTGTTTTTAGTGATCAGTTGATCTTAACACTGAAAGAGTAGGTACAAAATGCTCGTAAACTGAATATCCACAAGCAGAATTTTGGTGTTTGGAGTGAATGTTAACAAACTGAAGTTTAATGGTTTTGTGGCTCTCTCTCTCTCCCTTTTAAGGGGTTGGGAAGCCACAGATAGCTCTTTTTAAATGGTAATAGTTACAAATGTAATCATCTTCAGAGATGAAATTTCTCCAACAATGCTCCAGAATTCTGTTGTTGATATGGCTGTTGGGCAGTGGGTGGTGGTGGTGGGGGTGGGGAGGGGGGTGGTTGGCAGGGAGTAATAATGATTCATGTTTGATTTGTGAAATAGTTCAGCTGTAGAGGAATAAAAAAAAGAGTGCTCACATTGTGCAATTTAAAGCTGGAATCCCGTGGTGATAAAGGTCCTTGGTATAGAGATTATTTTAGGATAAAATGCGAATAATGTTTGGAAGCTAAGCCTTCACTTTGTGCAACTGCCATGCTGAAAGTTTGTTATTTTCCATTTAGGTTTGCAAACCATTCAACGTTATTGGTGCATTATCTCCAAGGAACTCAGCTCAATCAATATTGCATTCTCTCTTCCCCATCAGTGCCCAGTGGGGGGAGGCAATCTCTGCCATGTGGTTTTGAACACCTCCAAGAACAGATCGATACTCTTGACAGAGGCAAGCTTTGTTCTATTACAGACACAAGATGTTCACTGTTCTGTACATGATTGCTTACCAGGTTTGTTTTCTCTTGTGTTATATGACAAATCTCTACCCTCTGTCTCTTTCTCCTAACGGCATCAATATAATTGTCTTGACAATAAATAGCACTGCAAACACACATTTCTTTTGTAAGTTTTCCAGCTTTTTAAGTATCTCTATCGGACTGACTGCTTGTGTATCTTTTCTCAATAAAGAACAATAAATCATATCTTTGTTGTCAAACTTATATGTTGTTTTGTGGTTACTTTCAGGGACAAGACACATTTTAAGCATTTAAACAGCAGTTCCAAAGAAAAACAAATGTACTTGTTTCAAAAACACATCTGAATAAGATAAAGCTTTGTTGTCTTTTTTTTCCTTGAAGTAGGAATATATTACTGCTTGATAATGGCAGAATCAATGACTTTATTGTTACTTTGTTGTAAGTGGTTTTATGTTAACCACAGAAAATAGTCGATTCCAAAACTTGATATAACTAAACACTTCAATATGGTGCCAATGTTACAGTTTTTTGATTCCAGTTTCAACTTCATTTACTTTCAATTAAGGCACCATCGACAAAAAAAACCCAGTAAATATTGGATGTTCTCAGCAGGCCTGGAATCATCTGTGGGGAGAAAAAAAAACTGTTATTGTTTAAGGTCAATGACCATTCGTTAGACATTATTGACATTTTATGTTTGGTATGAAGCCAATCTCAAAACTATGAACTTCTTCATAATCTCTTAAGATCTCCATCATAAAATCTATTTCCTTCATGGGAAAATAACTTCTACAAAACAATGACACGGAAATCAACTAATTTCTTCAATCTGTCTCCAATTGTTGATTCTTTGGCTTATATTTCCATTGAACATTTTCAAACTGCCAAACATGATTGGTAGCAAAAGTAACAATTGAGATAACCAGCAAATAAAAATAATTCTGCATCCATTCTAAGTTATACTTGGATTGTAAAACAAAGTTTCAGGTTCAAGCTGGGAGAAAAAGAAACAAAATTGGAACTTATAAAGGGATGTTCTCCTTCATGGAGGAAATGATTAATTCCCAGAATAATTATTGGATCAATGCAAGATTCAAGATACAATGTACCCTAATCATACCCAATCAGTGATGCCCCAACACAAAACAGACAATGTCATTGGTTTGGGATTACAATTAACAGATTTTATTATATCCATAGGTTTAAACAATATTCATGTTCACCTCTGGAATGGACAGGAGACAATGCAGCTACGAAGGTTATGGGAATGCACAAGGCGGCAACATCGGAGGAAATGGTGGGACCCACGCACACCTTATGTCTCTGAAGGGGCTCTTTTTTGCTTCTCTTGTCTTGATAGTAGTGCTGGACTGACGCTGCTTCTTTCTGTGCCTTTACAGGGCAAACAAGGAACGGTTAACTAAGTGGTTAGCGCAACTCTATTACTGCACCAGCAACCTGGGTTTGAATCTGGTGCTGTCCATTAGGAGTTCGTATTTTCTCTCCATGCCTGCATGTGCATTCACCGGGTGCTCAGGTTTCCTCCCACCTTCCAAAATGTATGGGGTTGGGGGTTAATTTGGGTGTAATTGGGCAGCACAAGGTTTACATTTACTGTTCTATAAATTTTAAAAAAAAATTTTGCATATTGTGTACGTGATAATGACTCTTGAAAAGTATGTTCACAGAAAATATTTATTTTACTAAAAATCTGACATGTATATGAAATGTACATAAATAAGATTATGGATGTTTTGAATGAAGTTATGTGGAATGATTTTGAATCAAGATTTGGGTCAATGGTTTACAAGTATTATTAACATTGCTAATTTTACTGATAAACCTATTTTCTGCTCTATTCATCATACACCACGTTTACCACATTAAGTGACTATTATTGATTTTCAAAAAAAAGCTTTCCATTCATTGTACTGCCTCATGGAAGATTTTACACTTGTAATTATCCAAATGCATTTTGGTTCTAAACAGCTATTTACATCCATCCAAAAGAGATTCTACTTACATCCAAAAGAGAGACTCATCTCTCTTCACTTAACTCAGTTTAAAGTCTCCATGATTTGGACTGGAGATTCTCTTAAGTCAGTTCCTTAAACAATGTGCTTCTGGTATTTCCTCTATATTTTAAATCACCAGTAAGTGGACTGATCAAATCACCTTTGCTCCTGAAATACTGCTTCATCTGAAATTTCAACATTGTCTCAGATACATTATTTTATATTATTTCTAGGTGAAATTTTCTTTTTCTCATAGTTGAGAGTTGGAAAGGTTTCAAGGTTAGTGAAAGATGGGGATTAAATTCAATTGATTAAATAAATGTGATTTTTAAGGAAAAAACTCTTGTTTTGTTTACAGTTATCGTGAAATTAATTAATTGTTGCAGGGATTTAACTGTTCTGTTCTAATCTAACTAATTAGCACAATCAGATATTCTCAACTCTCAAAAAGGTGATAGAAGTGTGGGTGAGCAGGGTTTATGTTAATCTCAGGCAGAGGGTTGAGATTGAGGGAATAGTTTTTCCACTTGGCTTTTGTGAATTCTCAATGTTCAAGGTTCAAGACACCTTTTATTGCCATGTAATAATAGATTCAAAATGTAATATTCATGATATTTTTTAACCTTTGTCTGCCATAAAGCAAACAAAGAATCACCATGAGCATTGTCGGTCCCCCTAATAGGAGAAAGAGAACCAAAGAGAGTACATTCAGAGTCGCTGAGTGTCCGTGGACTCACCTCCGACGCTCCCACAGCCTCTGCAGCAGCACAGATTCCTGTTCGATTCATTGGCAATTCGAGCTCCAGGACCAAACCTCCGACCTCAAAAGTCTTCAGTGCCTGAGGCTCATCTTGCCCTCAGCGCCACGAGAGGTGCTTCAGGCAATTCCTGTTGATGGCAAATCTGTCTGCTGTAAGCAAATTCTGTGTACTATTCCACTGTTTTTTTATTACATAACATTAAAGGAACCTTGAATTATGAAATGGGGCAGGTGGTGGCTGATGGAATGGGTCAGAGGGTAGCTTATTAGTGCTTGGGAGGGCCCACCATAGACTCCCAATGGAAAGCCTTGAGAATCCCAATCTCATTTCAAATGCCACTTCTCCAGTTTTATTGGTCATATGACAGAGATTCTCATCAGTGAGGAAGTTATATATTTTATTCTGTGATACAGCCTGGTAACAGGCCCTTGCAGTCCATGAGCCCACATTACCCAATTACATCTATGTGACCAATTAACATTCCAATCCTTTACATCTATGAAATTTGGGTGGAATCCAGAACCTACACGGGGAGAACAAACAAACTCCTTAGAGACAGCATGGGATTCAAACCAGGGTCACTGTTTGGTAATCTTCTACCATAATGGAGTTCTGAAGAAAGTACCTGTCAAACAGAATTTATAGCCATGAATATAAGTAGTAGATGCCTTTTTTTGGAATTTCCAGTCCCACTTTGGGTTCATCTCGCTGGTTCAAATGTACATCAAAATGCTACATTCACAGGAGGAGGGGAGTGTGTGTTTGACATCAAGGCAGGATTGAATGGAGTGTGACATCAAGGTCTCTGCTACAATTAATGGATACTCAGAGGAAAGATTTCAATTCTCATGGTCATACTTCACAGAAAAGAAGATGATTAAAGTTGTTGGTTTTTAATCATTTGAGTCTCAAGACATCACCTCAGGAGATTGGGGGACATTTGCTAGGTCTAACCATCTTCAAAAATTTCATCAACAATCTCTTTTCCAATCTCTAGATTAATGGTTTTCAACCTTTTTCTTTCCACCCACATACCACTTTAAGTAACCCTTATTACTCTGTGATTAATAAGAGATTGCTTAAGGTGATATGTGAGTGAGAAAAGATGGCTGAGAAGCATTATTCTAGACCCAATTGATACTGAAATATATTGCTTGAGAAAAATGATCATTGACCCATTTCCTTTGTAGTTATGAAACCATGCACATAACGAGTCAATTAGGTACGAAGAAAACAGTGGTTTCAAACATTTTCTTTCCACCCACATACCATCTTAAGTAATCCCTTACCAATCACAGAGTACCTATTTTATAGGGATTACTTAAGGTGGCGTGTGAGTGGAAAGAAAACGTTTGAAAACCACTGCTCTCGACAGAGACTGATAATGGTACAAAACATTCATACCACAAATATGCTAGGCATTAATTATCTCCAACACAAAAGAGTCTAACCACATTGTTCAATATTCATATCTAAGATTACTGACACTGACCATCTGAGACTCTTATTTATGAAACAATATTTCTTTCTTTATTTATTTCAGTGGTTCCCAACCTTTTACTTTCCACTCACATACCACTTTAAGTATTCTCTATGCCATAAGTGTTCTGTGATCAATAAGGGATTGCTTAAGGTGGTATGTGGGTGGAAAGAAAAAGTTTGAAAACCACTGTTTTAATCATTCCAAATTGATTCGTTATGTGCAAGGTTTCAGAACTCCAAAGGAAATGGATCAATGACAATTTTTCTCAAGCAAAATATTTCAGTAACATTTGGGCCTAGAGCAGTGTTTCTCAACCCTCCCTTCCTACTCATAGATAGGCCTGATAGATAGGCCTGATTTTCATCGTAATTGTGCAAGTTTTATATTTTTTCTTAATTGCTTAAAAAACTATTTTGGTCGTAAGTGCGGATGGACATAAATCTCATAGGTGGCAAGTCAGTGAGTACCTGTATGAGCATAAAGCAGGAAGCCATCTGAATAAAGATGAGAGACTGGAGAGAGGAAAAGGGGAAGAATGGGAGGGGGGAGGAGTCCAGACCAAGAGACGTTAATTAGATATTATAAGAGGAAAGGTGAGAATTGATTTTGGCTGTGAAAAAAGACCAAGAGATGGGGGAAAAGGGAAGAGAGAGAGTGATAGAGCTGGGGAAAGGAGACAGGTGGAATAAAAAAGTGGGGGGGGGGAGGGGGCTAAGGAAAGTTGATGAAGATGAGAGAATATATTCACCAGAAGGCTACAGCCATCCATGGAGAAATCTATTGCTTGCTAACACTCTTTCATATTTTGATGAAGGCCTCAAGCCTGAAACATCGGTTATGTATTTCCTTTTATCATTGCTACATAAAGGACACTGACCAGCTGAGTTTCTCCAGCATTTTGTGGCTTTTTTTGCAAAGGAGAATTCCCATACTACTTCCTCCAGTTAGTTAAGATTCAGCAGTACATTCTTAGAATACCCGCTGAACCGCAAGAATTAAGAAAGGTCCTGTCCTCTTCTGAAATATATTGTAAATTCTTCAGCATCACTGGGTCACGGTATTGAGAATTCTTCACTCAGAAAAACTGCAGGAGTACCTTCACTGATTGACTTGGTGGTTCAAAAAAGACCAATTAGGGGTAAGTGATAATTATTACCATTGCCAAGATTGTACGTGAATAAAAATGAAAGTAAATTATGTCGCAATCTTTCTGTGGGAAATTCTGCTTCTCTATGTTTAGAATCTAATATAAACTGTGGCCAGGCTTCATTTTTCTTTCCATTTAGTTGTCAGACATTTGGTATGTCAAACATGGCAACTTATTTTTTCTAATTTTGTGCTTTTTCCTACTTCCCAGATGGGTTGAAATTATTAGGCAGTGAATAAATGACAGTTTTTTTCTGATTACTGGAACAATGGTTGGGAAGCTAAGAATGCAGTGGTCAAATAACATTGCCAAAATTCTTCATGACTAAATGCTGGAAGCAAAAGTATTCTCAACAGTGAGGCAGTGACGCAATTAGGAATAGGAATGTTGCCTCAGTTCACTCGGTTTGGTCATTATTATAAAATTCCACAGAGGCTTTGGAGCCAGCTCCAACCAAGCATATATGATTTGTGCACTTTCTTTGTCTTAACTTCAACAAAAGACACAGCTGGTGTGTTATCAAATCTGTAATTTATGCATCTAATTCACAATTTAAGAGATATCCTTTCCTTTTACCTTTCAGTATGAAGTAGTTCTTTTGGCATATTTAGATTTGGTTTTAGATTTCATGTTTCCCTTTGCTGAAGAAAACTGCCGTGAACAAAAAAGAAACATTTTGGGGAGTGATTAGCATTTATCCATTCATTGCCACCTCAGTCAAAGTCTTGCGTCTCACCCATCTTATCAAAGTAAGGGCTGTTTCGAAGGGGTGGACTAGCAGAATCATCTGCCAGTGAAGTCAGCCAAAAGTCAGATTGCAGTATCTGTTTGAGTTTTATCAGGAACTACAACTTTAGGAACTTTGTTTGGAAAGTTGAGGCTGTTACACGGCATAGCTGAGCCCTTCCCAACTTTTCCTTTGTCATGTGTCCACTTCGTGTTTGGTCTCACAGAACATTCTCCTGAACAAATCATAATTTTTGTGAACATGCTAGCCTCTGCTATAAATGGAAGCATGGCCGAGGCGTCTCTCCGAAATATATTTTGCTTCTGGTTTTATTTCAATATCTTAAAAACTCCATGTTGGATGCACCGGAGTACTTTCGCTGATGGCAAATCTGTCTGCTGTAAGCAAATTCTGTGTACTATTCCACTGTTTTTTATTACATAACATTAAAGGAACCTTGAATTATGAAATGGGGCAGGTAGTGGCTGATGGAATGGGTCAAAGGGTAGCATATTAGTGCTTGGGAGGGCCCACCATAGACTCCCAATGGAAAGCCTTGAGAATCCCAATCTCATTTCAAATGCCACTTCTCCAGTTTTATTGGTCATATGACAGAGATTCTCATCAGTGAGGAAGTTATATTTCTATATAGAGGCTTTGAGCAAATAGTTTATTCTGCAATACAGCCTGGTAACAGGCCCTTGCAGCCCATGAGCCCACATTACCCAATTACATCTATGTGACCAATTAACATTCCAATCCTTTACATCCATGAAATTTGGGTGGAATCCAGAACCTACACGGGGAGAACAAAAAAAGAACATTTGAGATAAGTGGTGATCGTTACCATTGCCAAGATTGTACGCAAATAAAAATGAAAATAAATTACATCACTCTAAGTTTAGAATCTAATATGAACTGTGGGCATGATTCATTTTTTGTTTACGTTTAGTTCTCAGAAATTTGGTATGTCAAACATAGCAACCTATTTATCTAATTATATGCATCTTCATACTTCCCAAATGGGTTGAAATTATTGTCCGATCACACTGGACAACAAAGATTTTGCTTCCTGAACGCTTTTGGGTGTATTTTATGGATTTTGGCCCACTGATAATGAAAATAACCGTAAATGTTTATGATTTCCTGCCATATTTTAAGTCTACTAGCATATTGCCCACAAAGCAAGCTGTTTTGGTCAGTCCAAGCATGCCGGGGGAGGCACTCAGTGCAAGTACAATGCAAATGTTGCCTTAGGCATGCTTAGTCAGGAGAGAGGCAGACATGATATAAAAGCACATACACAGATGCTGTGCATTACATTGATATGGATTTAACACATGTTCTTCAGGCCATATCATAGTGAGTGGATTTAACAACCCCATTTATTGTCTTCAGAAAGATTCAATACAGCAGAAATGTCTTGTCAATGTCAGAAGAACTGGATTAGATTCTGTTACATTTGTGGCAAGTATACGCTTAAGGCTCAAAGACGCATCATGACCTCACTAATAAGAAAGCCTATGAGCTCTACTTTGGTTGTAAAATTGGAGACCGAGACAAACCCTGGGCTCCTCACATTTGCAACATGTGCAGTCAACCTGAGAGTTTGGCTCAGTATCATTATGTGATTAAACATGCTAAATTCAATAAACATTAATTTAATGTTTCTCCAACTTCTTACATGAAACAAAAAATCTGAAATTATCTTTGTGTTCAACTTGAAGTTAGCTATCATAATTCCCATTTTATTTTGGTCAGGAAGCAAACCTTTTGAAAAAAAAATTGTTGTCCAGTGTCACTGGAACAATGGTTCGGCAGCTAAAAATGCAGGACGGTCGAATAATAGTGCCAGAGTTGTTCATGACTAAATCTGGAAGCCACTACTCATGAACTCTCTTGATGAATCATATGAACATGCTATGCACTGTTTATACAGTATTAACTATTATAAGTGAAAGCACAGTAGAGACATCTCTCCAAAATATATTTTGTTTCTGGGATTATTTCAAAATCTTAAAAGTTCCATGTAGGATGTCGATAAAAAGATTTATGTATTCAGCTTACAAGCTGATTGGTAATATGCCACTACCTTTAGTTTTAGCTGCTAGATACAATAGCAGAGAGTACTGCAGAGTGTGAGATCTTCAGCATATTGTGCTTGGGAAGGGATAAGACAGAGAGTCATGGACATGGTGTCTTCTTTGTCAGCTTCCCAGTCAGGGCAGCAAGAAAGGAAAAGTTGGGAAAATATTATGAAAGGTACCAAATATCCCAAATAGAATTTAAAAAAAAATGCTGGATAAACTCAGTAAGTCAAACCACTTTAGTGGAAAGAAAAAAAATGTCAGGGATCAGCTCAAAGACTTCATCAGAACTGTGAAAGATAGAAAACAAGTTAGTTTTAAGATGAAGGGAAGATGGGGCATAAAGAAATGTAATAGTGGAATGAAAGAAATGAAATGTGAGCTAATATTTGCCAAGTAAATTCATGCATTGGGAAAAGTTTTCAATAGGCAATAACCTCATCGGCTATGATACTGCCAGTGTGCAGAGCAGTAATTAATGCCAGGTACAGATTGATGCAATATAATTTTCTACATCAATTGTACCTCATATCACAAAAACGACATAAACCTAAACCAGGAATTTCAGAAATGTGCTTCAGATGCCATGTGAAGATTGGAACCTTTATCCACTCAACCTGGCTGTATACAAAGGTGAGATCCTTCTGGTAAGACCTGGGAGACAGTCTGGAAGTAATTACAATGGCGGATTTTCCATAGGATCCAGAAATGTACCTTCTGGGAGACACTGGGGAAGAGTCCAAATACTAAATTCGGTTCGTGAAGTTTGCCTTGTTAGTAGCCAGGAACTGTATAGCAGTTGCGTGGAAGCCTGACTCCCAACTAAATATTGCACATGGAATACAGAAATGTAGAGTTGCATTCCCCTGGAGAAAGCCAAGAACAATTTAAGGAAGAAATATGATACATTCATTAAGAGTGCGCCAACCTTATCTGAAACACATAGGTAAACAGATATAATTTCACCCTTTCAGAATAAAGGAAATGAAGCAATCCATCCAAGCAGGGAAACAATTGGGATCAAAGAATTGGGACGAGATGCAGACAACGTGCTCTTATTTTTTTTTGTCCCTTACTACTTTCTATTTAAGTTCCTGGGGTTTTTTTTTTCAGTTTCTCACAATGGTCGTTGACCTCAATGGTATTTGTCGGGTTTTTTTTGTATATAACTTTATTCCCAGTTGTACTGGGGCATGGATGGGGAGGGGAGGGGGTAGGGGAGGGTTATAAAAAGGACTTTGCATGTTATGCATAAGTGTTGAAAGAAAGTGTCTTGTTGTCTGAATCTCTTTGAGTCTTTGAAATTCAAAAATAAATTATAAAAAAAAGTTATTTCATGTATCTCACGCTCTCACCTATATTTGAAGGGGCTGGAGTTATCTGTGAGCTTTACTTTCAGTCAGATAGTTTTCTCACCTTACATAGAGGTTTACCTTGATGAAGGGTTCAAGCCCGAAAAGTTGTTTATGTATCTTCTTCTTTGCTACATAAAGGATGTTTGACCTGCTTTGTTTCTCGAGTGTTGCGTTTTTACTTCCCCCATGGTGTCTGCAGACTTTCATGTTTTACTTGAATAAATTGATGTTAATACCTCAATATGTGAAATGGAGGAATAATGCCAGTTTAATATTTAGTGCACACCAATTCAGTGGCAACATCAAGATAACGATGTGCAATTCTGACAGTCCAGAGATGTAAAGATCAAGCTGAAGTATTTGTAAAATACGGAAGACTATGGTCTTTTTCAGGCTTTAGGTTCAGGCATTTTCAAATGATACCCTCCTGCTAACCTGTTTGTTAGTTTTAAGGGGCTAATAAAAAGATTAATTCAACATTACATTAGCCATCTCCCGTCCACATTTTAAAATTCTTTTATAGTTCTTTTCTGTTGGCACATTTGTTTTACTTCTTTATCCTTCAATAATCATTTATGACACTTACCAATTTGGCTTTAGAAAGCAAAATAAGAGAATCCATGAATAATTATAAGATTGATCATCTTAATGATGCTCCAAAACAATATCTGATTTGATGCCAGCATTTGGCATTTTCTAACCTCCTATTCTTAACCATTACTCTCTTCTACCTTCCCACAACAGAACCTGACATGATGAGCTTGCTATTTGGTGGATTACTTCTGCCTGCCATTACAATTGGACGTGTTTATTCTTCCGAAGCTTGAATGCTTGATTCTGACTGTTGTCGATATATATATTTTTTCCCCGGAAAACCTAAAGCAAGTTGCTTTTAGACATACCCAAACTGGTGGACCACCCTTGGAAATCCAACATTATTGAAAGAGGGCAGGGCAGGGCAACCTGCAAGAAAAGGCAGGAGGAGTATGAAAAACAGGCTCTATCCATTGAGTGTCTTCAGGGAAATTTCTTTAGCTCTGTAACATGGACTAATGCAGGAGACAATCTTGTTCCATCAAAGATTCTTCATCTGATTGGAAATAAGATCTGTGGTTGTTCATGAGGTGGGTGTAACGTGACTGATTGCACTCAGAGACTTGTGAGGAGAATAAACGTGCTTTTATTAGCTTACAGTCAATGGCTGGTATCTACAGCAGTCTTCAGGTGAATCTGAGGTAAGGTAGGAAAACCAGGGTTAATATTGGGATAGGTGGGGGTGGAGCCAAAGGAGGGGTCAGCCATCTAAACTACTCACAGACAGTGAATTTCTGTTCACTGCAGTGGGGAACAAGGGAGTAGAAGCCTCAAAGAAGTGGCACAGAAAGTGAAGATTTCTACATTGAAATATTGATGACCAAAATGTCAGATGTAGAGAAATTTGCTGAGGGTTGAAATAGCCAAATAGCCAGATGGCTAGAGCATAACTAGGATAACACTAGACAACAGATTTTTTTTTAAAAGGTTTGCTTCCTGAAAAAAAATTTGGAGATTATGACAATCAAGTTCATGATGACAACAGATAATTTCAGATTTGTTGTATCAAGTTGGAGAATCATTAAATTAAACTTTTATCCAATTTAGCATGTTTAATTGCATGTTTAATGGCATTAGTTCAACTGACCTAAATTTTTTTTTCTGCTTATTTTCATTTGTACTCGGCATCTGATGCCTCTCGGGTCAATGTCCAATAATATTTGGCCAGCATCGATGGGTATCAGTCTCTCTGATACTGCTTTTCCATGGTCGCAATGTCCTGGTGAAACCTTTCACCATGTTCATCACTGCCCTGCACCGAGATCAGCGGGGAAGAAGGCCAAGTGCAAATGCCGAAAATAAATTGTCATTGACATATTTGCACTTTATGGTTTTGCATACTTGAAACATCATAGAAAACACAACAGGAAACCACAAAAATAGGTTAGATAAAAAAAAAACCAGTATGTGATAGGGACATTTTATGATCATCAGCCCAAAATCCATAAAATACACCCAGAAGTGCACCCAAAGCTGCCCAAAATCATCCTTCAAGACCACATGCACTCTCATTCTCTTAGTTATTGGCTTTGCTGTAACCTTTGCTGCACCACTACATTGCTGCTTTCAGACACATAGGTAGGACATAAGATGGTGGAATCTGGAGCAGAAACCAAGCTGCCGAAGGAACAGGAGACAGGCAGCATCTGTGGAGGGAAATAGACATCATCTAATATATCTATTTTGTTTCAAATGTTCATCTTGCATAGTAGATAATTCACCAGAAGTATTATACACCTGACTAAAAAGAATGGGGAAGAAATATAGGATATGTTAACAGCCATTTCCCAGATATCATTTAATTCCTCACAAAAGAAAAAAAAGGACAGAACAGCAGAATCAATCTCATTCTTGATTATTTTGCATTTACAACTGAATTGCTCTTGCAATTTTTTTTATCAGAGGAGAGTTAATGAAAGGAAAGGCAACAGTAAGGAAAAAGAAATGGCAAGAGTAGGAGTTGTATTTAAAAAAAAATGCTATTGGGCCTTCACTGGATTTGCTATTATGAAGAAATTATGACTTTTCAAAAAGTCTGTCATTTCCAAATGATTTTAATGCCTGTCCAATTCATTGTTATGGATATCAACTGTAAATTGCATATTCTTAGCCACTTCTGCATGTGATAATCCCTGGAGAGGGGTCAGCATTGTAAATTAGGGTGGCAAGTATGTTCTAAATAGAAGGATTAAGCAGGTCTGTGGTCAACCTCCTTTCTGCAAGTTTGTTTCCTCTTTGCTTTCAATCCGCCAGATATCACTTGGTGAAATGTGTGGAAATCGGCGACCAAAGTGATACAAAATAAAACCTGTATCAGAAGCCTACTGAGAAAATGACAGCTTCTTTCATCTGAAACACGGTAATCCCGTATTTCATAAATATCTTAGTCCATCTAAATTGTGCTCTTGGATGGCATTAACCTTTGTATGATGGGATTTTTACCTCAAAAAATATTTTCCATAGCTCTTGGTAAAAAGATTGATTCTATTTCTATTTCTATATATCCAGGATTCGTTTTTTAAAGCAGAGATGTTCATTTCAAGTGTAACCTTGTGCCTATTATGCTCCAGTTTGCATTTGGATCAAATTCAAATTTTTTTTCATGCACAAATTCCATAAAATAATTATTTGTCTGTATTCCTAACTTTGTTCAATATTGTAATTAGCATAAGTAGAAAATGAAATTCAATTGCCTAATACTAATAGTGAAGATTTGGCTTAACATTTTATTCTATAAATGCTTAATGTTCCATTATCCGGAGAGTTTTAAAAAAAATCTATCAGCTGAGTCCTGACTTTCACGAGGTCTTGAAGGAGAATTGGCTCATTGAAAGGAGAGCAGCTTTATAGACTGCAACTGTTAAACAAATAAAAAACGCAGATGCTGGAAATCTGAAATAAAAGCAGAAAAAAGGTGGAGAAGGCTGGAGGTACTTATTGGGTCAGGTGATAGCAGAGTTAACCTTTCAGGTCGATGACTGAACTCAGACAGACTAAAGATCCTTCTGATTCAGATTTCAGAATTATTGTCAGAGTACATACAAGACATCACATTCAACCCTGAGATTCTTTTTCCTTCAGGCGCGGCAGAATTACCTCTTATTGGTAGTGCAAAATAACAGTACACAAAATGTAAACAATAAAGATATGTAAACAAACTGACTGTGCAATGCAGAGAGAAAAAAATCAATAAAGTGCAAGCGTAAGAGTCCTTAAGTAAGTCCCTGCTTGAGTTTATCATTGAGGAGTCTGATGGGAGTGAGGATTGACCAGAAAGTCAGTTGCTGTGCCAACAATGGCAAATTTGCTGAATATCCTTTTGTGATTGGTGGTATGGAGCTAAAACACAGAACAAGGATAACACAGGAACAGTCACTTCAGCCAATGAAGTTTGTGTTGTCCATAATGCCAAACTAACTTCATCCTGACTGCTGTTAGGTCTGCTTTGTTCATGAATGAGTGAGACAAACACCAGACTGAGTCGAAATCAGGGTTCTTTGTTCTTTATTACCGGATTGTAACACTTGCGACTAACCATGTTAGTCGGAGAATGCATTCTGCCGTTATCAGCAAAATGGTGATTTTTTATACCCTTGGATACATGCTTAGAACATCATCATATCATTACTTGTCCAATGACTAAAACTGTTGCTATCCTTTCCCTGCTAGCTTCCTGCCTCTCAATCCATCAATGTCTCTCTTATCTTGTAAGTACAAGGATGCATTCACATCTTGTTACAGCCCTGTACAGGGTAACTCCTTACACATTCCCATCTCATGATGTTTTACCTTACACTGCCTGCAACCAATCCAAATCATTTATATATGTGACAAACAGAAATGGCAGCACTGATTTAATAAGGCAATTAGCAAGAAAATATTAAACATGTGCCTTTTTTCAAAACTGGTCAGTTTTTAACTGAAAACAAAAGACTGGTAGAACAGTCCACCCAAAGTAGTAGAATATGGCTTATGCTGTTCTTAAAGGTACACACACACAGAAAAAAATGGAGTCATGTAGACATATGCACATGTGCCCGAGCACATGCATATAAACACACACACACAAGCACACGCACACACGCACATGCACGCACACACACGCACATGAACACACACACACACACACGCACACACTCTCAATATATATTACTTTTATATGCATTACCTGCATGTTTCTGAGCCTGTCTAAATGCCTTTTAACCATCACTACTGTAAACTACTTCCACAACCTCTGGCCTTTACCCATGGCTGCGCGTTCAAGATACCTGGCACTCTGTGAAAAGGAAATGGCTTCTTATATCTCCTTTAAACTTTCCCTTCCTTATCTGAAAGGCAAGCCCTCTTGTCTTGGGCATTTCTGCTCTGGGAAGAAAGTTGTGACTACCGGCATCTACTTCTGTGCCTCTCATAATTTTATAAACTTCTATCAGGGCTCCTCTCTGACTTTGAAACTTTTGGGAAAAAAAATCCAAGTTTGTCTAAGCTCTCCTTATCAGATATGAGTAGCTTGTGATGAAAACTCATCAAACTGAAATGTTAACTCTGTTTCTTTCATCACAGATACTGCCTGACACACTGAGAAACTCCAGCATTTTCTGCACTTACAGATAACAATGGTGAGGACTTTGCTGTGTGGTCACATTCATAAATAGTTCACAGGAACGTGCCTATCAGTGAAGGTGGTTTCTTTCCTATTCAGTGTTTGTGATCTGAGTTTTTGGCAGATCTACTACACTAAAGGAATGCCACACCAATCACAAGATTACAGCCCAGATGGGTTGCTCTTAAAACTTCTGCCCCCTTCCTCCCATATACACTGCTCACCTCTCCGACAAATCTGATCCGTTGCCAATGTGACAATCTTAAAATGTCAAATTTTTAAAATTTATTCACCGCACAACAGAAGCTGATTCTGGCCATTTAAACCCATGACCTCCAATTTCGCTCAGATGAGGCTACAGCTCCATATGTTTTGGATGGTGGGTGAAAGCCCAAGGATCCGGGGGAAACTCATGCAAACATGGGAGGAGCGTACAAACTCCTTACAGACAGCGCTGGATTCAAACCCACATCACTGGCATTGTAATAGCATTGCATTAACCCAGTGGTTCTCAACCTTTTTGTTTCCACTCACATACCACTTTCCCTATGCCATCAGTACTCTGTGATTAGTAAGGGATTGCTTAAGGTGGGATGTGGGTGGAATGGAAAGAAAACGGTTTGAAAACCACTTTTTTAATCGTACCTAATTGACTTATTATGTGCACAGAAATGGCCGAATGCAATTTTTCTCAAGCAAAATATTTCGGTAACAATTGGGTCTAGAGCAGTGGTTCTCAACCTTCCCTCCCCACCCACATATCACCTTAAGCAATCCCTGACTAATCACAGAGCACCAATGGCATAGGGATTACTTAAAATGGGATGTGAACGGAGAGAAAAAGGTTGAGAACCACTGATCTACACTAACCGAGCCAGTTTGTTAAAGTTGTCTGGAATTCGTTTGTGTGTGTGTGTGTGTGTGTGTGTGTGTGTGTGTGTGTGTGTGTGTGTGTGTGTGTGTGTGTGTGTGTGTGTGTGTGTGTGTGTGTGTGTGTGTGTGTGTGTGTGTGTGTGTAACTTTAAGAATAATGTGTATCATATTGTGCCACTATTGATGGGAGTGTTATATCAGTTAAAAGCCAAAACGTTTGGTGAACTTATAATTGAGTCAGTGCCTGAATCTTTATTTGTGATACATATTCATGATTTGCACAAAACTGTTGGTGATTGATAAGTAAGTGTGCAGAAAGCACAAAAATTGGTGGAGGCATGGGCAGTAAGGAAGGTTGTCAAGGGAGACAGCAGGATTTGTATCAGTTGGAAACATGGGCAGATAAATTGTAGATGGAATATAATCTGTGCATGTCAAGTGTTCCAATTTTGGATGTCAAATGTTAAAAAAGAAAATATACAATAAATAGTAGGACCCTCAGAAGCATTGATGTACAGGGGGATCTTGAGGTCCAAGTCTATAGTTCACTGGAAATGGCAACAAAGGTGTATTGGGTAGCAAAGAAGGCTGATTGTACACTTGCCTTCATCAGTTGGCTTCACCAGAGAATGGGAGCCTCTGGAATTCACTACCACAGGCAGCTGTGGAGGTCAAGTCATTGGGTATATTTAAAGCAGTGATTAATAGGTATCCGAATAGTCAGGATATCCAAGGATATGAGGAGAAGACAGGGGAGTGGGGTTGAGTGGGAGAATGGATCAGCTCATGATCCATTCTCCCATTCAAGGGGATGTGGTGGAAGCAGAGATTATAGTAACTTTCAGCCATTTAGACAAGCACATGAACAAGCAGGGAATGAAAGGATGTAAAAGACAGTGTAGAGAAATCGGATCAGTTTAACGTGGCGTCATAATTGGCACAGACATAGTGGGCCAAAGGCCCTGCACCTGGGCTGTATTGTTCCACGTCCAACATTCTAAACTGCAATACTGAAGAACCTATGGATACTACAGTTCGGATAAAAATTGTTTGTCACCCTGCCACAATGTATATTATAACCAGATAACTCAAACGCACACTTCATTGTGAATTCATGAATGGCATCTGGACACAGAGCATGATAATGGCAGGACCTTGGACTCGACTTAAAAAGCTTTTTGATTGAAGTAGGTAAATGTCAGTGCTTGTGCAATGGTAGTGAGTTGGCATCTGACAAAAGACAATGGAGTCCTTTGTGTGCTGCGGCTCAGGGATATGGGTGTTTTCCCCTTAATATCGCATGGAGAGCACCAGAGAGAATTCTATACACTTTGTTCAGCTCAAATTGAAAAAAAAAATCTCATCTGAGTTGATGTCAAATGCAGTCATTGATGTAGGTATCAAAGACATCACTTTTAGTCACCAAACTGTGCCAGCATTAATATCTTGCCTGGGTAAATCTCCTCTCCTCAGGAAAAGTAACAATATATAAAATGCTGTATCGTGGGAACTTATTCTTCTTCTCATTATTATCTTTGACTAAATTGCTATGTTCTTGCTGAGGTGTGGGTGTATATCAGAATAATGTTCATCAATATTGCTTTATCCATTACAATAACTGTGTAGAATCTTGGGGAATGCAGATTCTCAATGTGCCCTAATTGCACAAGTGAAAAGTGTAGGCCGGGCTCAGCCTACATCTCTTATCCCTCTTCTGCAAGCTTGACTGTTAACAATATGATTCTGCATAAAAGTCCTAAAAGGCCACTGATCAGCTCCAAAAAGTTCAATATGATTAAAAATATTGGAGTCAATTTATATCCATATAACCATATAACAATTACAGTACAGAAAATATCAGCCCCTCTAGTCCACACCGATTTAAGTGAAACTCCACTAGTCCCACCGACCTGCTCTTTGTCCATAACCCTCCAATCCCCTCACATCCATGTACTCATCTCTTAAATGACATAATTGACCCTGCTTCAACCACCTCATCAGAAGGTCATTCCACTCAGCCACCACTCACTGAGTGAAGAAGCTTCCTCTTATGTTACTTCTAAAGTTTTGACCCCCCTAACCCTTGACTTATGACCCCTCATTTCAATCTCACCTACCCTCAAGGGGAAGAGCCTATTCACATCTACTCTATCTATCCCCCTCATAATTTTAAATACCTCTTTCAAATGCCCCCTCAACCTTCTATGCTCCAATGAATAAAGACCCAGTCTACTCAATCTTTCTTTGTATTCTAGATCCTGCAATTCAGGCAACATTTTAGTGCCCTCTCTACCCTATTGATATCCTTCCTATAATTTGGTGACCAGAACTGCAAACAATATTCCAAACTTGGCCTCACCAATGCCTTGTACAGTTTCAACATCACCTCCCAGCTCCTAGATTCTATGCTTTGATTTATAGAGGCTAGAATACCAAAAGCCTTCTTCACCACCTTATCTACATGAGAATCCACTTTCAAAGAACGATAAACCATTATTCCAAGAACTCTCTGTTCCTCTGCATTCCTCTGCATTCCTCAATGCCCTCCCCTTCACTGCATGTGTCCTGTTTTGGTTATTCTTCCCAAAATGAGGCACCTCACACTTATTTACATTAAACTCCATCAGCCACCTTTTAGCCCACTCTTCTAAGCAGTCCAAATTCTTTTGCAGTCCCCAATAACCACCCTTACTATGTCTGCCTGCATCTCTTAGTAGTTTAAAATAATGGATTGTCTGCCCCTCTTAAAGCTTGTGTTTTTTTTATTCCATCAAATTCAATGTGAAGGATAAAGCAGAGTCCAGTCTCTGAAGCTGAATTGTTTGGAACTGTAAAATTATGCCATCGAGAGGGAAAAAAAAGCAACCTGGAGGCATTCAAGCACACGCAGCCTGTCAGAATAAGCAATAGCTGAACTCTAATTAGCTTCAATATTGTTACCTGCACTTCGAATGATCTGCTGGTATTTCCAAAGAGTTCAGAGCCGAAGACCTTACTTTGAGTCATCAATCTGGATTGTAGTTCCCTGGGAATCGTGCACTCACGTGAGGAAAGGCCTTTTTTAAAGTTGCACTTTCACTTTCACTGCACACTGCACACTGATGACATGAAAATACCAAAGGATTTTCAATGTTGCCTGCTGCACAGGGAATACGGACAAATCATTAAACCTAATGCCAGCCATCCTGACTGATAATTTTTCAGTGCAGGCTGACATTCTTACAGGTTCTGGCAAACTGCCAACCACCCTTAATTTTGGACTACCACTATGCAACGTTCTGGTACCGCCGTGGAAGGAATGGGGAACACAAATCTGAAGGCCAATGGGACTTTGACAGCTACCTGTATTGTGTGATGAAAATATACAGGTGAGAGGGAGACAAGATCTCCACCACTAATTTACACAAAAGTCGGCTCTTCCTTCTGCAAATTGCAGCCTACCCTTCTCTCTTTCTCTCTCTCTCTCAATCTATCCCTCTCTCTTCCTCCTCTCTCTCTCACTCTCTGCTCTCCGCTATTCTGCAATTTTTTTTTATCAGAGGAGAGTTAATGAAAGGAAAGGCAACAGTAAGGAAAAAGAAATGGCAAGAGTAGGAGTTGTATTTAAAAAAAAATGCTATTGGGCCTTCACTGTTAGTATTCGTTCAGGTGCTCATCATGCAGGTCCTGATGTCTATTTCACACAGAGAAGTGCCAACCAACCATCATTAGATAGAGAAAATATCCAAAATGTATGGTAACCTCTCTGTCAAAAAAATTATTTACATCATAGTCACTCAATTCTCCTGGGTACATAGAGCTCAACCAAACTGATGTGCCAAAAAATGTGAGTTTTTTTACGCCCTGTTGTGTTGAGAAGGTTTGGTGGGTTCACAAAACCTTCTGGGCAGAAGTGTTACAATCACATGTTACTTTTATTAATACATGGGAAACAACAGGGAGAATGTTAAACAGTACACAATTCCTAATTCGCATAAGCGACCAAATAGACGTTCACCTCGGACATCAGTTGGACTCTTACAATGTTAAACCTATATTCAACCCCGCTCACACATTATAAATATGGACTCTTCCACTACTCCTGGTTCCCTGATCAATGGGAGTGCGGCTCTACTGCAAGTATTGATCTATGGCAATGCTACAGCTCAGCTTCAGTGTAGTGCACACCTTACCCGCGACCCTTCCAGTGACTTTCACAGTAGCGACTTGGCATGGAGCAGAGTTCCGAGGCTCGAACTACGAGGCAGAGAATGAATGTGCTCTGTGTTGGTGCTAAATACAGTGCTATTCTGTGCTGTAGCCAGTGATGACCCTAAATGATTTAAATTGGCCAACAGCGAGGTTTGCACTAATTAGTGGCTGGAGTCCAACCTTGACGGACAGATGATGTGACTTCTGAATAAGTTTCAGATGGGGAGGACATGTGACCAGCCGCAATACCCACATTCCAGACTGGCAGGGAGGCCATTTCCCCTCCGCACACCACACGCTCCTAAACCCATTGGGATAAATTGGCTACTTTGTAACCATGGAAAGAAAAGTTAAAGAATGTTTGTATTCAATTAAAAACAAAAAAAACAGAATGCTTGAAAAATTGAGTTGTCAATCAGCATCTTTGAAAGCAAAAGCTGAATTTAGAACATAGAACACGACAGCACAGTACAGGCCCTTTGGCCCTCGATGTTTGTTCCAACTTACATATTCCACACCTTTTGCCTCTAGAGGTGCTGACTGACTCATTGAATTCTTCTATTCTACATTCCAGTATCTACAGTCTCCTTTGTCTATTTTCATAATCGAAGGTCATTTGAAGATACAATGATGTATTCTGAATTGGAGTTATGTGTCAATCAATATGAGCGTAGGCAGATTCAATAATATTAACCAATCCATTTAGTTTATGGGATTTATATCTCAATCATTTCTTCTTAGTCATCCCCTCAGGATTGACAATAATTTGCTTGAAATCTAGTTCTACGGATCCAGAGGCAGTGTGGGAAGGCAGATTCTCCTACAGGTGTGATGAGGGCTTGGGAGTTTGCAAAGTGGTACCCTCCCTCTGCCACTTATGCAGAGCTTCCCTGTGCTATCGACGCATGGCCTTGGGGTTCTTGGAACGTCTCCTCTCCCCTTCGCCTGGTCACAGGCTAGAGATTCTCAGGAGTCAGTGGGGATGTTGCATTTTTTTTCAAGAAGGCTATGACTGGGCCTTTGAATATTATCCTTTGTCTGCCTTGCAATCTCGAAAATTGAATTGCTGAAATTCCAGCACTTGAACTTTTAACATTGAACCCCCCCCCTTACTCATAGGTATGCAGGGTATCATTGGTACATGACGGGTACTTCACAATTAACTTGTTTGTCTCACATGGCATAACTTGGTGCATAGTTACATTCATCCACTAATGTTTAGTTAAGAGTAGTTGCCTTGAATAATGGGCCTTCTGCTTGTGTCTATTTATGATTGGAGCAAAATATTCAACATAGAAGAACATGGAATAGAAAACTACAGCACAGTATAGGCCTTTAGACCCATGATGTTATGCCAACCTATATATATATATATATATATATACCTACAAAATAACCTACGTTATAACCCTCTATTTTTCTTTCATCCATGTCCCTGTCTCTTAAATTCCCCTATTGTTCCAGCCTCCACCACTTCCAGGCACCCACAGATCTTTGTAAAACTTAAACTTTCCTCCCTTCAATTTTTACCAATGTCCTCTGGTATTTGTTACTCCTGCCCTGTGAAAAAGGTGCCAGATATTTACTTTATCTGTGCCTTTCATAATCTTGTAGACCTCCATCAAGTCACCTCTCCAAGAGAAAATCCCTAGCCCTGCTAACCTTGCCGCATGAGATGTATTTTCCAATCCATGCAACATCCTGGTAAATTCTCTCTGCACCCACTCCATAGCCCCAACAACCTTCCTGTAGCGAGGTGACCAGAAATGAACACAATATTCTAAGCATGTTTTCAACAGAGATTTATAGAACAGCAGCATGACATCTCGACTCTTGAACTCAATCCGTCCTATCAACCTGCACGGCAACCTCGAGAGATGTATGGATTTGGATCCCAAGACTAAATACACCTACAGGATGACATCAGCATTGACTTTGAGATGTTACACTGATTGGATAGGGATTTAGGTTTAACTAGTGTGTGTATTTTGTTTAATATAGTGATGAGCTTATTCACTATGAGAGGGAACATGAAAGGTTCAAGATTCACCAGCACAAAAGAAATCCGTAGTCACTACAAGCGCTGATATCATCCAGTTTTAATGAAGTTAGCCAGCTTGATCTAGCTCTCAATTGTCTCTAACCTGAGCTATGGATTCTTACTGTTGATCCCAGGTGAAAAGGTCAAATGTTCCGAGCCTGTGCTCTCTCAGCACTCAGATTAATGAACTCAAAGTGCTCATAGATTTTCAAAAACTTGCAAGGGCATGTTTGATTTGAAAATGTAACTTCATTAATTCTGACTAGGGTTAGAGTCAGCATTAAATTCCAAAGATCAGACAATCTGAAATGTTTGCATTAGTTATGCAAATCCACATGGTGTTGTGGCAAATATAATGAGGAAAATCATTTCCCGTTCTCAAGATGTCATGAATCATATGCCTGTCAACATTGGGATGAGAAGCATTCTTTCAATTTTGTGAATATAAAGGGTTTTCTGTCAGGATTAGATAAAAGAAGGGTAATAGTTGAGATCCTTTAATCATCTTCTGTAATGATAACAAGGTGAATGCACCACTAAATTGACTTTGAAACTGATTTCTCCCATTCTCCATTTCTCCCACCACCAGCTGGGTGTGCTTGTTAGGCAACCAGTGTAAATTGAGATGCTAGAATGTCATCAGGATCCAGATCGAATTTACCCTTTGTGGCCTTCTCACTTAGTGCAACTAGATATGAATCGGAATCATAATTTATTGTTGTGAACATGTCATGAAATTTGTTTATTTTTTTCTCTGTGGCAGCATTACAGTGCAAACCACATCACAAAAAAAATAAAAAGAGTGCAAAAAAAAAGAAAGTGAGAAAGAAAGGTGGTGACTATGGTTTATTGTTCAATCAGGAATCTGATAGCAGCGGGGAAGAAGCTGTCCTTAGGCCCCTGAGTGATCGTCTTCAGGCTCCTGTACTTTTTTCCCAATGGTAGGAGAGTGAAGAGGGCAAGGCCTGGGTGGTGAGGGTCCTTGAGGATAGAGGCTGTTTTCTTAAGATATCGCCTCTTGTCACAAGCCAAATTAACAGCCTTCTGGAGATTTTTGCTTGTCCTGAGCATTGGCTCCTTCACGCAGTGATGCAACCACTATGGTGCACCTGTAGAACATTTCAAGAGTATTTGGTAACATACAAAACCTCCTCAAACTCTTCACAAAATGTGGCCACTGGTTAGCAACAGAAAGTTCCAGGACAGATCCTCAGTGATGTTCACATCCAATCATTTAAAGTCCTTGATCTTCTCCACTGCTGTTACCTCGATGAGGACTGGTCCATGTTCTCCCACTGTCCTCCTGAAGTCCACAGTCATCTCCTTGGTTTTGCTATCATTGAGCGCAAGGTTGTTGCAACACCACTCAACTAACCAATCTATCTCATTGCCGTCTGTGATTCGGCCAACAACCATGGTGCCATTGGCAAGCGTGTAGATAGTATTTTAATTGTGCCTAGCCGCACAGTCATGGGTACAGAGCAGTGGGTTAAGCACACATCCTTAAGGTGTAGATGTTGTTTGCAATTCATACCAACTGTAGTCTTCTGATGAGGCAAACAGGAGCCAGTTTCAGGGTGGGGGGAGGTGGGTGGGGGTACAGAGGCTCAGGGTTTGGAGCTTGTAAACCAGCATTGAAGGAATAGTGGTCATGGCTATCCCTTGTAGTCGAGGATGATGGCCTTTGTTCTGTTGATCCACAGAGTGAAGATTTCTGTGCATGTATTTGTTGAATGTGTACTTAACATTGCACTCCAAGAAGCACACGATACTTCACAAATCAACCAACTAATTCCAATGGCATGAAAACCATGACGATTGGTGCTGATGGATTTGTTGCAGCCTTCGTCCGCCTTCACAGCCGTTGAGTTCAGAGTAACTTTGCCCGCCTATTCCTCCATTGAGGACTTGGTTGGATTGTTCTTTGGTGGGGGCCTCACCCTCGACCTTACTGGCATTGGTGACACTACCAGGAGCATAGCTCCAAGGAGCATCACTCTCTGGATCACAGGACCACACAAGCTTCTCCACCATAACAAGGTGACAATCCATGGAGAATAATGGCACTGAAGGCTGAACTGTGCAGGAAGGAGGCCTTGTAAGAAGAATTCGAGACACATCTTTTATTCAACAATGCATTTCCAACCCTCGCTGGACTGCTCCACTGTGGATCCCTACCTCATCATAACCTCTGCCCACCTCCCTATCCCCCACAATTTAGCCCAGCGGGCAACCTAATCTTCCATAGCTAGTTGATGGCCAGCTGTCTTTTTCTGCACATTTCGAGCGGTCAGAGGATCAATGGGTTGCGTGAGGCTTGGGAGTTAAACTGACCTGTGATTTAATTTGATGGCGTAGGGACGGAAAATGGTTAATTCAAATACTCCCAGTCGCTGCACCCAGTTACAAATTTCTCTGCCTGGTTAGCAACAGAAGATTTTCTGATTTTTAATGTCATTACCATCTCTGCATTAAGCATGGTCAAATTCTGCACTGTTTAATAGGACGCAATTTTGTCAGTTGCAACGTTAATAGAATTACTGTTCATTTTTAGCACATTTCACAGCTAAGGGGGTTAATATACATTGATTTAAATTAAATGCGTTCAATGAGCTGAATTTACAGGCACAAACATGGAGAGTGAAGACTCAGCCAGAAGGAGTGTATTTGGAAAAACACAGGAGCTTGCCCCGGATATGTTTCCTGCAGCTGAAACATTTTGCATGTCCTGCTAAATGCTAAATCCTGCCTTCCACATCACGAGCTGAGACTTGCAATAAATGGACAGTGTTTTTAATCGGTGAAATAGGCAGTCCTGAATTTGTATTGGATTCTTTTGATAGATTTGTTAACAAAGAGTTACAGACATCTTGACTCGCTTGCTGTGGTTTCTGACATTCACTTCTTCAAGTTTAAATATTTAATTCCATTCCTGTGACTCTGCAAATTGGCTTTATTTATTTATTCTGCTCATTAGTGAACACAAATGAAAACTGAGGTTGATACACTAGACCTTACCTATCTTTAGAGCAAGTGATCAGAACCTCAAGGTCTACATCTGACTGAGACCACCCTGAGGTAGTACCAATTCAGGCCTTATTTTATGGAACTGGCTTACTAATTATTGTCTTTAAGAAGAAGCCACATAAAGAATGTGTCATTCTTTGAAGAGAAAGAAAAGAAGGAGGAAAGATCAAAAGCAATCCTTTCGCTTTTCATGCCTCAGAACCTCAAAGAAAGATCAGTAACAATCAGGTCTAGGGTCTCATGTCCTTTCTAGCAATTAGGCTCAGCTGATGGTGTGAAAGGATGAATGGCAGAGTTCATGGCCTTCTCTAGGCTTCAGACAACAGACTTTCAAAGCCGCAGACATTGCTGAAATCATTTCAAATGAAGGGTAGTGAGATTCATTATCCTCTATCCTTACAATTACATGAACACCTGATGTCTGTATATTCTGGGCCCTTCATCTTACACCAGCGTAGATTAGTTGGGGATTTCACATTATACTTTATTTTATGCAAAGAATGTGAATTTCGTCAGAATGAGTATAAAAAGCAAAAAAAAAAGAACTGAAACCTCATTATCATTAAAATGTCAAACCCCCTTTAACCTTTATTACATGGACATTTAATTTTTTTCTTCTAAATATATGTCAAGCCAGTTATTAAAATATATGCAAATCTACTTCCATGCCTTTTTGTTGTTAGGAAATTCCTGGAGCAAACGCGTGACTGCTATTTATATTGATCACAATTTATTATTTACTCAAAGCCCGCAAATTTGCAATTAAATACACTTTGATTTTCAGGATGTTTCTTTCAGACAGTTCGGTAAGCTGCCTCTGAGGACCTTCCGAACATGCAGCAGGGCAGAGCAGGGCTCGGTTGGAACATGCAAATATATACTCTGCTGTGATCGACTTGACATGTGCTTCACTGTGATTATTCCATGGCAAATGTTTGAACAAAAAGTACTCTTGTGGAATATGATTTTTTTTAACTTACCTGGCCATTGGATTTGCTCGGATCAATGTACTGTGCTTTTGCTCAGGTAACCTGATCCCACGCTGGATCATCTCATCCTTACAAAATATCCCTTGTTCCTCATGTATTAATGCACAGCACCAATGCCTTTAAGGGAAGAAAGATAGAATATTTCTGTTTTTTATATATATATAGAATATATCAATTAGCTCTATTTTGATGTTATATCTAATCCTTCCTTCCTTCAATTGATCATCATGTTATTTATCCCATCACGAGGTGGAATATCATATATTTGCCATATAAGTTGACCAGCGTATAAGTCGTCCCCCCATTTTTCAGCCTCATTTTAAGGGTTTAAAGGTATATCCAGCGTATAAGTTGAACCCCATTTTCTGGATGCTTGGGTTGGCCCGTTGACCAGCATATAAATTGACCCACCAAAGATCGTGATGATGCCTGAGATGGCCCACAGACCAGCGTATTTGTCAACCCCCAAAGATCGTGCAGATTTATCTGCTGGGCATTGGCTGGAAATGATTGCTATTATGGAGGGTCCATCGACGCAACGCAACTCGCGATGAAAATAATGGTGAGTTTTAAGTTGAAAGCGATAGAAAAGGCCAAGAAAACTAACAAGTGAGCTGCTGCAAGAAAATTTGATGTACATGAGAAGCTGGTGAGATTGGAAGAAAAAGAAACTTTAAGAAAAATAACAAAAATACCAATGCTTTTTGAGAAAAGGAATCACTTTTGAGAAAAGGAATAAGCCAGAGATGGAAAATCGCATTCCAGAATGGGTCCATGAACAGAGGCAAGATTGCAATCTAGTCACCCGAAATAAAATAAGAACATTTGCACTGCAGTGGGCAAAGTTGCACCCAGACCTGGTGCAATCATTTCATGAATAGGAAAATTCTAGTATTACAACAAAAAAACAAAAATTGCACAGAAAGCACCAAAAGATCTTGATCATAAAGTTGTAAGTTTTCATTAGTTTATTCTCTTTTGCTTCTTTTGTTCTCTTACTGTGAGGAGTGTGAAGGTTAAAAACCTGTGTTTTTGAGTTATAGTTAATTTTGTGTCTATCCCTTTAAGAGAAAGTATTGTTTGTAGTGTTACCATAGTGACTGACATCATATGCCGTGATATCCGAGCAGACCAAGAGCTTGCTTCTCATTCTTCGAAGAATTATGAATGGGACATAAGCTCGAGATACTTTTCTTTCAAATCATCTTAATTCATCTTATTTTGTCTATTTCTTCTTATATCTGTATAAAATTTAATATTGTTGTATCATTATACAGTATGCTTTGTTTATTCATCGTTCAGAAAACCTCAATGTGAAGCTATGCAAAATGTTTATCTGTTTAATCAACAAATTAATGCTGCATCTACAAAGTTTGGTTTATTGAATTAATAAGATGGTAATTCGGAATATCGTCATGTCTCTTTGAAGTTGTTTTGAAATTGGGAAATACCTGAACTTGGAAAGTGTCGCCTACAAGGGGTTCCGGGCAACACTGATGGTGGCCCTTTGTCTGCCTGACGTTAGGGCAGAGGCAATATTGTGTAATATTGCATACTTATGTAATATTAATAGGGCGCCACGGTTGGCCTAGCAGTTAGCGCAATGCCTTTACAGCACCAGTGATCAGGACCGGGACAGGGATCAAATCCCACCCTGTCTGCAAGGAGTTTGTACTTTTTCCCCGTGTGAGAGATGGGAGAACTGATCTAAGATTATGAACATGAAGGAAACTAAAGTTCATATATCAGTTGATGGCTGTGGCCAGTGCAGATGGGATGAGCTTGGCGATTGGGATGCAGGAAGGCAGAGTCAGCACGATTAACATAGGAATCTTCTAGTCTTTGTGACAAGAGCCACCATAAGACTAAGATAAGGAGTGGTAAGGAACAATAGAATGTAGGAAGTTGAGGTAGTCTGGATCAGATAAGGGTCTCCTAGCCCTGGACAGAAGTACCAAGTCCTACATATCTAATTAGCTAACCTTACACAGATTTATACATATTAAATTAGCCAACCCTAGACAGGATGAGCCAACTCTGCATACCAAGAGACTAGCCCCGAGAATCAGGAAGGTGTGAATAAGGACAATAACATGAAGGGACACCGACAGGATACCCCCTGGTCCTCCAAGTCTACTGAAACTGCACGTAGGCAGGAAGGATTGCCTCTGCCAAACCCATCCAGGCGGCAGAAGAATGTAAGGGGGCGGGTATTCTTATACTGAAATTTACTGTATAAAAGTTGGGTGAGCCCCAGTGTATGTGTGTATTCCCAGGGTAAGGGGAAGCACCCAACTTTGCATTGTTGCTGTAATAAATGTTCTTTGTTCTCAATTTTTGTCTCGAGCAATTTCTTTAAAGGTACATCTATTTCTAACACCCGCGTCTGTGTGGGTTTTCTCCGAGGGCTCCAGTTTCCTCCCACCCTTCAAAAACATAATGGGGTGTAGGTTAATGGGTTGTAAATTGGGCGGCATGGGCTCGTGCAGCAGAATTGGTTGTTACAGTGCCGTACGTCTAAATTTAAAATGTTTTTTTTTTAATTTAAATTACAATAATCTGTACAATGACATGACAATAAAGGAATCTTTCTATTTGGTTGATTGCCAATCATTAGTTGCCCTATCATACATGGTTCAGGTTTCCCGATAACTTCGCAAAAGAACCAACAATATGAAAGATTAATTTCACTCTATCTTTCATTTGCCATTCAAAACTAGAATGTCATCTCGTGATGACATCTAAAACTATCTGGTTGTTGAGAATGTACCCATCGTTTGTCCATTTCTGCTTTTGGAAAGCATTCATTGTAATGTAGGTGTTGGCCAACTTCAGCAAGAATAAACAGTATAAAGTTTGGTGGTAACTTCTTTAATCAGCATCTTTTAAGTTCCACATCATGCCGGCAATCTGATTCATTGTTGAACATGCTGCTTTCGGAAGAAACATTAAACCAGGGCCTCATCTGAACTCACAAGGCATTATATCAAAGGAAAGCAGAGGGCCTCATCCCTGTTGATAACAGTAAATGTGCTGCAACATGTTGTGCTCTGCCTCAAGACTCATTCCTTTCAAAAAAATGGAATTTATTTCAGAGTCAGAGCTTGACTAGGCCCCTGGAGTAGATTTCATATGTAGCACAATCAAGTAGCAATGAAATTCCAGCCAGTTTTCCTCATTTGCCTGCCTGCATCACCAAACAAGTAGATGGTCTCATCATTATCTCACAGCTGTCCTTATGTAAGAATTACCTGTCATTTCCTTTCTCCATTTCAATACCTAAATTTCCATTGTATTTTATTGGAATAATTGAGACAATAAAAGGCACTAAATGAAAATTAAGTACTTTCATCTGTGAATGTCTGAACACATATCTTTCTTTTCAATCATTTTTTAATTGTTTTTTTTATATAATAAATACAGTACAATGAAGAAAAGGGAACAAAACTGAAAATACAATGTCTCATAGGTATATGTATCAAGATAAAACTTCAAACAGTATAAACTCGGTCCCCCCTCCACTGCAATGGGTGAAGTGAGAAAAGACCAAAAATATTATATATATATATATATTATGTCGTATAAAGATCCACCCAACATTATATACTTGCAGTTTTCAATCAAATAGCAAATGACAAAACAAAAGCAGAATCAGAATCGGAATTTATTGTCACGAACAAGTCCTGATATTGAGTGTTTTGGGCATCACTAGTGCAAACATTCATATTATAGACCATCTTACGACAATCACGATATAAAAAAAATAAAATAATAGTGCACGAAAAGTAAGGCAGTGTCATTGGTTCATTGATCATTCAGGAATCTGATGGCAGCCGGGAAGAAGCCGTCCTTGTGCCACTGAGTGCTCATCTTTAGGCTCCTGTACCTTTTCCCCGATGGCAGCAGAGTGAAGAGGGCATGACCTGGGCGATGGGGGGGTCTTTAAGGATAGAGGTTGCTTTTTAAAGACACTGCCTCATGTCAATATCCTTGATGGAGTGGTCTGGTCCCTATAATGTTGCGGGCTGAGTTAGCAACCCTCTGGAATTTATTCTTGTCCTGAGAGTTGGCGCTTCCATTCCAGGCAGTGATGAAACCAGGAAGAATGTTCTTCACGGTCCACCTGTAGAAGTTTCCAAGAGTCTTTGGTGACATACCGAATCTCCTCAGACACCTCACAAAGTATAGCCGTTGGCGAGCCTTCTTTGTGATTGCATCACTGTGGAGGCTACAGGACACATCCTCTGAGATGTTGACACCCGGGAATTTGAAGTTCTTGACCCTCTCCACTATTGAGCCCTCAATTAGGACTGGGTCATGCTCCCCTGACTTTCTCCTTAAGTTCACAGTCATCTCTTTGCTTCTGCTGACATTGAACACAAGATTGTTGTCATTATTCCATTCAACGAGCTAATCTATCTTCCTCCTGTACTGCGGTGTCATCGGCAAACTTATAGATGGCACTGGAATTGTGCCTGGCCACACAGACATGGATGTAAAATGGGGAGAGCCCTGGGCTAAGTAGGCATCTTTGTGGCTTCCCTGTGTTGATAATCAGTGAGGAGGAGACGTTGTTTCCAATTCCTACTGACTCTGGCCTTTCGATGAGAAAGTCAATGATCCAGTTGCAGAGTGGGGGTTACAGAGGCCAAGAGTTTGTACCTTCTTGACTTCTTGACCAGCACTGATGGAATAATGGTATTGAAGGCAGAGTTATAGTCGATGAAGAGCAGCTCTATGTATGGATTGCTGTTTCTGAGGTGTTCCAGAGCTGAGTGTAGAGCCAGAGATATTGCATCTGCTGTGGAGTGATTGTAATGTTGGGCAAATTGTAGTGGGTCCAAATCTTTGCTTAGATACATGTTAATTCTGGCCATGACCAGCCTCTCAAAACATTTCATAATGGTAGAAATTAGTGCTACTAGACAGAAGTCAATGAGGCAGCCCACGCTACTCTTCTTGGGTACCGGGTTGATTGATGCCTTTTTGAAGCAGGTGGGAACCGTTGAGTGCTTCAATGAGAGGTTGAAAATGTCCGTGAACACTTCGGCTATTTGGTTGGCACAGATTTTTCATTACCCTGTGTCATAGTACAGATTCTATCACCAATGTGTATAGGTACAGATTGTAGTGTAGGATGACTGTGATTGGCTGAGAGCATAGCCACGCCTACTGGCAGGTCTTAAAGGATTGCTCCTAGCCAGACCAGGTCATTCTGGACTGGTCGACCTACTTGTGATGTGCTCCAGTCTTTTAGTTAATAAAAGCCTTGGTTTGGATCAACAAGTCTCTGGTTCTTTCGACGAGCTCTACGCCCTGCCAGGAACACTGCCAAGGTTCATCCTCTTTAAAGATGTTCTGACATCGCCTTCAGAGACAGATATCACAGGGGCCTCAGCCTTTTCAGGGATCCTAGTAGGCACTGTTTGGCTCCTCTTCTCCAATCAGGCATAGAAAGTGTTCAGCTCTTCGGGTAGTGAAGCATCACGGCCATCTATAGTATTCACCCTCACTTTGTTGGCTGTAATACCCTGCACTCCCTGCCATAGCTGGCATGTATCTGCCTCTATGCACTTCCAGGTAGACTAAACACTCATTTATAAACGCGGAGGTTCTTCGTCCTTACAGCTAAATCTCCTGAATGCACCGTGGCTGGCTCTGAGGCTGTTAGCGGTGGCCGGCAGGAGTCTGCGGGGCAGCAGGAGCTGTCAGTGTGGGCCAGTAGGGTGCCTCTTGATATGAATGGGATGCTGGAGCAGCCTTTTAGGGCTGCTGTCTGAAAGGTCTTATTTTTCCATCTGCTTCTGTAGCCAGCCTAAAGATGGAGGCCTAACATGAAATGGCCTTCTGTCTCTTTCTGGAAATACTTGGATATCACACACTGTTTTTAAGTTCATGTCCAAGTTCTGATACAAATGGACTACTGACTTAAAAGTCATGTTGATCATGTCGTACTAAAAGTATGTTTAGATTGTTCCTGCAAACGCAGTATTTTTTCCAATTTAGTACAAGTCCTGTAGTTAATGCAATTGCTTCACGCTATTGAATATTAATGATGCCTATTTAGAAAGAAATAGAATCATGGATAATTTGGAGAGAACACAGCTTCAGAAAACTAGTTAGTGGACTGCAGAACTTCCATATTAGATCCTTGCATTGTCGCAAACAGTTCTGGCAGAGCTTGAGTAAATTCCTTGTGAAAACTGGTCAGAAATATTTCAATCTGCTGGATAAATAGTTTAATATGATTGTTTACAACCATGATTACTTGGTTGTAATTGATTCCAGAGGTCATAGTTTGCTATTTGATCTCTTGACGAGCACTTTACTGATATGATGTTAAGTACTGTGAGAAGCATACAAAGCTTGTCAAAAAAAAAGCCCAGCAAGATAGTTTCTGGTCATCGCAGTCACACAGCAAGATATTACCCTACATTTGATCACTTACTAAATTGGATATCATATTATGTGGTAAGAAATCTAATCAATAATAATCCAACATGACATATATGCTGCCAACAACAGAGGGTTGAAGCTCTTTTAATTTAGTTCTTCATAAAATGTCACTTTACAAACAGTAAATATGTGCAGAATTCCAGGATAACAATTTGCCTTTGAACAGAACCTTTAATCATCAAGTGGATCATTTTTTGTCCATACATTATCAAGTCAAAACTCTCTGATTTTCAATTATATTTTGATACTTAATTCAAGCTTGAGTGGACTAATATGGTGCTCATTTGGATCTCCCGCAATGCTCTTAGACTTCTCATCACAGCAATTTTGTTTCTCATATGCATGCAATCAAATTATTTATCTTCATGTCCTGCTTGATTCCTTTAATTTTCAGAAAAAAAATGTTGACAAGTTAGGATTCAGATATAATTATATTAAACGGAATGCAGATCGTAAGGTGCACGCAGCAAACAAAGTGTGAGAAAATCGAATGCATTTCCAGTCTGATTTTGTGTGGATGGCTATGTTATCTGTATTGGAACCTATTTTGTTTACATTAATGACTTGCACCATAACAATCAGGGGCTGCGGCAAATAGCTTCTTGGGTGGGTGAAGTTACTCATTTCCCTAAGCAATCACAGAATTTTATTTCCACAAAAATTCCTATCACTACCCTCCTACATGAAAATGTCTAATACTTAAGCCAGTTTTTATTGCCAAGTGAAAATTTATTTTGTATTCATTTTATCGAGTTTGTGCCTCATATTTATTTTTGTGAGGTGGCTTTACTGCCCTGTGACGCTGCTACAAAGCAACAAATTTCATGACTTGTTCAGGACACCAAATTTGGATTCTGATTATAGTAGATCTTAATTCTGAAACTTTTAGGTACACAAAAATGCTGCTAACCTTCAGTCAGAATGAATCAAACAGATTTAATTTTTAACATGGCTCAACTCAGGAAAGAAGCAAAGGACTTAAAACCTCATGGACCCTGAAGTCTTGTGGGATTGATTGAAACAAGTCTGCTAATGCAGACTCTGTTGTTATCTGCCACAATTTTACATGTATTTATAGAACAATGCTATTAAGTTTTGAAACCCTTACAGTACTCTGTCTTTTGCATATATTTAATAAAGTCTCCAAGCTGGAAAGGAGTTACGTTAAAATAACATGGTTTGGTACAAGTCATTGAAATACTTATTTCACAATAAAGTCTGTTCACAGCAGTTGATGTGATCAGATTCTCATTTCAATTTCCATAATTATACAAATTTCTGTAATTATATAAAAATAATAGGCGGTACAATTAGAGTCACGGTTAGCGAAATGCTATTACACCGCCAGTGACCCAGGTTTTTATCCGGCTCTGTCTGTAAAGAGTCTGCCCATTATTCCCGTGTCCGCGTGCGTGCTCCAGTTTCCTCCCTCCATCCAAAGACATACTGGGTTGATAGGTTAATTGGGTGTATTTGTACAGTGTGGGCTCGTGGGCCTATTACTGCGTTGAATCTCCAAATTAAAACAAACAAATATGCCACGTTAAAATATCATTTTGAATTTCTAAAGAAAATACATCAGGGGTATTCTCTGCTGCAGCAGAATTCAACCCTCAACTGAACAGCTTTCAACCCTCAGTTGAAATTTAAGGTTGGTCAAAAGTATTAGCAATCAAGACCAGAGCTCTGTGCCCTAAAATATATATTGGCATCTTACAGCACTGCAAATGTATGCAGGATTTTCACAGTTTCTGATGAGCTCAGTGGAGTTCAACAAAGGTAATTTTTTTTGAAGCTCAAGAACTTGAATTAGATGTTCTTTGACTTGGTGATTGTTCCAGCATTTTCCGGTTTTATTTCTGACAGATTTCCAATTTATTGTCACAGTACATACATGATATCACATACAACCCAGAGATTCTTTTTCCTGCGGGTGAGGCAGAATTACCACTAATTGGCAGTGCAAAAATATTTGACTCAATAGACACATTTAAACAAATAAAGAAATGTAAACAAACTGACTGGACAATACAGAGAGAGAGAGAAAACAAATCAGTAAAGTGCAAAAGTAAGAGTTCTTAAACGAGCTCCCGATTGAGTTTGTTGTTGAGGGGGAGCAGCTGTTCCTGAACCTGGTGGTGCGAGTCTTGTGGTACCTATGTCTCTTTCCTGATGGTAGCAGCAAGAACAGAGCATGCACTAGGTGATGTGGATCCTTGATCATTGCTGCTGCTCTCTGGTGGCAGCATGTTGGTGTGTGGCGAATGCACCCAATGGATTTCAGGATTTACAAGATTTTGTTTACTGGAGGTTGAAAATTAAATCTCTTTTTAAAATTCATTTTTAAAAATTTATGCAGCATTTTTACATATTGGTACAATTTCTCTTTGTGTTTCTTTCATTAGGTGACATAAATCACACAAAAACTTAACAAAGTAGATTTTCATTTGTAATCAATACAATCCTTAAGTGAGGATTTAACTGAGAACCCTGTGCTGACAATAACTCCACCAGCAGTGTGAGTATAAGACAGCTTTAATAAACTAATATGTACACTAAGAGGTCTTGTCTCTCTGCAAGACGAACCTGGAAGGCTAGACTGTAGCTCTGGACTGCTTTATATACAAGGTCACCGGGATGACCCCTGGTGACCTGGTGGTGGAATTACATATCACCACAAACCCACAGTGAGATTGCAGATTCTGCAGGATGCAACAAATGCTTGAGAGTTGTCACCAAACAGGAATGGGAAAAGGAGCCATGACAATCTGCGTTGTGCAATCTCAGAGCCTAGAATTATGTTCCAGAGAGACAAGCCCTTTTAATGCACATGTCTATCAAACACCCAGATGCATCAAGTCGTTTCAATTCCCACACATCCTCATGAGGCCCCCCAAAATTTGCACACCCACTCAAGGGCAATTTACAGTGGCCAATTAATGCACGAACTTACACAATTCAAATGTGCAGATAGATTGAAAGGGCTCAGAAAATCTTGGGTGGCATCCAACTTGCAACTCCAAACCTTCGGTTGACCAGGAGCGTGACCCTTTACTTCTCATTTAACCTCAAGTCCCTCCTCGTTGTCTCTCATGCTTTTGAGCTTCATCCAGTGTCCCCGCTCCAGCGGTTACTCCCCAGGTTTTTTTCTCCAGAATTAATCATCCCTCCCCCACCCCGGGCTTATAATCGGTGCAGTCAGACCAAGTGAAGCTGTGAAGTGCGACGTCGTTGTCCTCCTGCAGACTTGAGCCCTAAAAACTGCAGGTCCTCAGCTGTTCCTATGGAAACTCAAGGGAAGGAGCATTTAGTTCTGCCTTGTTAAACATTTCACTAGTCAAAACATGCCATGCTCTGATGTGGTGGACTGATTTCAAATGACGGAATGCATGAGTGTTTGAGAAATTTATAGCTGTGAGAAGTAGCAGCAATAAAAGGTTTCTGTCACAAATGCAGGCTGACCAACTGGATGTCCCACTTTGATGGCTTCAAAATCAATCCTTTCAATTTGTTCAAGTAAGAAAGAGTGACTGAAAGCCCCCCTCGTTTATGGTCTTCCCCTTGGTTTATATGATTTATGAAGAGTCTCTTTATAAATTTTCCTTAAGGATATGAAAGAAATTCTGTTTTATTTTCTAACTTATTTTATTGTAGGGGCATGCAATCACACCGAGGACATCTAGACGCTATTAAAGTCCATCAGGGCTTTCCTCTGATAAGGAAACAGGTAATGCCAAGAATTGGCCAATATTCCAGCAAGGAGGATGAGTAAAATCCACACCACATATACCAGAGGAAGAGAAAATGCCACAAAGGCAATCTGACCATCTATCTTTGGTACATATTGGCATTCCAATCTCCCGATAACCTGCACCGACAATTAGGAACCATTTTAGAACCGTGGAACTTTAGAACAATGCAGCACAGAAAGAGCCCATCATCCTTTCTCATCTGTTCCAAGCTATTATTCTGCCTGGTCCCACTGACTTGCACCCAGTCCAAAGCCCTCCATACCCTTCCCATCCATGTACCTGTCCAAATTCTTCTTAAATGTTAAAATTGAGCCCATATTCACTACTTCAGCTGGCAACTCATTTCACACTCTGTGTGAAGAAGTTCTCCCTAAACTTTTCCCCTTTCACCCTAAATCCATGTCCTCTGGTTTGTACCTCACCTACCCCTCAATGGAAAAAGCCTACCTATATTTACTCTGTCTATACCCCTCAGAATTTTAAATACCTCTATCAAATCTCCCCTCATATTTCTGCACTCCAGGTATAAAGTCATAACCCTGTATCTCAGTTCCTGAAGCTCTGCATTCTTTCAATCTTATTGATATATTTCCTGTAGTTAGATGATAAAGCTCCACATAATTCTCCATATTTGACCTCACCAATATCTTATACAACTTTACCATAACATCCTATCTCCTCTAGTCAATACCTTGACTTATGAAGGTCAATATGCCAAAAGCTCTCTTTATAACCCTATCTAGCAGTGTTACCACTTTCAGGGATTTATTCCCAAATCCCTCTGTTCTTCTTCACTCCTCAGTGCTATAACATTTACCATGTACGTCCTTTCTTGGTTTGTCCTTCCAAAATGCAACATCTCACACCTGTCTGCATTAAATTCCATCTGCCATTTTTCAACCCATTATTCCAGCTGGTCCAAATCCCTCTCCAAGCTTTGAAATCCTTCCTTTCTCTCCCCAATACCTCCTATCTATGTTTCATCTGCAAACCTGCTGATCCAACTTCCATATCATTGATATGGATGACAAATAACAAGCTGAAATTTAATTGGCCAGACACAGAAGAAAAAGTCAGAACTAATTACCTTGCAGCAAATTTGCTCCATTCTGGTTCCTCAAAGTCTTGCCTTAAGTTCAAGTTATATGTTAGATATCTGGTGGTAAAACTATATTCGGTGGACTGAGAGAGCAACTCACTTTCCATTACCTCAAAGTCCTTCCACTGTCTTGAAACCACAAGTCAACAAGGAATGGAAGTATACACCTATCTGGATGAAAGCTTTGCCTATGGCTTTGTCTATGTAGGGCAAACCCAAGGCAGGTAATGCCCTTCAACTCTTCCTCTGCTCCATCAACAACTAAGTTGGTGCTGTCTTATGCACCCATGATGAGCTTGTAAACTTTATCCACTTTGCTGCAAACTTCCACTCTGACCTCAAATTCACATGATCCATCTCCAGCAGCACTTCCCCTTTTTGCATTCTCTCTGTCTCCATCCATCTCAGAAGAGAAATTCTCGACAGACATCTTCTTCAAACCCACTAACTCCCAAAGCTATCTCGGCTACACCACCGCGCTCCGTGTTCCCGAAAGAATTTCATTCCTTTCTCTAAATTCCTCCATCTCTGTTGCATATGCTTCCAGAACAAGGTCTTCCCTGCTCCCCCTATCTCCCTTCTTCTAGCTCTGTCGCTCTCCCTCCCTTTTCCCTCTGTCTCCTTTCACAGAGCAAAAATCGATTTTCAACTTTCCTCTTATCATATCCAATTAATGCCTTTTGTCTGTTGGTCTTGACTCCTCCCCATCCCATCTTCCGCCTTTTTTGCCAAGACTAGTTGGGTTTCTCCAGCATTTCTGTACTGTGTCTTTCAAAACACTGGCTCATATAACTCTTACAGAGCTGAAACAACATTGTCCATTATACTGCTTTGGATTAAAGCCTGAATTCTAAACCACATATTGAGTGTGAGAGGCATTATTACATATAATTTACATATGCACAAATCCTTAAGGCCCCCCACCCCCATTCAGGTTGGATTTGTCCCTAAGGTACCAATGGATGCCAGGCTATAAAGCAAACATGGCCTGTTTTTAAACCAAGGTTTTGTGGTAAGATGGATAGAACTTGCAACACCAACGTTCAAAGTAATCAGCCTGTGCGGCTCTTCTGCAATTATCAGCCACCTCTTCCCCTAACTCCTTCCCTCATCAGCCAATGATATCTGCAGATCCTCAATTCCTCACCCACGAACTAATCACATCCTTCTCCTGGCCTCACTCACAGGCATTGGACCCTATTCATCCTGAACCCAAATATCTCAGCTTATAATGTCAGTAGACTTTGCCATCCTCAACCACTGTGCCTGTGAGGGAAGACATCTCCTTCTAAAAAGGTTATCTTTTCTGAACACCTCATGGATGTGACACATTTCTGATTTACACTGGCGAATGGGGTTTTCTCTCAGATTTGTGGACAGGGAAAGCATCATTTCGTGGTTCATGAACAACAACAAATGAGTGTTCCTTTGTTGCAAACCCTTCCTGAAAATTCATTGTGTGAAGGATGTCATGTATTCTGTTCTTCACCACAGGACCACAGAGAGAGTGACAACACACAAACAGTTCCTTTGGTCCATTGGGCATACACCAACCATTTGCATTAATCCTTCCCCAAAGTTCATCCTCCAAACCCAATTCTATTATTTACTGGCACAATAGGATAGGAGTTACTTACCACTCAACCCACCATCCTGCACATTTTTAGGATGTGGGGATGGGGGGGGGGGGGGGGGGGGGAAATGAAAAGGTCAAGTGGAAGCTCTCTCTGCAAAGTCCATGCAAATAGCACCAGAGGTCAGGATTGAACTGGGTTGCTGGAGCAGAAAGGCACCAACTGCACCGCACTGGCACCCCAATGACGTGCCAACATTTAAAACAAGCTGGAAATCATAAAGATTCAAATCCCATTTATACAAATGGATTTTCTATTTCTCCCTGTTGTACAGTGTATGCCTTCTAATGCACGTACTGACTTCAGGAGAAGGTGCCAGGTGCTGATGAAAGAATTTGATCCTCCGTGTAATGGATATTCGATTGTTTTGTTGAATTCTCCAGTAATATGTGATAAATAACATTTTAAACTCCTTGCTGATTTGAACAATATTGACCTTGAGCTTGTGGCATTCAGCTCTGTTAAAAATAACACAAAAGACAGTCAGGCTGTTTCTATCAGCTTTCAGGGTACCTTACTGCCTCGCAGTGCTGATAGCAAATTTGTCTGTCCATGAACTTTCAACCACTAGCTTTAAATCCAACCCACCTCCTACTGAACCTGCTGGATTATATCACCTGGAATCTCATTGAAGTGATCGGTCTCAGAGTAGTGCGAAATCCCTGAATAACAAATACATGATTGAGTTTTTTTCTAGCACAGTGACAAGGCAATTCGGCCCACGAGTTCATGCCACCCTATTAGCCGACACCCCCAGTACGTTTCGAACAGTGGGAGGAAACCAGAGCCCCCCCTCCAATGCAGACATGGGGAGAACGTACAACACGACATACGAACCTTGTTCCCGATCGCTGGCACTGTAAAGGCTAACTGCTACACTACCCCTCGCCAACCATGCTGCCCTTGCACTGTGAATACAGTATGAAGGCAATGTTTATGTATGCCCAATGGAATGAGGTCCGTCACATCCTAAAGGTTAATGTTCTAATAATGAATCCTTGTTTATAGCACTGTAGCTCAGAGGATTATTCTGTTTATCAATTTCTGGAAATTCATTCCTAATTAGCAGCTCTGCAATGTTAAATATAGCTGCAAGTTATGTTTCATTTCTAAAACACAGCGAATGTTTTTGAATTATACACACTATGGACTACATATATCATTGTTTAAGAATTTGTTTTTTTTTAACTTGAATATAAGAATAAAGATGCCATGAAGCTTGATCGTTACACAATAATTTATTTCCTCATGATGTTTGATATTATAGTTTTGTAGAAACATTCTACATAACTTTACAACAGAGAAGAAGGATTTTCAACCCATTGTAATCACACTGGGTCTTTGTTTTGCAATCCCAAGTTTCTGTTATAGCCCCATTTGCTCCTTTTGCATGTTCATGGATTAAACAAAACAAAAAATATAAAATCTCTAAAATCCTCTGAAATGTATATCTAATGTTTTGTCTGATAGCAGCTTTCATTTTCTGGCCCATTGTTACTAACTATTGGTTCCTGATGGAAACGCCTCATAACTTTAAAATCTTTTGAGCAGTAGAACTGCTTAAGCTAATTCACAAGAGCACATCAAACCAAAGAACTAGGAAGTCAATTTAGGAGTTCAGAATTTGGACAATTGATTGCTTGTTTGCTAGTTCGGGAGAGATAGAAAATGATGTTATACAGAGTGCAGGTATTGGAGGCCAGAAATGAGCGGGAATTCGATGCCCATTCACCAAGATTCTTGGTGATGGAGAAGAGTTAAGTTGTGACAGAAATCACATCGGAAACATTTCAGGGGATGGCAAAATAGGTTTGCCTGTGCAAATAGAAATCAGCTCCCAACCTATTTCTCAGTAAAATAAAATCCCTAGATGCTTTTCAAAATAAAATCAAAGCTCTTTCATGAGATGGCTCCTGACGAACATTTATGAGTATAAAATCTGTCGTATACTTTTAGAGACAATTTTGAAAAGAGATGCCCACTTGTTAATTGACTCATTCAGCTGATAAAATTAAGTTTGGTTAAAAAAAGATTTTTTTTTCAAAAATGTGCTGATAATGGTAATAATTTGTTCATAAATGTTTAACTTAAAAGTTAAAAATATATATGGTGAAAATAGAGAGTTTCAAAACTTAAAATTAATTTAGTACTGACATCAAGCATAAATTGAATATGTTTAAAATCCATAAAATCTATTTTTCTAATATATCCCCAAAGGATAAGATCAACTTTTCCCCAAAATGGTGTCAATTTCGGATACTTGCCGTGTTAGCCTGAGCCAAAATGTAATCAAGGTGTAACCCGACACTATTACTTCCTGAGCAACTGTGAGAGAAACTCAACACTTTGTACATGATACATATCCTTAGGACTCAGGCAGCTGAAAGAAGAACATTACAGAAATTCTGTGGAAGAGGAGCATAGAGATCTCAATAGATTTGAGTTTGAGGTTAGAGAGCTTGGTAGGAAAGGGACCATGGAAAAATTAGTGAATAAATATGAAGGATTCAAAATTTAGGCATTGCTGGCTTAATAGGCAATGTGATGTTGCTATAACATTTGTTTTTTACCCTTAAAATGTTCTGCCCCAAATTATTATCTACCGCATGCTGCACCAATTCCATATAATATACCAAACGGAAGGATTTGATCTCGTCCCATCATGTTGCTTCCTTTCTTTGACTCTCTTGCATCATTGTGTGAGTCTCCTCAATTCATAAGAGTGTAAAGCCCTCCAAAAGGTAGTGGATACAGCCCAGGACATTAAAGGCAAAAACCTTCCCCACTATTGCCATTCCATTCATTTCCAGGTGAACGGATTGAGATTGGAGGACAGCAGCAGAAAGGTGGGTTGTTTTCCAGGTCAGTTTCAATGTAACATGCATAAGGTCCTCAAAGAGAAGTGGTCGCTCTTTGAAAAAGGGAAGGAAAGAATGGTGGGCAAACATTAAAAAGATGGGCAAATAAAAAAAGGCATTAAAGTAGACTGTAAAATAATCAGGAAACTAACATCAAAGGAAGATAAAATGTAATATTTCCCTTCTTATCCTCTCTTATGCCAGGCTTTTAAATTACCTGTCATTTCTCAACCTTTCCCATATTTTTATTCAATATCTTATTTCCACCTACTTTACATACTTGGCATGTCATTGCTGCAATTATTGAATTCTTCTTTGTTTTCTGAACATTTGGTCAGATAAAAACAGCACAACCAAGATGTGTAATTTAGGTATTAAGAAGAATCAGATTCAGAATTTATTGTCATGTACAAGTCATGAAATTCAATGTTTTGTGGCAGGGTCATAGAGCAAACATTCATATTATAACCATCTTATGACATTACTATATAAAAAATGCACGAAAAGGCAGTGTCTTTGGTTCATTGATTATTCAGGAAACCGATGGCAGTGGGGAAGATGTTGTCCTTGTGCCATTGAGTGCTTGTCTTTCGGCTCCTGTACCTTTTTCCCAATGGTAGCAGAGTGAGGAGGGCATGGCTTGGGTGTTGGAAGCCTTTGAGGATAGAGGCTCTTTTTTTAAAGACACTGCCTCATGTAGATACCCTTGATGGAGTGGTCTGTGATGTCGCAGGCTGAGTTAACAATCCCTCTGGAGTTTATCCTTGTTCTCAGAGTTGGTGCGTCCATACCAACCAGCCAGAATGCTCTCCATGGTACAACCTGTAGAGGTTTCCGAGAGTCTTTGGTGATGTACCAAATCTCCTCCGACACCTCTCAAAGAATACCCACTGATGAGCCTTCTTTGTAATTGCATCAATGTGGAGGCTCCAAGACAGATCCTCGGAGATGTTGTCACTCAGGAATTTGAAGTTCTTGACCCTCTCCACTTCTGAGCCCTCAATGAGGACTGGGTCATGTTCCCCTGACTTCCAGCTGAAGTCCAAAATCATCTCCTGCAACAGGTATTGTAAACCTGCAACTCCATCACCTGATACAAGTCAATGGAATTAATATACAGATCACCTGCAATGTTGGGCCACACTTAAAAGCTTTCACATAATCAAGCTTTCTATTATTTTCTATTTGAGCTATCATTCCTTCCACTCCTTCATGGGCTTCTTTTGGAGATATGTATTCCACTCCTTCATGGGCTTCTTTTGGAGACATGTATTCCATTGCTTAATGAATTTCCTAAGCATCCAATATAGAACCAAGATGCAACATTCATTACTCTGTTTGGATTTGTTCTTCCTGTGCCAATCCATTGACTTCACACATCGATCGCTTCAGTGGCTTTAATTGATTCAACTGTGAACGTCAAATTCATTGTCATATTTGTCAAGCGATTTTCTTTTATCCTCAAACTGAAGGTTTCATATTCCACTGAATTCTGTCAAAACTCAAACTCGTAATTAAATGCAGTTAGTTCTTTATTAAGGGCACCATTCATCAAATTTTCACAGAGCTGCATTAACTCAAGTCTCCTCACAGTTTGTTTCTTGTTTAAATAACTCCTTATAGATTGGCACCATCAGTGGCTAAGCAGAGAGATTTTAAGAGTTAGATTTCTGCAAAGAAATGGAGAATTGTGCAGAATGAAGTGCATTTGGTCACATATTTTCACCAAAGCACTTAATCAGTCCTTAATCTGCAGAAGCCTAATAGCTTGAATATGCATGAGATTATCTGGTCCCAGAAGCTCAGCCCTGGTCAATACTTGGAGGGGAGATGGCCTTGGAACACCAGGGCTGCAGGTTTCTGTGAGGGGCACTGGACAATGAGGCGACTCTCTACCTTACGTTAGACAAAAGTTTAAGAATTTCATGTCTGCTTGTTACAAGCACAGAGGACCCCTAAACCCAGCAGCAATAGATATTCACCAAGATAAATGGTTATGTAAACAAGTTAGTTTTAATTATCTTTAAACATGAAAACAGAATCACACTTTAACTTATTATAATTGACTTAATTAAGCTACCTTAACCCCCCTTCTAATTCTAAGTGCATGTATATGTAATGTGTGTGTGTGTGTGTAAGTTCAGAAAAGTTCTTTAGTTCACAGTCCAATCTCACTTCTCATTCTTCCAAGTTCACTGGTTGCAAGCAATTCTTATTCTGTGCTTAGAATTTAACATTTATAAAGTTCACCAGGCTTTGGAGCTTGAACGTTAAATGGTTACCACTCAGAAAGGTTCTTGTCAGTTTTCAGAGAGAGATTTGTTGTTCCAGGGCATTCATAATTGATTCATTTTTAATCAGCCACTCCAGTGCTTTGCTGTCAAAACTTGCCCCCTTCAGGGTTCTCCAGATGATAACCCCTTTCTTTCAAGTGACCACAGAGTGCCTTTTTATTTCTCTTATTCCAAATGAAATATTAGACAGCCAGTCCTCTCCTCTTGCCTGAACCACAAGAGCTTTGACCAGGCTGAAATAAGAACCCGTCTTTCAAATGGGGTTTTCCACAAGTTTGCCAGCTTGTCTTGTTCCAGTCCCAGCGGCTGTTGCTGGCTGACACACTGTAGAAGTGATATCTCTCTCTCTCTCTCTCTCTCTCTCTCTCTCTCTCTCTCTCTCTCTCTCTCTCTCACTCACTGTCTCTGCTTGCAAAACCACATGATTCTCCTAGAACAGCAAATTCTCTTCCACCTGTTGCCTTTTAGTAAACAACAATCCATTAGTGAAGTCTCTTGGGCACTCTCCAAAGCTCTTGCAAAGACTGTTGGCCCCGACATGTCTAGCATGGAGTAGAGCTCCAGTATTTTAAATAAGATCTGTTTTAAAGTGTTTGTATGTGACCTACTCTAACAAACCTTTCCCAATTCATCTCCCAAAAACATATCTATATACTCTGTCACATGTTACTTTCTAAATGTAGTATTATGTGACAGTAATGGAATTTTTTTTTAATCCACTGGGCACTAAAGAGCAACTTCCTTCAAGGGTTAGAGATGATTCAGGAGGCATACTTGAATTTGTCTGAGCAGGTAAGTTGACAGGGGGGAAATCTTCCTCAATGAGACATATACAGACCTACAGATATATATTTTGAAGTATTTTTTTTCCTTATGTAAAAGCAAATGTCAGCTTTCCCACAGGGTGTTACCTTTGTATTAAATGTGCATTATCATAAAGCGTAGATTTAACATTAAAAAACATATTAATTAAACATAAGTCCAATTACACAGTAGGTAATATCAATAAGCAGTGATATTTTTTACCATCTGTTTAATAGCTTAAATTCTGAAGTGCGGCCTCACTTTACCCAAGCAATGGCTCAGAGTGAATGATCTTCCAGTAACCGCAAATTACACTCCTGTGCCGGCTCCTCATATTACTACCCACCCAAACTTGCAGTTTTTCCCTCATTGCTGCTACAACTGTTTCTTGACAACATATTAACTTTCTCCCAGTACCATAATCGACTCCAATCAGCCGTTATCACGGAAATATCAGAGGTAAAGTGTTGGTAATAGGATCCAAATCAAATCACTGAAGGTTTAGTAGAGTCTGCCAAAGAGAAGAAGGCTCTTGGGAGTTTCAGTGCAAAGAAACACCTGCAGACCGGAGACCAGACTCGGAGAAATAGAACACGACAGGCTGGTCAGTTTTGCCATTTCCTCAGTCTACTTTTAACTGGTCACATCAAACGTAATAACTGCAGGCAGGATCTGATTATTGCATGCCCAGGGCTTTTGCTGGGGTTTAGAGTAAATGGCTTTCAAATTGTTTCAAAATTTCTTTTATTGGGATTATCACAGTTTCATTATCTATAAGCTGGCTGCATTTGCAAAAAAGAGAAGTATTACATTGCCTGACAATCTCCTGCATTTGACTAAGTGAAAATTACAATAAAAAAAAACAAGCCTTCCCTTTAAATTGTAAAGTATATTTATCATTTATCTGACAATCGTTACCCATCAAAAACAGTGAATGAGTTGGGCCTATGACATGAAATAACTGTGCGTCTGCAAAAGTTAATCAGATCTCAATGCTATTATTCCATGTGATGCAACGAGCTGGATCTATACAACTGAGCTCGAGGCTGCCTGATTGAAATTTTTATTTCTTGTCGTTAGATGGGGATTCTTTTGAAAATGCATTTGAAATGGTGAGCTTTGGAATACAGCTGAGGACTGATAATCTGCTGTACAATTCAGTGAAGTATAGCAAGCACCTCTCTTTCCAAACCACCCTCAAAAAGGACAATTTTGTTCAGGCACTTTATGCATGTTGGAGGGCATTGCAATTTTGTGATATTTGCTGTGAGTTAGTGCTTTCAAATTATTTCATATTTAGCCAAGTGACAGAAAGCTGCTGGTAAATGTTAGATTCATGGGAATAGGCAATCTTTTCTACATGCTTGCTTAACTGAACGAAAAAGCACATTCACCTGCCCTTTCAAGCATGCATTTGGAGTGAATGCTTGCATGTTGCCAGGAAAATCACTCCCTGAAAATCTGTGTGAATATGAATCTTTTTTTTCCCATTCTTTTCTGTGCGTTCATCAACACAAAAGATGACAGTGGGAGGGAATAGAATTTTTTTTTTAGTTAGTTAACGTCAGTATCCAACCACGCACTGCCCCTGCTCCCCACAATGCACACCCATAGACAGAGGAAAGCTTCTTCCACACAGCACAAACAATGTGCCCCATCCCACGCTCAAATGAGCACCTCCTATTGTGAAGTGTGACATTTTAACATTCCCCACCCCAATCATTCTGTGACCTCACTGAACGACATTGCCAATTAGTGCCAAATTAGGTCAGTTCTGTGCTGTAGAACTCATTTTTTGCAATGCCGCAAGCGCAGAAAATTCTCATCCCATTAACGTGACCTCAGTTTGAACCCAGGTGCCAAAGGTGGAAGGCATGAAGCAACCTCAATATAAAATACTTCCAAACCCATTTTCTTTATCTGTTTACCATTATGTCTAGAGCACAAGAACCGAATTTCGTGACTTGTTCATGACAAATTTTGATTCTGATATTGAAGAGTTGTTCTTGTTGCTTACCATATTCATAACAATGGAGGATTTTTTTAAAAATTGTGCTTATATTTGAAATGGAAAAATGTGGAGATTAACTCTCCACCCAAGGCATCATTTAGCTAACATCCAATTAATAAACCAATTCTGGATTGGCAACCAGGATACCAAATAATGCCCAGCTTTATGGTTTCAAAATAGCTGTTCATTGATTCAGTTCATCACTGAGGTCAAGTACAGTAAAACCCCCAGTATGCGGGGGCCGAATATGTATTTCCCGATTGCTTGAGATTGTATGTTGTGTGATTGGAGAACTAACTGCCAGCAGGGTGCCAATTTTAAACTTCTGTATTTTTCAACCTGTTTATTTTCCGCAATTTACTTATGTTTTGCCGGTTGTTTGAGGCTGTCATATACTTGGATTCCGGATTATAGGGATTTTACTGTAAATAGTTCCAAGCCCAAAATGTCAGGTCAGAGCAGAGGACATCAAATTCCACCTAAATGCACCTTCTATCATAAAATGGCCAAGAGTTTTGGCAGGTTTGCCGAAACTTTACGCCATAAATGCTCACAGAAGTTTGAAGTGTAAACTGTATAATTTAAGTTTCTGCGATTCCTCATTACAGCTTGAAGCAACATTAGAAAGGAAGGCATCTCGGACTGAATTAAACAGCATGGTAAGTTTTGACTAATTGCATCGGTTTACAGAGCCTTAAAGAGGCTGTTAAAATTATACTGTTTCTTTTGGGGCTGAGGATCTTAATGAGCCATATGTTTAAAAGCTTTTCTTTTTTTTTAGAAAAAAATATATTAATTTACTCAGGAAAAAAAAGAGTAGCTGTGTAAGATCTTAACATTTCTTATTCATAGTTGAAGAGCATTACTCTGAGGTGTGGGTCATACATTCTGACCCATAATAATTTTCTTCCTCAGTTCTATATTACCTCAACTACTCTGTGCCATTTCTAGAATATTAAAACAATACTCCTCCATAGACTCATTTATAGGTTTCCTAATACTGCAATTTTCATCATTCATTGTGTATAAAAGATTTATCCTTTTTACATATTGCACCCAAACAGTGAATCTCAGTGATGAGAATGCTGCCTTGTTTTGCTATCACTTCCATTTTGGATGTAATCTAGATCTTCACATCTCTACTGGGTCAGCAGAGCTGGTCTGAGTCAGGTGAACTCTCTTGACCAATGGAAGAGGCTGCCATATTGTACGTGCATCCTTTCAGAGCAATCGCAGGATTCCTCTGGAATTCTGTAATGCCAATAAAATTAATGCAATTTTTCTTCTACAGTTCTTATTTAATGTTTTTGGATAATGAAAACCATCACGTGCATTTAAATTGATTAAAAAAAAATCACTGTAAAACATTTTTAAAAGATTCTCGGTTTTACCTGAAGAGATGCAAAAAGACATTTGTTCAGTTCAACCTGTTCTCAACTCAAAAGAATAACACTCTCTCTGATCTTGGAGGCCAGTTGCATCATCTAAAGACAAAAAGGTGGACAATGTGAAACTAATAAAATAATTATATTTGTCAGAAAAAATTAGAACAAATCTAATTTCAATTCAAAAAGACCCACTTTATTGACGAGTCCCATTAATTTTCATAATAAAAGAGGGTTAAATTTATCTCTGAATGTTGTATGTAAAATATAGAGGAAGAGGACAGGGATTTGAAAAATTGAATTTAAAGTTAATTTATGCATAGTTACTTAATTAAAATTGGGCTTGATTCCCTAGTTCAGACCAATCTAATTGGAGGTTATGGGTCATGAGAGGAACTCGCAGAGAGGAAAGTAGATTTGAAATCAAGTTACATCAAATTTAAATGAAAGTACTGTTTGGGGAGATGGGAAATTTTTATTATTAGTTGTGAGTATATCCTCCTTCAAAAAACTGATTTCTCCTCTTCTACAATCAACTCTACCCTCATCCAGATATCATCTGCCTGGCCCCCTCTGCCCCCAAGGGCAGGATTCTCATTGTCCTCACCTACCACCCCACCAGCCTCTGCATACAATATAAATCTTCCACCATTTCTGCCCCACTATGTAATCCAACCACCAGACACATCTTCACCCCTCCTCCCTTTGCCACCTTCCATAGGGTCCACTGCCTCTGTAACTCCCTTGTACACTCCTCACTTCCTACCAATTGCACCAGGAGCTTGGGTTTCCTCCCACCCTCCAAAAATGTAGAGGATTGGTATTTATTGATGTAGTTGGGTGGCATGGGCTAGATCAGTGGTTCTCAACCTTATACTTTCCATTCTCCTACCACTTTAAGTTTTCCTTATGCCATCGGTGCTCTGTGATTAGTAAGGGATTGCTAAAGGTGGTATGTGGGTGGAAAGAAAAAGTTGGAAAACTACTGTTTTAATCGCACCTAATTGACTCGTTATGTGCATGGTTTTGTAACTCCAAAGAAAATGGGCCAATGACAATTTTTCTCAAGCAAAATATTTCAGTAAGAATTGGGTCTAGAGCACACTCACATACCACCTTAAGCATTCCCTTACTAATCACAGAGCACTGATGGGATGGGGATTACTTAAAGTGGTGTGTTAGTGCAAAGACAAAGGTTGAGAACCTAGTGGGTGGGAAGGACTTGTATCATGCGATAGATTTAAAAAAAAAATTCTGATCATTTTACTGAGATCTTTTAAAAATGAATATAAATCCTGTGTTCTGCTCTATTACTACGTAACTTCGGATTGTTGGAAAAACAAATGCAGTACTTCACCAATTCAAAGTTAAATGTCATTTGTTTCCATTATAGAGTTGAGGTAAGTCCAGTTAGTGGATGACCATTGGAACACGCAAGAAAATTATTAAGGGGGCCTTGAGAATGAGTTGTAGATATTGGGGCAGCATGGTTAGCCTAGTGGTTAGTCCAACACTATCTATAAGGTGTTTGTACATTCTCCTTGTGTCTGAATGTGTTTCCTTCCACCATTTAAAAATGTACCAGGGTTGTAGGTCAATGGGATTCGTGGACCAGAAGGGCCTGTTACCGTACTGTACTGTATGTCTAAATTAAAAATATGTAGGGTGGCTCCTTATTTCAGATCTGGTTATATATGGTGAGATGAGTTAATGATCAGGTGGCATGGTGAGCATAGTGTTTAGCACAACACTGCTACAGCACCAGCAACTTGGGCTCAAATCCGTCTACCCATCTGTGTGGGGTTTCCTCTGGGTGCTCTGGTTCCCTCCCACTCTTCAGAACATACAGAGGTTGTAGATTAATTTGGGAATTTGAGTGGCATGGGCTCATGGACCAAAAGGGCCTGTAACCATAAAAAAAAACTCACATAAGAGAATCCGGTTGGATTTAAATTTAGATATACAGCACGGTAGCAGGCCCTTTTGGCCCACAAAACTGTGCTGCCCAATTACATCCAATTAGCCTACCATGTCTAGTAGGTTTTGAATGGTGGGAGAAAACCAGAGTACCTGGAGGAAATCCACATAGACTCGAGGAGAGCGTACGAAGTCCTTACAGCTAGCATGGGATTCCAACCCCAGTCCCGATCACTGGCGCTGTAACAGCATTGTGCTACCCACTACACTAACCATGCCATAAAGAGGATACAAAGTGCTTTCCAGGGTTAAGAAGAGGTTAAACCGAAGGGCAAAAATATGGCAGACTAGTGATACTCAAATTTCAAAGTTATTGTCAGATATTATATCATATACAATTTTTTTCCTGCGGGCCATGCAAATATCTACGTATCTGTAATAGTAAACTGTATTCAAGAAAAATGATACGTATACATGAGAGAAATATAAGCAAAGAAAGAACAGTAAACAAACTAACTGTGCAATGCAGAAAAATATCAATATTCAGTAATAAACAAAGTGCAAAGTAAGAGTCCTTAAATGAGTCTCTGATTGAGTCGTTGAGGAGTCTGATGGTGGAGGGGTAGCAACTGTTCATGAAACTGTTCCTAAGACCTGCTGGCATCACCATTAACAGAGCATGTCTTGGGTGTTGCGGATCCTTGATGATTGCTGCTACACTCTGACGGCAGCATTCCACGTGGATTTTCTCTATGCTGGGAGATTTTTGCCTATGGTGAACTGGGATGTGTCCTCTACCTTTTCCAAGGGTTTCTTTTTCAGAGATATTGAGGGCTGTGATGCAGCCGGTCAGTACACTTTCCACCACAAACTCCTGAGGACATAAAGGCACTGATGTGCTTTCTTAATATAAAGCATCAAGGAAAGTTCCATAGTAACCCATAATACTGACTCCCAGTAATTTAAATTAGCTCACTCGGACCACCTTTGATCTCCAATGATCACTGGATCATACAACTCTGGATCAACAATCAGCTCCTTAGTTTTGGTAACATTGCGTGAGAGGTTGATGTTAGGGCATCATTCAGCCATGTTTTCATTCTCTCTCCTGTATGCTGATTTATCGACCCTTTTTATACAACACACTACTGTGATATCGTCACAAATTTGTGAACAATGTTGTTGCCATACACCTATAGTTATAGGTGTAAACCAAGTAGAGCAGGGGTTAAGTACATATCCCTGTGGTGCTCCAGTGGTGATGGAGATTGTGGAGGAGATAATTTTGCCAATCCACGCTGATTGGGGTCTTGAGGTGAAGAACTCTAGCATCCAATTATACCGTGGTGTGTTGAAGCCCAAAATCTCGGAGTTTACTGATTCGTTTTGAGGGGATGATGGTATTGAATGCTGAATTGCAATCAATAAAGAACATCTTGCTGTATGGATCTTTGCTGTCCAGGTGTTCCAGGGCTTTGTGAAGAGCAGGGGTTTTCAAACTGCCTCCCTAAATTCACATTCCACTTGAAACTATCGCTGTACCATGTACTTTATGACTAGTAAGAGATTGTGAGTGGGAAGTGAAGGCTGAGAACCATTGCTCTAGACCCAACTGTTACTGAAATATTGTGCTTGAGAAAAATTGTCATTGGCCCATTTTCTTTGGAGTTATGAAACCATGCACATAACGAGTCAATTAGGTACAATTCAAACAGTTTTCAAACCTTTTTATTTCCACTCACATAGCACCTTATACAATCCCTTACTAATCACAGAGCACTTATGGCATAGAGACTGCTTAAGGTCGAATGTGAGTGTAGGGGGACAGATTGAAAACCACAGGTGTAGAGCCAGTGAAATGGCATGTGCTATAGACCTGTTGCTGCAATAGGCAAATTGGAACATATCCTCGTCGCCGCTCAGACTTCAACAGAGAATCTTCAACACTGGCCTCGCAAAACACTTCATCACTGTGGATGTGACTGCCACTGGTCCATAGACATTTGGGCCAGTTATATCCTTGGTATCCAGTAAGATTAAGGCCTATTAGAAACAGGGAGGTACCATGCACGGTTGGAGTGAGATATTGAAGATATCTTTGAATACATTGGCCAGTTGGCCAGCGCAGGTTTTCAGTAGTCAGCCAGGTTCTCCAGCCAGATCAGATGCTTTCCTTGGATTCATTCACCTGAAGGCAGCCTGCATGTCATCCTCGGATACTGATAGTAGAGGATCATAAGGGGATATGGGGGCATTCAGCAGTTTTTCATTGTTGTGGTGGTCAAATCTGGCATAGAAGGTATTGAGCTCATCAGGCAGGAAAACTTTGGTGTGTCCTACTGCAGCAGATATGATTTTGTTGGAGATTATGTCATTTAGATCCTGCCATTGCTTTTGTGTATTATTCGTTGTATCCATTCCCATCTGGAACATCTACTTCACCCAGAAGATGCCTTTCCATTGGTCATACTTGCTCTTCATATCGTGCTCTTGATCTCTGGATTGCAGTTTCCGGATTTCATTGTTCATCCAGGGCTTTAGGTTAGGGAAAGCAATTTGATGGGAGCACACTCGTCTACAGCTGCTTTAATAAAGTCAGTAATGGCTCTGGTCTAATCATTCCAATCCTCAGCTAAGTTCTTGAACACCACCCAATCCATTGACTGTGCTGTGAGGAAATGTAAGGCTGTTCAAAAAGAAGAATACTAGCACAGAAAATGATTTAATTAGACAGAGACTGCAGATAAGGATACTATATACAGAGGAATCTGGCGTCATTGCACTGCTAAGGAACTGTCATCTCAAAGACTCTTGGAGACCTGTCAAATGACACCTGTAAAACTCCAAGTCGTAGAACAGGAACTAAAACTCCCTGCGAATTAAAAATATCACAGAGTAAAAGATACACCTTCTCCCGAGACTCCTGAACTGTGGACGTCCACTGAGTTTTGTAAAACATTGAACAACAGTATTAACTGGAAGCGCAAATATACAGTATGGAGCTTCTTCCTGTGAAGAAGAACAAGATGAGGGCGGAGGAGGGAAAGGAAGAGATTTACCAGGATGTTGCTGGGGGTGGAGTCATTGTGTTCCCAAGAGAGGTTGAATAGTCTGGCTCATTATGCTCTGGGGCATACAAGGCTGAAGGGTGACCTCAGAGAGCGTGATAAAATCATTGAGAGGGTCATTGATAAAATGAATGCTCTTAATCTTGTCCTCAGGGTAGACAATTGAAGAACTAGAGGACATGGGCTTGGCGTGAGAAGGGAGAGGATTTAAGAGGGACAAGATATTCTGACGCAAAGTCATCCACATCTGAAACATTTGGTCTGATAATATGGATAGGGAAGGGTTAGCAGGAAGTGGTCCAAATGCAGGCAAATGAGATTAGCCCACAATGCTGACTAAGTTAGCATAAGAAAGTTGGGCCAAATGGATTGTATGATTCTTATAAGGAAATGAAAGAAGAACCAGATACCTTCCTTCCTAGGAGGCTGTAATTTCAAAGAACACAAGTATCTTGACTTCTAGTAGATAAAACCTAACTCTCCAATGACAATCAATTCTGAATTAAAGTGAAGAGCCCCGAGATAAACATCAGTCAGAACAAGATAGCCTTCACTGTCTTGACATCATTATATGGAATCTTCATGTCTACTTAAAGGGCAACCAAATTCTCATTTTAAAATCACCTCTGAAGGACACCTCAGACAGTACCACTCATCTTCGGACCTGAAGTGGCGTGCCAGCCTAGATTCCACCCTCAGCTCTGAAGAAGTCCATTAACTGTGATGAGAGACAAGAATGTTACATGCTGAACCAACTGCTGTTGAACGTTGGTGCACAGCCAAAACTATTGTGAATGGAAACCAAATGTTGAGGTTGAAAGCACCCCTTCGGCATACTTCCTCTCTTTATCACTTCTCTGTTGGATGAACAAGATTGGACTCATTATAGCTGGCTGCAGAAATATATTTGTGTTACCACAGTGACTGAAATTATGACACAAGCATTTTTACACTCTGGTAACCAATCCATAAAGGAAATAAGCATTTCTTAGAACTGTGTGTTCTAAGTTTTCTTTTAATGCCAGTTTCCCATCATTGATTTATTCCATAAAATGATAATATAGGACCACAAGTTACAGTGTGTAGTACATTAGTGTAGGAATATAATGGTGTATAACTAGATTGAGGTATAAAGATCATTTGTTAGACCAAGTCGCTAATCCATCAAGATTTCCTGGATCATCTGATACTGCCAAGCTTTCCCAATCACAAACGCAAGTTATTTTTATTCTAAAATATATTACTTAAGGCATTACTGTGGATGAATCAATTGAATGCATGTAATCTTGTAAAAGTAATAACAAAGGAAAAGTAATCATTGCAAAGTGCATCTTATATATTTATGATATTCCAAACCATTTTACACTCAACAAGGTATTCTTGAATTGTAGCTGTGGCTATCCCTCGATTATGGTCTTGGTTTCTATGGGCTCTCAAGTGGCTATGAGTCCGATCTTGGAAAGTGGCCCACTGAGTGAAGACGTCTGTGCATGTATTTGATTAACATGTACTTCACATCGAAGAACCATGACACAGCAGCATCAGGCCCAGAACAGAATTTCCCTTGCAACCACCGCAGCTGGGCATATCCGTCCCGCATTGGCCTCGTCAGCCACCAGCAAGCCTGCAGCCGACATGGACAGGCCCCTTCCTAAGTCTTTATTTGCAGAGCCAAACCATGACTTAAAATGTTGCACTCTGAGAAGCACACGATACTTCACAAATCAACCAACTAGTTCCAATGGTACGAAAACCATTGATTGGAGCTGATGGATTTGTTGCAGCTTTCATCCGCCTGCACGGTTGTTGAGTTCAACTGTTCCACTGTTGAGGTCTTGGTTGGATTGTTCTTTTTTTGTCCTTACCTCCATGGGAGGTAAACCCAGAGTGATGACTCATTTGAATGAAAATAAATTCCTTGAGAGTTGCTTTCTCTCATATCTCATCAGGAGCATAGCTCCTGATGGCATCACTCTCAGGATCTGAGGACCACACAAGCTTCTCCACCATGACACAGTGATTATCGTCAGAGAGGATTGTCACCTTGAATCTTAGTTATTCCTGTAATGTTGGAAATAAGGCAGCCAATATACGCACAGTAAGCTCTCACCAAAAAATGAGATAATCACTGAGGAAATACTTCTTACAGGCATAGTTGAGGAATAGTTGTTGAACAGAAAACTGAGAAGAACTTAAATTTTTTTTTCAAAGCTTAAGCATCCAGTTGTGTGGGCAGACATGGTTTGCGTTAATGTTTCAGCTGAAAATAAAACCATTGGTACAAATCTGGAGTACCACCATATAACATAGAATATTATAGCACAGCACAGGTCCTTCAGCCCATGATGTTAACCTATTCAACAAACTAAACCTTCCCTACCTCAAACCTCATCTTGTATCCATGTACCTGTCTCAGAGGCTTTCAAATGTCCCTATTGTACCAGCCTTCACTATCACTTCTGGCAATGCATTCCATGCATCCACTACTCTCGGTTTAAAAAAATATTCCCCTGATGTCTCCCCTAAACTGTCCTCCCCTCACCTTGTACAGATGTCCTCTGTGTTTGCTATTCCCACCTAGGAAAAAGGTGCTGGCTGTCTGCTCTAATTATGCCTCTCATTATCTTGTAGTCCTTAATTATTCAAGATTCTTTTATTGTCATGTAATCAGACAGAAAATCTAATAATGCACAAAATTTCCTTTAGTCTACCACAAGGCAGACAAAGATTTGTCATCAGTAGAAATTGCCCAGCACCCCTTGAATTCAAAGAAATAGAAGTAAAGAAGAATACTCTCCTGGTCACTGAGTGTCCAATAATTCATCCTCATCACTCCTGCAGCCTCTGTGGCCACACAGTCTTTACTCCAAGCCCGAGCTCCAGATCCAAACCTCTGACAAGATCAGAAAGCTTTCAGCACCCTCGACACCCTCTTGCATCTTGGTTCTGATACCTGGTACCCCTTCAGCCAGTCTTGAGTCTGTCTCCAGCAGTTCAAAGTCTGGAGCCATTCCCTTGACTGAAGTCTCCAGTGAATGTCTTCACTGTTTTCTGACATAAAAAGTAGAAGTATTGTGACCAAATGTCTTGCAAATCCATTAAACTATAAAGTGTTCACAAAATGAATGAATAAATTGTTTTCCCTTCCCTTTGTACTCGTAGCTATAGAATGTGCTCTTGGTATGATAATATTGTCCTGAGAGTCAACAAGTATCCTGATAACACCTCAGAGTGCAGACCCCTACAGAGGTTATATTTCAATTTGACGACCAATAGTGTCTGCATCAATATTTACTGCCAGACTGGATCGTAATCTCCATTGTCTACAGTAGGAACACAGCTAAGAGTTGAGGACACACAGGTTTTAACTGACACCAAAAAAAAGATAGAGCTTGGTGAATCGAGATTTTTGTTCCTTCCTGTTGTAAAATCCCACACGGCAAATGTATTGTGTCAAATTTAGCACCATCACTGAGTGAACAGATAATGTACAAGAAAATGATTTTAAGGTACGCTTAGAGTAAAAGAGTAAAATCTATGGGATAAGGACATTTTTTCAACTCTCCAAACCCATCTTTTCCACAAACAAGTTGAATTTGTGGTAATAATTTCAGTTTAATACAGGTTGGAATAAATTAGGATGAACATGAGGGCAGATACAAGGGGGTAACAATACCCCCTTGTTATGGTTATTCAGGTTACAGAAATTCGACGTGATGAAATTCACAAATTACAACTTTGTAATATGAGTTACTGTATAAAATTTGCACTTAATTACGCAGGCAAAAAAGAATAAATAAGCACAAAATGTGAACGAAATAACACATTTTGTCTTTTCCTTTCAGTGCTGTGGGCTATAAGATTTGGATGCAAAGAGGCTGTGGTGAAGGAAGGACTCGGAGATGACTGCCAACCCAATCGATGTGGTGAAATCATGTCCAAATGTTGATGCTCCACTGCACTGAGTGACTCCAAAAAAATTTTTTTACAGAGTTTATTGTTCCTTTCACACAAACATTGTCCATCTCCTGAGTCTAATGTTGGCCACAGGTGTTCAATAGCAGTACCGGGTCACTATAAAATCACTAATAAAATAGCTTCAGGTGAGAGAAACTTCATAAAGTAAAGAATATTGGTGCTAGATAAAGAAAAATGATTCTAACAAGTTGATTTATATGAACAAATTAAAAGTGAAATATAATGTCATGGTGATGGTGATATTTTTGATAGCTTGATTCTCCTGGAACCTGATTGAGTTCTACCAGTCCTACTGTTTTGGATTGACCGTGACATAGGAACTGGCAGAAAATTTAGGAAATTGGTTCCAATGTTAGTGAAAGGATGCTTACAACGGTCTCTACAGATGCTTCCACTCACAGAAAATCTACCGCCAAGGTAATGAACAGTGGGCAGAAGAGCTCTTGCAGGTTTCAGGGATAATAACTCCGTGCTGAAATAATGATCAAAGAAATTTGAAATGGCTCTATCTGACATTTGTTTTATACCTGCTGTCATAAACCCAGAGTGATGACTCATTTGAATGAAAATAAATTCCTTGAGAGTTGCTTTCTCTCATATCTCATCAGCCCGTCGGATTTATGTTGATTCCCAAGGAGGTGATCCCATTAGTACCATTCCGCCCTCCGCCCCCCACCCCACCCCCCCGCACCACACATTCCCTGTACACAATTTGCTGCAACAATATCCTCAAGTTTAGCGCACCGTTTGGGTGACATGATTAGCTTAACACGATGCTTTTACATGCCAGTGACTTGGGTTCAAAATTGGCACTGTCTGTAAGGAGTTTATATGTTCTCCTCATGTCTACATGGGTTTTCTCCCACCCTTCATAATTTACTGGGGGGGGGGGGGGGTTGTAGGTTAATTGGGTATAAATTGGGCAGCATAAGCTCCTGGGCCAGAAGGATCTGTCACATCTAAAAAAAAGTATAAACTCTCCTTCCCCATTCTTTTTCTCATGAGCCTACATTAAATGGTAATATATAATAGCCAATTAACAGAACAGGGCATATTTGAGGTGTCAGAGAAACTGAGAGCACCTGGAGGTCCACAGTGTAACAGCTTATGACATTTCTTTGGCTTGGCTTCGCGGACGAAGATTTATGGAGGGGGTAAAAGTCCACGTCAGCTGCAGGCTCGTTTGTGGCTGACAAGTCCGATGCGGGACAGGCAGACACGGTTGCAGCGGCTGCAGGGGAAAAATGGTGGGTTGGGGTTGGGTGTTGGGTTTTTCCTCCTTTGCCTTTTGTCAGTGAGGTGGGCTCTGCGGTCTTCTTCAAAGGAGGTTGCTGCCCGCCGAACTGTGAGGCGCCAAGATGCACGGTTTGAGGCGAGATTAGCCCACTGGCGGTGGTCAATGGGGCAGGCACCAAGAGATTTCTTTAGGCAGTCCTTGTACCTTTTCTTTGGTGCACCTCTGTCACGGTGGCCAGTGGAGAGCTCGCCATATAACATGATCTTGGGAAGGCGATGGTCCTCCATTCTGGAGACATGACCCATCCAGCGCAGCTGGATCTTCAGCAGCGTGGACTCGATGCTGTCGACCTCTGCCATCTCGAGTACTTCGACGTTAGGGATGAAAGCGCTCCAATGGATGTTGAGGATGGAGCGGAGACAACGCTGGTGGAAGCATTTATTTGCAGCAAAATATCATGAGTAGGATGTAAAACAGTGGACCTCCACTTGCTTCCTCCGGGATTGCAAAGTTCATGAATTGAAATGATTTCTATGAATATGGAAAGCTTCAGACATTATGCCCCAGCCTTTACTATAGTTAAAGCAATGGAGTTAATAGAACACAGAAACAGGCCCTTTGTTCCACTGGAACCCTGTCCCAGGAATTAACTGGGAAAAGGTCCAGTGGAAAAAGAACACTGTGTATTTGCCGCCACCAAATGACATAATTTCACGTTGGGGATTAACCACTTCTGCTCCCACTCACATCCCTGGCATTTGCTGATGCCGGCGTGCTGATAAAACCAGTGGAAAGGGCACAATAGAAAGTCACCCATTTCTGCTTGAAGGTAGAAAACTCCATTCCCCGGGGATGAGCCTGTTCAGTGGAAAAGCAATTAGCGTCCCAGTTAACGGTGGCCAAGTGGAAACGGCACAAAGGGCTTCTTATCCCAGGACACTGCACGGCCAATTGGGATGCCAGTGGAAAAGGGACTATTGAGCCCGTACCACCTACCAGATTCTTCCACTCATATAATCATTTGAAGTAATTTACAGCATCTAATTAACCTACCAACCCACAAGTATTTGGGAGTTGGGAGAAGACTGGGTCCCCCAAAGGAAATCAATGCAATCACAGGAAGGATGTGCAGCTTCCGCATAGATCGCATTGATGGTCAGGATTGAAACTATGTGGCAGCAGCTCTGTTCCACACATCATCCTGGGAGCCCCATATCTGTTCAATGAGTCCTCCATTCATGCGTCTTTCCGTGATGGCTCAGGGCTGGTATTGTTTGCTACAGAAGTAAGTCCTTACTGGAAAGAGTCCAAGGATGTTTGTTGAAGAAGACATTCTAGCTGAACTGGTCCAGAGAAAGGCTTATGTGGAGCTGATGGGAGGAGTCAGAGTCACCTAATAAAGAAAGCAAAAGGAGTCATGCCATGTCCTGAGGATCTGGGTCAATGATGTGTGAGGGTCAAGTCTATCACTGCCTGCTGTGTTGATCAAATCCGAAATGACAGAACCTCATCCCCCCCCAATCAATTTTCACCTTTAATCTTACCACATCCATTTAACATCTTTGTCCTTTGGTCTGTACTCCTTCTGTTAGATTTGTTAGCTCTTCACTTCATGGCCCAGGGGGCATGGGGCTTTTGTGTCATCTAGTTATGCTCCAAGTAGGAATTAGTCCAGGAGAGAATGAGGCAATGGCTCTGGAATGGCTACACCAAGCGAATGCACGACTAATAAATGGGGAAGTGTCCGCTGCAATAGTGGGGATCTTCCATTTCATTTCCTTTCCAATTCCCTTAATGTCCGTGGTCTCATGCCCTGCCTTACAGAAGCCACCCAAAAATTAGACGAACAACAACTCATATTCCTCAAATTGGAGGACTATACTTCATTTTCTGGGCACCCTCCAACTGGATTGCATTAACATCAACCTCTCTAGTTTCCGTTAACACCCTGCCCCCATCTTTCCCCTTGTCTCCTTTCCTGTAGCTTTGTCTTTGACTCTCTCTTCTCTTTTCCCTCTGTCTCCTTTGACAGAACCTCGTCCCCCCAATCAATTTTCACCTTTAACATCTTTGTCTGTTGGTCTGTACTTCTTCACTTGTTATTCTTCCCTTTTACCCAGCCTTTTAATTCAGGCACTTCTCTGCTTTTGACTCCATACACTGAGAAAGGCTCAGGCCTGAAATATTGGTTATGCAGGTATACCCCTCTTTGCGAAAGTATGAAACCTTTCATTAGCCGAAATGGCATAAAGCAAAGACCCATTCACTGCTATTGACGGCTATTTTTGTAAAAGGGAAAACCCATTCAAAATTCTTTCGGATAGCGAACACAGGCTTCTTCGTAAAAGTGAATTTGCATAAAGCGAGCCTTCGTAAAGCGGGGTATTACTTGATTAACTTTACCTCCTGTGGAAGCTGCAAGACCTCCAGCATTTCTGCATTTTTACTACTATCACAGCCCTTGCAGACTTTCATGTTTCACTCAGGAAAGTGTAAATACATAGCTGGAACTTAGAGTTCATGATCTCAGCATTTTGAAGGTCACAGGATGAGCGAGTAACATGGTCTCAGGGCACTTTTCTTTACTGGATAAAGCATGGTGTATGAGAGCAAAGTATAGAATACCAGAAAGGTCCCAGCTCGAGAAATTCAGACACTTTGGGTTACCATATTATAGGAAAGCTGGGACTGCATGGGAGAGGGTGCAGAGAAGATCACTAAAGATGGCACTCAGCAATGGAGGAGCTGTTGCTCGATTGGCTTGTTTGATGGGCGATTTACCGGAAATAAGATTCATATCAATAACTTTTTCTGCATTCAAACCAACTCTGATCTTCAAGACAAAGCAGGTTTAGTGGATTTACTTCAATGCAGGAGGATGTGGTTAAAGGTACAATTTAAATGCAGGCTCTTCCTTCATTATTCTCCCTTGGTGTCATATCCAATGTCCATGCCACTGCTGGCGATCAATCCAGAGATCCTTCTGAGGAATTTATGACTTGTTAACTAAAATATATTGATATATTTTCTCTAATGAACACAGTACTATAATTGATAATACCTACCGTTCAAATTTATCACTATTCGTCAATATATAAATACCAAAATGGCATTGGAATTTTAATTCCAATTTTCATTGGAATTTCCAGAATTGTGGTTTTACTTCAATCACAGTGTCTGCAGACTTCAATTTTTACTTGGAATTTTCATTGTCCACCTGACAAGGGCAGCACAGTTGGTGTAGCGGCTAGCACAATGTCTTGAGAGCACCAGCGATTGGGTCCATGTTCAAATCCCCCTGTGTCTGCATGGGTTTACCCCGGCTTCCATCCTCAATTCAAAATGTTCTCCCCCATGTCTGGTGGGCTTTCCCTGGCTTCCTCCCACCATTCAAAATTTACGGGGGGGGGTGTAGTTCATTGAGCGTAAATTTGGTGCCGTGGACTCATTGGCCAAAATGGCCTTTTACTGTGCTGTATGTCTAGAACGCTTCCATCAGCGCTGTCTCCGCTCAATCGTCAACAATCATTGGAACGACTTCATCCCTAACATCGAAGTACTCAAGATGGCAGAGGCCGACAGCATCGAATCCACGCTGCTGAAGACCCAACTGCGCTGGGTGGGTCACGTCTCCAGAATGGAGGACCATCGCCTTCCCAAGATCGTGTTATATGGCGAGCTCTCCACTGGCCACCGAGACAGAGGTGCACCAAAGAAGAGGTACAAGGACTGCTTAAATAAATCTCTTGGTGCCTGCCACATTGACCACCACCAGTGAGCTGATATCACCTCCAACCGTGCATCTTGGCACCTCACAGTTCGGCGGGCAGCAACCTCCTTTGAAGAAGACCGCAGAGCCCACCTCACTGACAAAAGACAAAGGAGGAAAAACCCAACACCCACCTCAACGAACCAATTTTCCCTTGCAACCACTGCAACTGTGCCTGCCTGTCCCGCATCGGACTTGTCAGTCACCAACGAGCCTGCAGCAGACGTGGACATACCCCTCCATAAATCTTCGTCCGCGAAGCCAAGCCAAAGAAAGAAGAAATGTCTAAATTTAAAATGCCTGAACTCACTTTTCAGTGAAAATTGAAAACTGTTCCTCATCTCTCTGTCTACACCTTGGGCATCTTTGTGCTTCCTTCCAAATACATATTACAAATGCAGTAAAACCCCTGATATCCAGCATCTATGGGAATTGGTAAATATGAGCTTTCTGGTTGCTTGAGACTCACTCTTGCAATGCCGAACTAATATACCTGCATTAAGAATAAACAGTTTGGAAGACAAAAATATCATACTGTACTTACATTGAACAAACTTTACTTGCATGAATAAATAAATCTTAAAGCATTTTTCTTTATTTTCAGTGGCATTCTTTGAAAACATTTAACCTTTCGTCTTTCCTCCACCAAGCTGTCTGAAAGACGGACAATAACATCATAACCAACACCCCCCCTCCCAAGTTTACAGATAAAGCTTGGTTCATACTAAGCAAGGATAAGGAGACTCATTAATAGAGTCACCCCCATGGTGAGTGGCATCGATCAGCTCTTCACCATGGGTGATGCCATTTTATTCAAACACAACTTTATTCAAACAGCTGCTACAAGCAAAGCGTGGCCAAGGCCCTCCGCTGGCTGAATATTTGCTCCCATGTTTACCAAAGGCTTATGTGCTACTTCAGAGAACATTTACAATTTTAAACTTTCATTTCTTTCATTTAAATTTTTGTTCCATTTAAATATCTATGTATTATTTATTTATTTCCCCCCCCCCACCTTTTTTTTTGGCCAGTTGCCTGAATTCTGGATTACAGGGGTTTTACTGTATATTTAATTATGAGATGCCTTGAGAAGACAAATATAGTTACGATTAAATTTCCTTAATAATAGAGGCAGTGTAGTTTAAAGGTAAGTTGGGCTGATTTTTGTTTCACTATTTGATCACTCGCTGGTTTTGTCCCTAATTCTCAATATTAAAATAATTTTCATTGAACTAAATTGGATTTTCTATTGCCATCCCCATGTCTAATTCATTTCAGCCCATCAATTTATAGTAACCTGTTCCTTCCTCAAAACTAAATCTCAATTCTCTGATCACCTCAATGTACTAACCAGAAGGTCAGATTGTCCCTAACTATTCAAATAAATTGCAGAAGCTGTTTTTTTTAATCAATTACCACTCCAAACAATTGTCTTCCCTTTCACTTGATGTATTTTAGAATTACTGTGTACATTATCCTAACTATGGCATTTAATGGTCATACTGATGGTCAACAATTTAGCTCTTTTATCTAATTTTACCCGTGGAAGATAAAGGTTCATTATATGGTTATTTCACATTTCCAAACAGGGATTGTTAACCAGCTGATAATTAACAAAATTCTGCCACTTTTTCCCACTCTTCTCGCTTCAAAACTAAGAATGACAGAACAATTCATCCCTTAGTACCTACCTACTCGCAACCATATTTCCTCCCTCACCTCAATGCGGGGCCCCAAACAACCCTGCCAAGTGAAACAACACTTTATGTGAATCTATAGGGATCATCTACTACATCCGGTGCTTCTGTTGTGGGCTTCTCTATATCGGAGAGACTGGGCGCAGATCGGAAGATTGCTTCCTTGAGCATGTGCAAAATGTCCGCTGGGATCTCCCAGTGGCCACCCGCTTCAATTCCCTGCCCCATTTCCATGCTGACATGTTTGTCCATGGTCTAATGCATTGCCCAATGGAGACCACCGGCAAATTGGAGGAACACTCTGGGCACCCTCCAACTGAACAAAATTAACATCGGCTTCTCCAGTTTATGTAAGACATCTGTCTTTCTTTCCTCTATCTCCCTATCCCTTGTCTCTCTTTACTTCCCGATCACCCTATCTATTTTCCACCCACTCTGCATTCACAGAGCTAACCCTTCCCCTTGATTAATTCTCAGCTTTTCTCTTACCCTCCCATTCATAGCCTGTCGGCCTGTGATCCTTCCCCTGCCCCTTCTTCCTCCCCCACCCGTCTGCATTTTGCTTACATCTTGACGAAGGACTCAGGCCCAAAACATTTGGTTGTTTATCTTTGCCTCCTCTGGACATGATGGGATCTGCTGAGTTTCTCCTGCACTTTCGTATCTTAACTTTTTAACCAACTTGTTATACTGCACAGCAGTAATAAAGTGAAAGGTGAAGGATTTATAATGAGTGATGCACAAAATGACTAGGGCACCTAATGAGCAGTGTATATAATAGTTTATAACCACATGTGATGCACTGTGGTGACAGTAAGCAGACACAAGATTCGAAAGACTGAACAACAGGCTTTATTCTACTTAAAGTCTTCTGCTGTAGTCAGCTGCAACTCCGCATGACTGACCTTGAGGGGCCGGATGTGGCTTATATCCCGGGCGGATAATTGGCAGCCAATTGGGTGCGGCTTGATCCATTCAGGTCAGCTGATTGACAGCTGGCCAGGTGTGGTCTGTCCTCCGGTGATCTTCCTGCAGGTACACAGGTCACTCCCTGCAGTTGGCTAGTGGTGTATCACCACACCACAGTACGGAGTGTTTCAAATAACTGACTTGATGGAGTATTCATTGACTGAATATGCCATATATTGTGTATATTTCTGACATGGACAGGGTGCCCAAAGATGGACTGATCTATTAAACACCTTGCCATAGATACAGAAGGGTGTTCTCCTGGATGAAGTGTATAGAATTAAGAAATGTAGTTTTAAGACAAGGTGTGAGCCTTTTAGGAATAAAATGACATTTCTTCACTCAGAGAGTGCCGAGTCCCCTGAAAATTCCTAAAGTTGCTTTTCATCTTCTTCAAACTTCATAGATACATGCAGCACAGAAACGCCCCTTATGGCATATTAAGTTCTCACTAACTATAACAGTTAACAATTAACCTACCAATGCGCACATTTTCGAGATGTGGGAGAACCTGGAGGTCAAAGGGAGAATCTGCAGACCCCACCCAAATCACCAGAGGTCAAAATTGAATCCAGATCATTGGAGCTATGAGGATACCAATACCCCTGAGTGTAAATCCATGCAAAAAGTAGTTGACACAGCCCAGAACATCACAAGCAAAACCCTCCCCATCATTGAAAAAATCTACAGGGAATATTTCCTTCAGAGAGCAGCAGCAATAAATAACGATCCACACCATCCTTCAATGCTCTATTCTTGCTGCTGCCATCAGGAAAGAGGTATAGGTGCCACAGGACTCACACCACCAGGTTTAGGAACAGATGCTACCCCTCCACCGTCAGACTCCTCAACAACAAACGTAACCAGGGATTCATTTAAGGACCCTTACTTGTGCACTTTATTGATTTTTTTTCTCTCTGTCTTGCAAAATCATTTTGTTTACATATATTTATATGTGTACGATGAGTACAATTTTTTTTTGCACTACCAGTAAGTGGTAATTCTGTCTTTCCCACAGGAAAAAAGAATCTCAGGGTAGTATGTGATGTTGTGCATTATCTATGACAATAAATCTGAAATCTGATTTCTGAAATGAGAATCAGCTCCACTAACTCTACCACTGACTGTATTGCCTCCTCTACATCTGATTTCCTTCTTATAAGACATGTTTTTTTTTTAAAACACTGGTGAACCCACAGAGCCAAAGATTGAGGTGTCCATGCCTGCCAGTAGACTATACGTGCTACAGGCTCCGGGGGATCATCAGACTGGCGCAGGGTACCAAAGTGGCAGATCTACCCCTAACACCCCCACCTTGAAGGAGAAGGGCGATAGAAGAAACAGCAAAGGAGAAGGAGAGCACAGCATAGAACCAGTGAGGGATTCAGAGGCTGAAAAACGGCATCAGGTATCAGGACCGTGATTCGCATGGCTGCCAACGGCAAAGAGCGCTCCCAAAGGGCCTCAGGCAGTGACATATCACGTTAGTGCCCGAGGCACTAATCATGTCAGAGGTCGGAACTGGGAGCTTGGGTTCACCGGTGGAATGGACAGGAGGCCATGTGGATGCAAAGGTTACAGGTGCACAGGAGGTGAATCCACAGTCACTCAGTGCCACGGAGGGGGCACCATGCTAGCTAGCATTTGTGTGCTTTACGACATTGTGCACGACAATAAAGGAATCTAGAATCCCTTCCAGAATGGTAGATCAGAAATGTTGACCTCACAATCATCGTGACCAGATTCTTTTGGTTTAAACCAATTCTGATAAAAAGAGACGAAATAAAATAAGCCTTAAAGTATTAAAGTGCTACTTAGAGAAACCTCCAAATATTATGTGTAATTGAAATAAATTGCCTTCTTATTTATCTTCATTAACAACAAATAAAGAGACATTGCAATTGAAAAAAGTGCCACCACTGATTGGTATAAAAGCTAAATGATCAGTTAAATGTGTTTTTACCTCGTGGTAATGCATAAAAGAAAACTAAATGAGTAGAAGTGTGCACCAATCAAGACTTCCTGGAAGTGATAGCAGCAGAACAATTGTGGTTTACCTTCATTTCTCTGCAGAACTGACATGAACTATAATTCTCACACATGGGTGGTCTAGTGTTGAAATCTCAAAGTTGATATCAGTCATCGTCCACATGCCAAATTATTACGTAAACCCTTCCAACAGAATGAAAGGAAATTGATCCAAATAAATCAGTCAATTACAAATTTGTTCTCCTTCAAAATATCCCCAAAATGTTATATTTTATCAACTTGGATCTCAGTGCTCTTTAATGGTACAATTACAGTTTAGCAATCTCCCGTTCTTAAATTCTGATTTCACACAGGAATGACCTCAAAGTACCTTTTGGAAAAAAAAAAGAGAAGGGAGTTTAAGATAAATTAATTTTTATACTCTATATTTCATCCCTACCTTTGTCAAGTGTGCTTTTTCTGTCTTTTAATGTTCCGTATTATGATTAAATCATGATTCCAAATTATGATTTTTTTTTAGCTTGCTGGTTTGCTGTCTGTGAGACCTCTTTGCCATGATTAACTGCTCAATTGTGTTGATAACATGACAGCTGCTGGGAGCCAGAGATCCTTTTGAACTAATGTATAATGGCAGAAAGGCGATGACATTCTTTGAAATAATCACCTGGTGCTGCTATTTTGTCACTAAATATAAATTCCAAGGCATTATTTACCCGTGAAGTGTTCGTTCATACGCTGAATATTTATCTCGTTAAGCGTACTTTTAAATTCTCCGACAGGATTAAATAATAGATTCTGAAATAGAATTTACCTAAGGTTTTCGTTCTTCTCTGAATGTTACACCTTGTCCTGTGGAAATTTCCATGTCTTTAATTTTGTGCCTTATATTACATCATGAAACTTCTTGGTATCAAATTTATGTGACAGCAGCTAAACCTGTTCATTGATCTCTTCTCTACCGGGAAAATGCATGACCGTTACATTGATGGAAATCACCTCATAGGCATTATCATATTATTTTCAAGAATATTTGTACAACTTCACTTACTCTGGAGATTATAATTGAAGGTTTCAACTCCGTTCCCTGAGTCTGTGATGTCATCCAAATAGCATCCACATTAAAGAAAAGGATTAGGTCTGGCACATTTAGCGGGACGGTTAGTGCAACGCTGTTACAGGATCAGGTTTCGAATCCCACACTGTCTGTAAGGAGTTTGTACATTCTCCCTGTGTCTGCTTTTCTCTGGGTAGGGGGGTAGTTTCAGTTTCCTCCCACCCTGCGTAGGTCCATCGGGTATAATGGGGCAGCACGGAGACATGGGCCGAAAGAGCTTGTTACTGTCTACATTTTTTAAAGCATTCTTAAGAAAAATTAAAAACGGATTGCATTTATGTGCAATCACAGACTTTGGAGGTGACCCCCTGGGCTTTTTGGAGACATAATGAGACAAAACTTGGATATCCTCCCCATGTCTGCATGGGTTTCTCCCCAAGGGCTCCAGTTTCCTCCCACCGTTCAAAACGTATCAGGGATGTAGGTTAATTGGGTGTAAAATGAACAGCATAAACGTGGGGGATGAAATGGCCCTGTTACTGTGCATATGTCTAATTTTTTTAAATTAAGAATATAAAATTAAAGAAAGATTATATTAATTTGACTTAATTTTTTAACGTATATTGATTTAGAAATACAGCAATGGTAACAGGCTCTTCCCAGCCAACAAGCCTGTGCTGTCCTAAATACACCTATGTGACCAATTCACCTACTAACTCCAGAAGTGATTGGAATGATGGAGGAAAGTGCAGCACCTGGAAGAAACCCATATGGACATAGGGAGAACGTACCAAGGTTCTTACAGGCAGCGATGGATTTGCACCTAGGTCACGAGTGATGCAACAATGTTCCACTAACCAGGCCACTCCATTGTTCTTGAAAAGAGAGTGGTGACTTATATTGGAAAAGTTGGATGGAAGCTCACAAAAAGTTTCAGAGCTTTTCTATTTGTACATTTCTCTGGATTTGATCATTCCTGATTGTAGGCTACTAGCATCAAACCACACGAGGCAGAGTGCAGGTAAAACACTAGTTTTAATAGACTGGTATACAGCTAGGCTTTGAGGCCTTGGTCCTGCCTCTGTACAAGCCTAGGCCAGAATGAGGGGGAAGGGAACCTCCCCCCCGGGCTTATACACCAGGTAAGACACCTGGTGACCTTGTGGTGTAATGACATACCACCACACTGATGAGGCCAAGATTTATTGCCAGTCCCTGCAACTTACTCCTGAGAAGAGAGTCTGGAACAGTTGCAGTTTTTCTGATGGTACCCCCACAATGTTGTTGGGGAGGGAATTCCAGACCTGAGCCCTAGCAATAGCAAAGGAACAACAATACATTTTCACATCAGGGTGGTGTGTAGCTTGGTGGAGAATGTACAGTTAGTTGGTGATGTTCCTATTGTCCTTGACTTCTTGGTGATTTGGATCATAGATTTGGGTGGTGTTTTAAGAATAACCCAAGCAAGTAACTGCAGTGACTTTTGCAATTAATACACTATAGCAGCCACTGCGCACTAATGGTGAAGCGAATAGGTTTTAGTGATTTGGAAGGTGTACCAATCAAGTGGGTTACTTGGGACTTAATAGTGTTGAGTTCTTGAAGCAAATTCATCAAGGCAAGCGGAGAGCATTCTGTCATGTTCTTGATTAATATTATGTAGATCATGGAAAGGCTAGGGGCAGCAAGGTTAGTGTAGCAGTTAGTGCAACGCAGTTACAGTGCGACTGATGGTGATCAGGATTCAAATCCCACACTTTCTATAAGGGTTCATACATTCTCACTGTGTTTGCATGGGCTTCCTCTGGGTAACTCAGGTTTCCTCCCATTCTTTGCAAAATAACCGGGAGTTGAAGGTCAATTGGGTGTAATTGGGCCATACAGGTTTGTGGACTGAGAGGGACTGTTACCGTGCTGTATGCCTAAAATATAAATTTATTGAGGTTTCAGGAAATAAGTTCCTCACCACAAAATACCAAGCTTATGAGCTAATCAGTTAAGTCCCGTACATGTGTTGCTGGTACAGTTAGGTTTTTGGTCAGTGATAACCATAAGGTTCTGGTTCGTGAGGGACTCAACAAAGTTAATGCCATTGAAAATCAAGCTGATCAGTAGGTGGTATTCTATGACAAAAATGCTAATTGACCATGCCAGAATCTTGTCTTCATCTAATTTCATGTAGATATGGACTGGTTCATTTGCTGAGGGGTTGTGAATGGAATTGTTCATTACAACCTGATCATTTCATGGAAGGCAGGTCATCGATGAAGCAACTGAAGATGGTGGCTCAGAACATTGCCCTGAAGAACTCCTGAAGTTATATCCTGGGGTTGCAATAATTGAACTAAAATAGCCAGGATCATTTTTCTTGTGCTATAATGAAACCACTGACAATTTTCTTGCATTATAATGAAACCAGCATGGTTGGAGTTGTGGTTAGTGCAATGGGTTCAAATCTCATGCTGTCTGTAAGGACAGCTGTCTGTTCCCCCCGTGTCTTCATCGGTTTTCCACAAAGGCTCTGGTTTTCCCCCACTGTTCAAAAATGTACCGGGGGTTGTAGGTCAATTGGGTGTAAATTGGGCAGCATGGACTCATGGGCTGAAATGGCCTGTTACGGTGCTATATGTCTAAATTTAAAAATTGATGTAGGGAAGGTAAGGTTGGGGGAGTGTTGGGATTTGGCAACATGTCTCCCCTCAGACAACCTTGGTAAAATGTTTTCCTTCATCTTTCTGATGCCACAATGTCATCCTATTCCTCCCCAGGTTCTTAATGCAGCTCCCCACCTACTCAGCTCTTGATGACGTGGTCAACATACAGCAAAGAAACACATGATCTACCAGACAGCAGTGGCCCTGCCCTCATTTGTGCTTCAAAGACCAAGATTACTTGAAGTAGCTATGACAAGGCACTGGAAAAAAATAACACCGGGAAAATCATCCAAATTAACCAGAAGGACAAAGGAAGCAAGGTCATTTTTCACTCTAACGTAACATCCCCTGCTTTGACCAGCCAGGTAGATGTTTTCAGCTGTGCTTGGCTGGATACCTCTCAGATTTCAGATTTAGTGCCGTACGTGACATCACATACAACCTCGAGATTCTTTTTCCTGCGGGCGAGGCAGAATGACCTTGGTAGTGCAAATGAAATTAGATGAAGACAAGATTCTGGTCTGAAAATCTGTCACATTCTTGACACCTGACTCGCAGAATATTCATTCTATTCTGAATTTTGTCGTAAGACAAAATCTTCATTGAAATGCAAAGTCCATTCCAGGTACTATTGGGTCAGGACTGCTCAAAATAGAGAAGTATCCAGGATGGCATTGAGATCATTGGGCATAGAGTGAGTAACAGAAGGAACATATCCCCTCAAAGTATCCCTCCATGCACACTCATCACCTGCCCAAATGTTGTTCCCATGATCATTTGCATTTTCAGTCCCCCTGAACTCATTATCGATGAGGGGTGTTGAGAGGAAGAAGAGGTGTCGGGAGCTCCGATGGGTGGGCGGCTGGGGTAGAGGCGAAAGACTAGCATAAGATATATGCTATATAGTCTTTGGCCAAAAATAGAGGGTCGTCTTCTAGTCGAGTATATGGTAATTTTGACACACTGAAAAAGAGAGTGACAGTGAGAAAGCTAGAAATCCCAATAAAAACACATTCTCCTCCTGCTTGTTGATCTCTGGCACGGCAAGAGCAAAAATACATTGAAAAGTAAAAAGCAGAAAATTCTGGAAAATGTAAGTAAAAATGAAAATGTTGGGAATATTCAGCAGGTCGTGCAATACCAGTGAAGAGAAAAGAAACAGTGTCTCGTTAAACATTTGTGAGAAAACTACTTAGTTCTTGAAAAAGAGATTTATCAGTGACCACCATTCCACAATTGCACTAAGTGTGATGTGGCAAATACCTCAAGGTCCATCGTAGAAGGAACCAAATACATAACCACAGAAATTTGGTCAGATACCTGCAGTGCAATTCCTGCCCAGCTCTGAGGTTCCATTGGTGACTGAACCAGTCAGCAAATTTCAATACGACATTCAAGCATCTCACTCATTGGCTTAGAAATTAAGATAAATTAGACTGTCATCTTCAGTGCTAAAAAATCATTTTTTTGAAATGGCACATAACTGCCAAAGCCCTGTGGAAATTCAGTCAGGGATTTTTGTTTGGTATGATTCACCTTGTTTCCCCAACATCAATGCATGGAATGATATCACTCGCCTTGCAATAGTCTATGTGGAGAAAATTAAATAATTTAATCTTTGCAGGATTTGGATCCCACTAGGGTAAATCCCATACTTATTTTTAACTATAAATCTTTCTGATTCCTTACCCACCTGATCAATCAATATCATTTCTACCTGACCATATTCTCCATTTGTCTTCCACAGCCACCAATCAGCTAAAGTTCATGACCCTCACATTTGCCAACTTGGCCAGGGTTTAGTTTGTTCAATCCTCATCTCACATGCAGGTTGGTTAATGACATTGTGATCATGGAAAAACTGTATCAGAGCAACTGGAATTCATTAATGCTGGCCGACTATTGTTGGACACTGACACAAGAGGCATCAGATGCCGAGTACAAACAAAAATCAGTGGGAAAATATTTTTAGGTCAATTGAACTAACGCAATGTGTCAGCATCATTATGCAATTAAAACATGCGAAATTCAATAAAAGTTCATTTAATGTTTCTCCAACTTCCTATGGAATACAGCAAATCTGAAAATATCTTTTGTGTTCAGCTTGAAGTCGTCTATCATCATCTCCAGTTTATTTTCAGGAAGCAAAATATTGTTGGCCAGTGTTATTGGGAGTTGTCTGAGATTGACCTGGAGGTCTTAAATAATTCTTACATTAATTAAATTGGTCATGCTTTTCACTGACAGTGCTCCAAATGGGTCATTGTAGAATGAACATTTTTTTAAAATAAACCAAGATTTCATCACTAGCAGGTGTGTTGCCTTGGGCTTAGAAACTTAATCATCTCTTTTGATCTGCTTTATTCAGCTTTAACACATGTATTGAAGTAATTTTTTTTGTAATATATAACTAACTTTCCCTACGTAAGTTTGAATTGTTAAGGAGTACAATGTGACTTTGGAATCAACATTTAATTACAAGAGCCCTTCGGAGCAAATATTTTTTTTAAAAACACAGCCATAATGCTTTGGGATTTGCATCCGTTCAACTTAAAATTATGTAGTAAATTGTTGCCTTTTTGGCTTATTCTAAAAACACAATAGAATGATAAATTAAACTGGGAATTGGATATCTGTCATCATTTTGCAAACCATGAAATGATAGGTAAAAAAAAATTGCAGGGACACCACTTACAAATTTCTTACTGGCTATAAATAAATATATTTTCCATGTTATTGAAGCATAATAATGACTTACAATAATTGCAATAATGACATTAGTATTTCTATTGTTAATTCAGTAACCCTGATAGTCTTTGACCTTTTTATATGGTACAATTTACCAATACTGCTGAATGTGAAGGCAATTTGGTAGTCACTGGATAATTGTTAACCAGCTAATTATTAATTTTTTTTTTACTTCTCTACAGTGGCATTAGGCACTATTTTACAGTCACCACTTATCGTGAAATCCTAAAGGATTAATGGATTCACTTATGCCGACTCAAGTCTTTAAATTGCCTCGATTATCTGTGCAGAATGAAAGAATAATGGTTATTTGTCACTGCATTTAGGAGCAGGATGGATTGTCCACAGAACTATATTAACCCTCTGAGGCCTACAATAGTGGTTCTCTATATTTTTGCACAATAAATGAGCATTGTTTTTTTTTATATAGAGGAGGCAGCTTTCATTGATTCTTTGAGTTGTCCTTTCTCCTAAGAGAAATGGAAAGATGACAGCATTATGTTTAAAATTGTGCAATGAGCCTGCTGTCTCCAAGTCTGCAAACTACTGTTAGCAGGCATTTTGATGCAAAATAGAAATTACAACAAATTCACATTCCTTCACATATTCATTCCTTATATGCTTGATTAATCATTTTGAATAAATTATAACAAGCAAACTTGAGAGAAAAATAGTAAATGGCAGATAGATTTTAATGTTGATAAGTGTGAAGTCCTTCATTTTGGGAAGAATAATCAAAATTGGACATATGCTGTGAAGGCGAGGGCATTAAAGAATGCAGAAAAGCAGAGAGACCTTGGAATAACGGTTCATCATTCTTTGAAAGTGGATTCTCATGTAGATAGGGTGGTGAAGAAGGTTTTTGGTAGGCTGGCCTTTATAAATCATAGCATAGAACATAGGAGCTGGGAGGTGATGTTGAGAATGTTCAAGGTGTTGGTGAGGCCAAATTCTGGTCTCCAAATTATAGGAAAGATATCAATAAGGTAAAGAGGGTGCAGGGAAGATTTACTAAAAGGTTGCCTGGATTGCAGTATATAGAATACGGAGAAAGATTGAGTAGACTGGGTCTTTATTCATTGGAGCGTAGAAGGTTGAGGGGGATTTAATAGAGGTATATAAAATTATGAGGGGGATAGATAGAGTAGATGTGAATAGGCTCTTCCCCTTAAGGGTAGGTGAGATTGAAATGAGGGGTCATAAGTTAAGGGTTAGGGGGCAAAACTTTAAAAGTAACATAAGAGGAAGCTTCTTCACTCAGAGAGGGGTGGCTGAGTGGAAGAGATGGTTGCAGCAGGGTCAATTTTGTCATTTAAGAGGAGGTTGCATGAGTACATGGATGTGAAGGGGTTGGAGGGTTATGGGTAGGGAGCAGGTAGTTGGGACTAGTGGAGTTCACTTAAATCGGTGTGGACTTGAAGGGCCGATGTGGCCTGTTTCCATACTGTAATTGTTATATGGTTATATGGAAACATTTGAAGAAATCTTTGTCTGAAATCGTTGTCTGAAGAGGGCATGCAAATTAGTTGCAAACCCCTTTCCACCTTGCACACAGCATCTTTCAGCTACTCAGAGCCAGCACCACCAGGCTGAGGAACAGCTTCTTCCCACAAGCAGTGAGAACACTGAACGATTGAAGGAACTGCTCACACTGACCATCCGAGATTCTCATATTTACAAAAAAAATATTTATTTGTGTAGGTGAATACTTGTCCTATACATGTTTTTTTTTGGTCATTATGTGCATTATGTCTGGTTGTGTGTCTCTGTGTTTTGCACTGAGGACTGAAGAACTCAGCTTCTTCAGGTTGTACCTATGCAATCAGATGATAATAAATTTGACTTGACTTGAAATGAATGTGAATGTGATCCTAGAGAATATCTAATCAGGAAATGGAATTTGTCTTCGGAGAAAGGGCTGGTGTAGTGGTTAGTGCTACCCCTTTACAGCACTAACAATCGGACCTGGGTTTGAATCCCGCGCTGTCTGTAAGGAGTTTGTACGTTCTCCCCATGTCTGCGTGGATTTTCCCTGGGAGTTCTCTGGGTTTCCTCTGTTTGAAATGTACCAGGGGTGTAGGTTAATTGGGCGGCATGGACTCGAGGACGGAAAGGGTTCTGTTACGGTGCTGTCTGTCTAAATTTGCTTTTAAAGGAAAAGAATGAAATGGTGGGTAAACTCTCTTCCTTTTCCCCTACCACGGAATCCAATTGCTCGCCCCACCTCACAAAAGAGAAGCTTCAATTCTTGTCCACAGTGACAAAATAAATGACCTCTGGCTAAGGTCATTGTTCTCTGCCTCACATATAAAAAAAAAGTTCAATTGAGATTCTGGAACAAAAAAAAGATGCTATTTGGCCCAAATGTAACAGTGATGCCTTTTAAAATGTGCCATACAATTTGGCTGCTCCAGTATTTCTAACCCCAATCCACAAGTCATTTCTATCCATCTATCTATCTATTGTGAAAGACACCGTTCAATCTGCTTCCAAAGCCCTTCACACCATTATCTGCTACTTATGAATTTTAAAAGAAAGTTAAAATGATTATTTCCTCATTTCCCTCTTGGTTCTTTCACTAGTGATGGTGACTTTTGGTCGTGGAAACACTTTATCCCAATCTTCTTCAGAAAATCCCTGCATCATTTTGAACACCTCTGTTTTATTTGCCATTAAACTCCTTTGCGTCGTTGGGGATCAAAAGCAACAGAGAAGAAATGTTTTTTGGTGATCAAAAAGCACAGTCTATTATGAAAACATAAAGCTGGAGAAACTCAGCAGGTCAAACAGTCAACTTTATAGAGCAAATATAAAGATATATAACCAACGTTTCAGTCTTGCTGCAAGCTCGTTGGTGACTGACAAGTCCGATGCGGGACAGGCAGGCACGGTTGCAGTGGTTGCAGGGGAAAATTGGTTGGTTGAGGTTGAGTGTTGGGTTTTTCCTCCTTTGTCTTTTGTCAGTGAGGTGGGCTCTGCGGTCTTCTTCAAAGGAGGTTGCTGCCCGCCGAACTGTGAGGCGCCAAGATGCACAGTTGGAGGCGATATCAGCCCACTGGCAGTGGTCAATGTGGCAGGCACCAAGAGATTTAAATGTAGAGAGATTGTAAAAACCTGGATTATTTACCCTTCCATAAATCTTCGTCCGTGAAGCCAAGCCAAAGAGAAAGACATTTAAAATCCTTAATTGCTGGACAATTCTTTTTAAATACATCGATAACGCTGGCAACAAATTTTTTCGAAAGGTTGATTTCCTAAAAAAAAATATTTGGGGATTATGGTTGACATCTTCAAGATGAACACAAAGATCATTTCAGATTTACTGTATCAAGTAAGAAGTTGGAGAAATATTAAATTAACGTCTATTGAATTCAGTATGCTTAATTGCATAATAATGCTCACACGTTGCAGTAATTCAACTGACCTAAAAATGTTTTGCCGCTGATTTTCGTTGGCACTCAACATCTGATGCCTCTTGTGTCAGTGTCCAACGATAACTGGCCAGCATTGATGGTTTACAGTTGCCCTGATACAGCTTTTCCATGATCACAAATGTCCTGGTGAAACCTTTCACTGTGTTCGTCACTTGACTGCACCAAGATCAGCGGGGAAGAATTTCAATGCAGAAAATGAATTTTTCAATGGCATTCTGCACTTCCTGGCTTTGGATGCTTAAAGTAGACTTAAAATATGATAGGAAATCTCAAAAATAATTTATGTCTAAATACAGTACATGATAGAAAAACGTTAATTTTTTTTTCATGATTAGCAGCCCAAAATCCATAAAATACATCCAAAAGTGTTCAAGAGCAAAGTCTTAGTTGTCCAGAATAACCTCTCTAAGGCTTTGACACAAGGATGTGGTCGTAGATGAGAAGGGATTAAAAATATTATAATAGAAGCCATGGCTGTTCTTATATTAATACATCTGTGGGTTAAACAAGGTTGAACATAAATTGTCTCAAGGGTTTTGATAACAGCTCACAGATACACCTACCTACAGATATAATGGTCTTTCTGTTAACAGCGGTGAAAAATAATTTAAAAATAGCACCGTTGTTCCAGATTAAATCATGGAACTGTTTTGATATCCACAGATATATTAACATGAAAAGTCACATGGGAAGGAATCATGTTGAAATGAGAAGCTGAGCTCTTACCTAAAGACACTCCAATTGGAATTGCCTCAATAGCTAAAAGCACAGAAGATAAAGATTTGGAGAAATAAAAGTTATTGAAATGCTTGGTTGATTGATTAGTGATCGAAGCAAACTCTTAGCTAGATATTTTTTAGGGTCATGTGGCCACATTTAAACTTGGAATCATAAATTTAGCTTGACAATTATTTGATGATTGGATAGCTTTGTTCACTCGTAAGTTAGCCATGACTGCTAGAATTGCATATCAACCATCCAAGAAAAGACCTGCTAAACCACATGCAAGTTGCAGAAACAACACCTAATAGTCCACCTTGGCACTCACCGACCAGATGGCATTAACATCGACGTCTTTGGTCTCAGCCAGACCACTCCCCGTTCTCCCTCTCTTCCCCATCCCTCTGTTTCTGTTCCTCAAGCTCTCCACCCCTTTCAGAGACCCATTTTCCCCTCCCCCCCTCATTTACTGTTGTGCCCTTCCTCCCTTATCCACCTCTTGGCTGTGGGCCTGTGCTCCTCCCTCTGCCCCTTCTCCTCCCATCTTTTCCTTCAGGCACTTGTCAACATTTTGCTCATACTTTTGTATGCAAGACTGAAACGTTGGTTATATATCTTTATATTTGCTCTATAAAGTTGACTGTTTGACCTGCTGAGTTTCTCCAGCTTTATGTTTTCATAATAGACTGTGCTTTTTGATCACCAAAAAACATTTCTTCCCTGTTGCTTTTGATCCCCAACGACACAACCTTGTCATGTACTGAAGTGACACGCCTCCAATTCATCACACATACTAAACAGCAATGAGAGATATATCTTGGCACTTGAAGCTCAATGAACTTTTTTTTGAAGTTAATTAGACTTGGCTTCATTGCACCTTAAACCAAGTAAAATCAAGTAGAAATATTAAATTATTTTCACTGCAGGGAATTGGAATGTTATAATTCGTCAACTTTTAAACTAACTCCGATGAAAGCAAATTGTAAGAGAAAAACAGAAGAATTTTTTTAAAATATTTTAATAAGTTACACATCTTTTGGCAAATTAAAAATGATTAAAATCATTAAAGTTTGCTCCAAATGCATATTACATCTCTCCAGGGGAGAAAATGTGGTTTGATTTAAGCTGTTTCATGAGTCAAGGCAGACAAATTCTTAAAATAAGTATGACTATTATGTAACAAGGTGAAACATTAATAGCATTAAGATATTAAATACCATCCGACAAACAAATACCACTGCTTAAAGAGAACGGCCAAGTCTTGATACCGAATTATATTTTACATTAAGGATTCTTTGTCACAATGCTCCCATGCGTGAAAGGAAATGAGGACAGCAACTAATTTATCACCTGCATAGATAACATTTGGTGAAACGTGAAACTGTTATTGAATTATTCTGGGTGCTGATTGGAGATCATACTGTCCAGAACATGCTGAAAAATATACTGAGAGCTCAGCATTGGAATGCAATAGTTTTCTCAATGTGGGCGAGTTTGAACTCATCACTTAATTGCAACCGGCACAGTGAATAACTAAACTGCACTGGGAAAGAAAGGGTGGGCAAGGTGAATCCTGGTGTGGCTTTCATCCAGCCTGTTCAAAAAATGTAGCTGTGCAATGGAAAGCTGCAAATGTAATTCCAATTGTGTTCAGTTCTGGTCACCTCATTATAGGAAGTACGTAGAGGTTTTGGAGAGGTTGCACAGGAGATTTACCAGGATGTTTCTGGATTGGAGAACACGTCATATGAAGCAAGGGTGACTGAGCTAGGGCTTTTCTCTTTGGAGCAATGAAGGATGAGAGGTGACATAATATAAGATGACAAGGAGCTTAGATAGGGTGGACAGCTAGCATCCCTTTTCCCTGGTGCGACAATGGCAAAGGCCAGAGGACATCGGTTTAAGGTGAATGGAGAAAAGTTTAGGGGAGATGTCGGAGGTAAGCTTTGTTCTCAGAGAGCGGTGGGTGCCTGGAATGCATTGCCAAGGGTGTTGGTGGAGGGTGTTACGATAGGGACCTTCAAAAGGCTCTGAGATAGCTACATGACTGTAAGAAATTTGAGGGTTACGGGTTGGGAAAAAGTAGATTGTTGTGGTGTAGATCAGCACCACATCATGTTCCATAGGGCCTGTAATGTCCTATGTTTATTTATTAAAATGGCTTTTACTCATTATGTCTTATAGGTCTTCACTTCAAACATCATTGCTATTGGGAACTGACAATTAAGGGCATAATCAGATAGAATTAACTTGAAAATAATGTCAGTATGAAAACGTAAACAGAAATGCATAAAACAAGAAGTAGGGACAGGAAATGGGCGTCTCGACTGTAAGTTGCAAGAAATGAGTATTGGTTACAATATCGAGGCAGTGACAAATATCACCCCCCAAAACAAATCAGCAATATGGGATTTTAAGGGATCCTGTCCTTGGAATGCAGGAAAATTATGTGGAGGTAAAAGATCTTATTAAATTGTAAATCAGGTGAGAGGAATTAATACTTTTTAATATTCTTATGTTAAGTGCAATGATGGAAGATTTGTGTGGGGAATTATTTGATGGTGGAAAGTAGCTACATGGAATCCAGTGGTTCTCAATCTTTCTCTTTCCACACACATCCCACTTAAAGTCATCCCCGTGCCATTGGGGCTCTGTGATTAGTAAGGGATGGCTTAAGGTGGGATGTGAGTGGGAAGGGAAGGTTGAGAATCACTGCTCTGGACCCAATTGTTACTGAAGTAGTTTGCTGTGGAAAAATTGTCATTGGACCATTTCCTTTGGAGTCATGAAACCGTGCACATAACAAGGCAATTAGGGACGATTAAAACAATGGTTTTCCAACTTTTTCTTTCCACCCACATCCCACCTTAAGCCATCCCTTATTAATCACAGAGCACTGACGGCATAGGGAACACTTAATGTGGGATGTGAGTGGAACGAAAAAAGTTGAGAACCACTGGCTTAGACAGAGGGAATAGCAAGGTCTGAGGATTTTGAATACACTAAGCCATGAAAAGGTGGGGGAAGTTACAGAAATTATGAGGAGCAATATCTTGGGAAATTTAAGATGAAAATTTAAAATTGGAGGCAGTGGTAATCGTCATCAAGAATGGGGAGGGGGTGGGAAGGAGGGCAGGAAGGGAGGGGAGAAAATGACACTGTGTATATTCAAGAGGGAAATGTTTGCGTGTATTTTGGTCAATATGGTTCATAGTGTGAAAAATTTTTAAAAATTAAAAAGAATGGTCATTATTATTAACTGTGGAAAGCAGAGTTTTGAATGGGCTGATGGTCTTGAAGTCCAGTCGCAAGGTTCAGCCCAGAAATGAAAAGTGGAAGATGTTATATTGATGTCTCCTTGTTTTTCTTGGACTGCCTTGTAGAATCAAGAATTATTTGTTTCAACTAGTTTTATGACTGAAGTTGCAAATATAGTAATTTCACAAATGGGGCAAGGCTTCCCTGACAGAATGAACTGCTGGGTCATCTGTGTGATGCTGCCATTCTTCTGACTGAATCGATGTGTGTTATAGATAGTGTGCCATTGGTAGCACATCAATCACTGTTTCAATTGTATATCCACAGCAGCAACATGAGGAATAGTTCAGTTTGAATTCATTGCAACAGCGTGTGTGCAGAGCAGTTGGAGGCTTGGGGAAGAGATGGAGAACTTTGGACATCTGACTGGCCTCTTGTTGAGCAGAGAAGGACTGGTTGGCCAGGCCCTTTTCAGTTTTGGGTTGATGGTAAAGGTCAGCGAGGTTGGGAGCTGGATTGTTGGCAATTGGGAGAAAGGTGGATCGGGTGATTGGCAAATGGAGGAGTTGGGTCAATAATCGAGGAGATTGGACAATAGGAGCCGAGAGTGGTGAATGTGGGAGAGGAAGGGTTCTAAGGATATTAGATCATTAGTAAAGTTTAGCAATGGATTTCCACCCTGCAGGTGATCCAAAGCAACATGAGCTTTTTTTTTCCCCAAAATGCTCTATACTGTTTTGTGCCCATTAATTTTTCAGAGATGCCAAATGATTACTCTTTTCTGCACTAGCGAAAAATTGAATCTCAATCTTTTGGCACAAAAATAATTCCAAGGTTATGATACAATTGTGGCTTTTCACTCCCTTAACATATAATATGCCTCGTATTTTAATCCAAAACGTGAATACTGAGCGATATTTTGGGGTGTTAGGGAAGAATACAAAAGACTTTGTGAAAGTCAAGAATTCCAATAGACATATTAAGTTGGAGTGAAAGATAGAGGGAAATTCATTGATTTTACAGTGGAGTTCAAGATTTCAACTGTTTGTGGCTGACAGGTGAATGTACATCCTTTCTTTGTTTTGGCTGCATAATCAGTTATTATTCGACAGCCCAAGTCATTAACCAGGTTTGAGCATATACTACCAACCATTATCGTGAAGTCACGATTTCCCTTGCACCTGACACTTGTTAAAGAACTTTATGTATTTAAGTCATTCATTCAACCATGAGAAAATAAAATTATCAGTTAATGGAATATGGATATCACTGGCAAGTTCAGTATTTAAATTGCCACCCCTAATTAATTTTGAACTGAATGAATTGCTAGGCCATTCCTAAGGTCAGTTAAGTGTTAACCACATAGCTCTGGGTATGGAGCTACTTATATGGCAGACTACACATTACAGTTACAAAAATAATAACTGGAAAACCAAAATAAAGTGTCATTTAAAAATATCATAAAGATTAACAAAAAAAAACACACGTCATTGTTTTTTTTTCTGATCCAAAAGAGGTGATTCTATCTCCATGCTGATGTATTAATTGTGATGGGAGCAGAAAATGGTGCATATATATTCCTGGAAACTGACTTAGTCCTGTAGAATTCAACCTTCGTTCATTACCGATGTATCAGTGAACATTAATAATTTTACTGTGTCTATAAATGACTTTAAATTGTTCTACATAATAAGAATAAAGAGCTCTAAGTTAAATGTTTTTAATTTCCTTTACAATTTTTCATGAATTTCTATTTAGGTTTATTGCTTAATAAAATGTAGCATTATCCAAGTTAAGGTTTGAAACAATTTAGCTTCATATATTCCATTGGATGGAGAAGTGTATTATTTCCCACTAACATCATATTCATAAATTAACTGGAAAATTATTATTAAACATTTTTTTTTGAGAAAGTTATATAGAATCACCATAAATAAGCTGAGATAAATCAAAGTTTACTCTGCTCCATGACCTTTATCATCAACCCAAAACTGAAAAGGACTTGGCCAACCAGTCCTTCTCTGCTCAACAAGAGGCCAGTCAGATGTCCAAAGTTCTCCATCTCTTCCCCAAGCCTCCAACTGCTCTGCACACACACTGTTACAATACATTATTTGGATTTTTAAATTTAAAATGAAGATCGAGGTCATAATGAAAGTAAATGCCTGTATTGAGAACCTGAAAATTATATTTTCTGATATTGTTCTGTTTTAATAACTTACATAGTTGTGATTAAAATAAAATAAAGACCACGCTCAAGTTTTTAAATTCTTAAATTCATTTTTAGTTGTGAGTTTGTGAATTAGAGCATTGCTGAATCAATGCAGGCAACTTGGTGTGTTGTAATAATATAATTTATTTTACTAATAGACTATGAAAAGGTGAAAATGCAGACCCTGAATATCACAAATTGAAACCAAAAGAATTATATATCTTTAATTTTGACAGATATCAGAATAAATAAATGTCCACTGATTTTAATCTAGTTCTTCGGAAAATACATATGTGCATCTCATTTAGGACACTTGACTTGTTTTTTTTATGATTCACTAGTGGAGGCTTTCTGCGCAGAATGTGTTTATTTCTGATGCAGGCAATTAAGTTTTACAAGGTAGCTCAGAACACTGAAACAACCTTTGAAAGTGAACAGGCTGGAATTGTGCTACTGACCCAGAAAAAATGAACAAAGTTGGAACTGCTCCAAAATTATATTTCAGTCCTATATTTTTGTAACTAAATTTTTCAGCCAACTATAACATTCACGCTGGGGGGCTAAGTCTCTCTACCCTTTCAGGGGACAAGTGATTTTTTTTTTCCTCCTTGCCTCATCGTAACTGGGTTCTCTTTTCATGTTATTCCCTTAAATGAAGGACATTCAATGTCTTATTTCAGGTCGATTGTCTGGAAACAGCACATGGAGCTTTGTCTTTCCTGTCTCTGTTGATGGCGATGAACCACTTAACGGAAAAGAGTGCATTACCGTGTTAAAGGGCACAGTTCAAAGGTGACCATATTTCTCATTAAGAGTGGGATCCAAAGTATATACATGGCCAGCCTAAAATCAATATTTGTTGTGATCACGTGATCAGAAGTGGTGAAGAATACTGTAATTGGACTCTTATGTCAAATAACCCCTACCTTAAATAGATCTCTTCTATTTGACATTAGAATGTTTGATCTTGTACAAGCTGCATTAGAACTGTTATTTCATTGCCATTTAATGTCAAAGATAACAGGTCACTTGTGAATATTCATATCTGAGCCCAAGGTTACTTTGAGTTCAGTAAAGGAGGTGTGTAATTGTGTTGCATCTGCAATGTCGGGTGATGGCTAATTTATAGTTTATGGACAAAGCCTCCTGACAGAATATTTTAAGTACGATATCTGAATAATAAGAAATGGCTGTGTGGCAGTTTATGTAAATAATAAAACAAAGTATAGATGTATCGCTAGAATATTAAAGACTGTATTTCTTTATCTGTCAAAATGATTTGATTAATTTGTTCTTTAATGCTCTATTAAACATACCTTATTGCTAAAAACAGGACTAGTTGTGTGTCTTTCTCTGCAGGACAGAAAATATATCAGTCCAAAGCAGTAATTAATATTTACTGTTAATTTTAAACATACAGTAGTCATTTATGTATTGAAGTAATTCATTCAACCATGAGAAAATAAAATTATCAGTTAATGGAATATGGATATCACTAGCAAGTTCAGTATTTAAATTGCCACCCCTAATTAAGGTATTGTTCTTACCTTTTGAATTAGTCTAATATTCCCATCGAAATAGGCAATCAGAATGTATTGTTTGTTTTAATTGGCCCCGGATTTTTTGCACAAGGAAGGTGAATTATTTAAATAGATTTTATTAATAAATAAAATGCATCAAGAGAAATTAAGAGTGGTAAATTGTAAGTCCAAAGGGATGCATTGGTTGCCATTTTGCATGCTTAATATGACACCATTGCAATTGTTCCATTGTTAATTAATTGAATTTCAGACAGAACCTAATTCTGATGAACTAAAATTTAAAACTGAAAAATACAGAAAATTACACACACCTTCAGGATTAAAGTTCTAAATGACTTTCTTCCTTTACATATTATCGTGTTTCATTTTTATATAAAATGTTTTATAGTTAAGTGATTGTATTTACACATGACCTCTTTTGCCCACAGGCAATAGACTTCAACTTTTAACACTCACATTTATTCCATTGTCACACTAAACTGTCACTAACTGCAGCCCATTTTCCATTAAGAAGAGAGGATTTTTTTGGGGGGTGAATTTTGATATATTTGAAGGAGAGTGATTGTTCACTTCAGTAAGACTGGACCATGTTGCAATAAGACCAATGACATTTGAGTGTTAAACTGACAGTCAATAATAACTCGTTGTAAGGAGATCAGAAGAGGAAGGATTGAATAGAACTAGCAAAAGAGTAATTGAAAAGCATGTGTAAAAGAAAGAGATTTAAGTCTGGGCAATTACTTACTTTGTGAGTGGCCCTCTTATTCAACACTTTCTAGTCCATAAGGCTCGTACTCTGCAATCCAAAATAAAGATATTTAATTCCAATGCTCCAAATTGCTAGGTTTCTCTTTTCCTAAAGATCAAAATTTCATCCAGCCTTTCTCCAATCACTGTGAAAAAAAATACATAAAAAGTTGGCTCAGGCCTGAAATGCTGATTACCCTTGGTTTCCTATTGATGCCACATTACCTGCTGAGTTTCTCCAGCACTTTTGTGTATTGCGCATATAAAGTTGGCCACATTAGTCTTTCGTAATTACCCAAAGATATAAAGGAAGGCCATTCAACCTCTTGAGCCTCTTTTACTATTTATCATCATAATGGCTAATCTGTATTTATCCCTGAACTACTTACCTGACCAAAGAAAAACATTGATTCAGTATTTAACCTAAGATGAGCAGGATTGTATTTTGGGTGATACAGGGAAAAGGGTAACATTTGTTAAAGTGGGTTCTGATCCTTTTTCCCTATGTGAGTGTTTATTGTGAAGGTAATCCCCTTTGTTTTGGATCCCTTTACATAGGAAATTATTTACTCACTCCACCTTGTCAATCCTTGTGTCAGAGCTGCACAGAGCAAAGTTGATATTTGAATGTGAAGAAGTTGTCCTTAACATCTTCATTGGAATGTTTCAACACTGCACCTTTAGAGCACATCTCCAGGACTCTGGCGAGCAAATGGCCAGAGGACCTATCCACAAAGTCATTCATAGAGGGAGGATTTCAAGGACAGATAGACGCCTACTTACGACGTCCCAACATCTGATATTTCAGCAAAATCTTGGGGTATTTTTTTGGCAACTCTCATGGTTTTTTTTTTGCCAATCTGGCATTTTTCAGCAAAATCTCGTTTTTTTCAGCAAATCTCGCACTTTGCGGCCAATTAAAATTAACGATAATTTCAACTGACGATATGAGTCAGTCAATTTATGCAATAAATTCAATAAACAGTCAATAAACAGGCAATTTATTCAGTTTGTGTAAACCCATGGCATCATGAACTGTGAGTGGGAGCTTCAATGCAAACTTTCAAGTAGTTATTTTTCATTTTGCTTCAGCATTTTCATAAAATGATGTTGCTTGCTGGCCTCGTGTCATTTATTTCCACTTCACGTGACATCCAAGAAGGTGTTCTCAAATCACAACAGAATTCATATCCAGCAACCCCATGGGCCCCTTCTCAGGAAAGTTACATTTCCCACTTTCAAAGGTCTAAGATTTAAGAACTTTGTTTCTGTGGTGAAAAAGGGATATTTTAAAAGAGCAGAAATGAACTCCTAAAGTTTAAGACTTCTGAAGATCAGGGGATTGTAAAAATCTGGATTCAATGACCAAACTGGTCAGAAATGGCTAAAAATCATTGCAAGTTATTCTATTAGGAATCAGTGAAATCTAATAAATAGTGTGAGATGGGTGACTATACACAGATACAATTTAATAAAGGCTTTTGGGGAATTCTATTAAAGAGATTCCAGAGTGTGAGAGGTTTTGGTTTTCTTTCTGCCCACTTGTCCATCACAAAGGCCAACCTTCACTCATTTCAATTTACTCTCATGGTTAATCAAGGAAAAGCTGAGAGCCCTCTCAACATACCAGCTGTGGTGACAAAGATATTCTCCTGCATCATGCACATTTCAGCCAAGTTGCTCCAGTGCAGATATATCTTTTTTACGAACACATGACAAATTCTAATGACCAGCAGTTATAAGTATATCTTTTGACATTCAGAACCTTTAAAAATATAGTTAAGAAAATAAAAGTACAATTTAAAAATCAATTAAATTTGGTTTAAGTTAAAAAAAACGCAAATACAGATACACACAAGTTCAACACAACTTAGAAAACATTTTACCTAACTTTCCAGTCCATTTCATTGCCCCATTCTTGCTCCAGATTAACCTGTCACAGTTGGTGCCACTATGTTGAATTCCATGAGTGCCGCAGGAACGTTGCTCTGGTGACTGACGGACTGCACTTTAGGGACAGCAGGGTTACAGCAAACCTGTGGGCCCCTCAGAAGATTTCCTGCTACTTACAGTGAAATATTGGATGCCAATTGGGCAGGCTGATGCTGATGAGTTTTGTTGAACTTTAACTTACTTGGTAAAGAATGAGACATTTGATCATACACTTATCCTGTGCCTTTGGAGGATTGGGATGGGGGTGGGGCGGGGGGGGGGTGGTGAGTCGGTCAATACAGCAGACCAGCCTCTGGCCTGGTTTGATTCATGGAGATACAAGACAGAAACAAATCCTTCGGACCACCAAGTTCATGCTGGCCTATTTGGAGGCCACTGTATTTATATGCCATTATAACTTCCATGATAGAATCTAGCCCTAACAATGGAATAAGGAATTGTCTGTTTGGGAATAAACAATTCACCAATTTGTGTACACTAGGGCCACAGGCTTTCAGATCAAACATCATGGATGCTTGTCAGCAAGGAAGCATTTGAATGAGTGTTTTTTTTTCTCCCCCAAGAGCAAAGGGGGAAACTCGAATGGCTGGAGTCATACCTTAAAAGAATGGGTACAAATTATTTTCACTCAAGGATATCCACTGCTGTAAAATCTGAGGCCCAATCTCCTCTATTAATGACAACTCCACTATTATAAGGCCTGATGTGGGGAGAAAATCCTTTTCATAATTTGGATTTCAGATCATATTTTTCCACTGCAAAAAAAAACTAATCATTTTTTTTGTCTATAATGGTAACAGTTATGCCATCTCTCCTTTATTGGACAGTATTTCAAATTGTCCCAAAAGCTTAAACCTTAATTAAACTCAATATTTTGAGTCTATTTTTCACATCATTTTTAAATTCTGGTTTGCACCAGGCAATTAGTATACAGTTATACAACATAACACCACAGCACCACAATCATGGAATTATTATAGCACAGAAAGTGACCGTTCAGCCCATCAAGCCAATGCTAGCTCCTAATGGAGAAATCTTGTTAGTCCTATTTCTCTGATCTTTCCTTATCACTGTGAAAAATACTTTTCATCGTGTGTCTGCCCATTTCCGTCCTGGTTCTTTTCCTCCAGCCCCCCCACCCCCCACCCCCCCCCCCCCCCACACACACTTCCAGGTAATGAAGAGCAGGTCATTGGCATGAAAAAAACATATACTCACATCCTCTTTGTAACTTTTAATGAACATTTTAAATCTATGGCCTTCTGGTCCTTAAATAACTTCCCTCTCATTAGCTTTCCTATACCAGTCATGATCTTTCACACTTCCATTGCCTTCTTTGCTTAGAAGTTTAGCTGTAACTCCTTCAGTATGACCTTGGTACCAATGTATTAAATTCATCCTGCACCTATGTCAGGACCTTTACATGTGCACCCTTACACTATTCCCTGTTCAACAATTGTAGATGTATCTTCTTTCTTTGGCTTGGCTTCGCGGACGAAGATTTATGGAGGGGGTAAAAGTCCACGTCAGCTGCAGGCTCGTTTGTGGCTGACAAGTCCGATGCGGGACAGGCAGACACTGTTGCAGCGGCTGCAGGGGAAAATTGGTGGGTTGGGGTTGGGTGTTGGGTTTTTCCTACTTTGCCTTTTGTCAGTGAGGTGGGCTCTGCGGTCTTCTTCAAAGGAGGTTGCTGCCCGCCAAACTGTGAGGCGCCAAGATGCACGGTTTGAGGCGATATCAGCCCACTGGCGGTGGTCAATGTGGCAGGCACCAAGAGATTTCTTTAGGCAGACCTTGTCCTTTTCTTTGGTGCACCTCTGTCACGGTGGCCATATAACACGATCTTGGGAAGGCGATGGTCCTCCATTCTGGAGACGTGACCCATCCAGCGCAGCTGGATCTTCAGCAGCGTGGACTCGATGCTGTCGACCTCTGCCATCTCGAGTACTTTGACGAAAAGGTTAAGGACCAGTAGGAAAATAAAGTATGGGGGAGAGAGAGAGCGTGAAGGGGTGTGTGAGAGAGAGAGAGAGAGAGAGAGAGAGAGAGAGAGAGAGAGAGAGAGAGAGAGAGAGAGAGAGAGAGCACAGAAAGTTTTTGTGGTATTGTAGGGCACTACTTGTAACCACAAAGACTAGGCTGAGGGAACGATGGGCTTTAATGTACAGAAGAACCTTGCTGGACCGGATCCAGGTATAGCAATGGAGGGAAGGGAGATGTGGCTCGACCTTTATGGCCCAGGACCACAGGGGAGGAGTTATAGGAGTTATAGAGTCATCAGTGGGCGGGCCAGCTCCATATATACAGTAGTCAATCATAACTATATACAATGGAGGAAACATAATTTTATGAAAATGCTGAAGCAAAATGGAAAACAACCGCTTGAAAGTTTTCATTGAAGCTCCCACTCACAGTTCATGATGCCACGGGTTTACACAAACTGAATAAATTGCCTGTTTATTGAATTTATTGCATAAATTGACTTTATACCACAGGTATAAAAGGTAAAGGTAAATGTTCCAGTATTGTCAGGTAAATGCTACATTTAGAAAATAACCTATATGAAATTCTTTAACTTTTATCTACCGTAAGGCAGATAGAGAGTCGCAACTTTGTCCAGAAACCTACAGCACCTGATCTTCCCAGGTGGTCTCCCCCTCCAAGTACTGACCAGCCCTGAGCTGAGTATACAATCCTACTGTTTAACGTCTGATTGAAAAGAAATTAAATCTAGTGAGAAAAAAGAATTAACACAGCGAGTAGTTGAGGATTTTGAATTCACTGTACAGTGGAGGAAAATTCAATTGTAGCATTCAAAATGGGGTGGAATAGTATCTAAAAGCAATGATTTTTCAGGGCTCGGAGAGGGTGTGAGAAAATGGGAATAGCTGGATTACTCTTGCTCAGGATTCAAGATGACCTGTGGGCAAAATGGTCTTCTTCCATGCTAAAGCCGTATTGTGATTCTGCAATGCCAAAGTTGGATCCGATGTGAAGCTCTATATTGCTGGGAGCTAACATAATTTCCAATACATATATTTTAAAGTTTCAAGTCTTTTCCCCCTCTTTAATAGAATAAAGAAAATTGCATTCTGACAGACAGAGAAGATAAAATCCTTCACAATTGACTTGCTTTTTATCCCTTCCAGTGCATAGCACAAGAGAGAAGCATGCTTTGATGTGGGTCATTAAGCGGAAAGACTAGATCAAACAAAATGATCCAGATGTAAATCTGAAGTACCATTGGACAGAATATACACAGAATTCATTAAGGGGTTGCATTAACAACCTTCAAATTGTCAATTTTACTCTTGACTGTGGATTATTAGGTGAGCACATATCTTTAAGAAGTGAGTATGATGTGGATGCGGCTGGCAAGATAAATGTGCAATCAGCTGCTGTCAGAGCCATCACAGAGATTATACCTTGAAAATGGCACTGAATCATGTGCAGCCACAACCCATCGCATCGAACCTGTCCATTTTGTTGGAGATACTTCACGCGAGGCCCTTCATGTCCTGTTCCCTTATTTTTCACTTGGAAATGTTTGAGCGCCTTGTATGCCACAAAAGTGCCTGATGCCACTAAGGAAACCTGGCCCAAAAAGAAATTGCGGCCTCCAATAAATGAGATACGTATTTTTGACCACATAGCATCTTGCCCTGAAAATTGCTTTTTTTCTTGAAATAGTGCAAATATCATTTCAAGCAAACATTTCATTGTGAGAAGAATCAACAATTGAGGGCACCCCTGGCTGAGGTATCATGAACTAATGATTACACAGTGATGAGGCAAATAGGGCAGCCGCATCACATGACCCATAATCTGGTCCAATCCTGAGCCTCACGGCCACCTATGCCCGGTTGCACCGTCTCCTTTTGACTTCACAGATGCTCTTGATTCCTCCCAAGCGCGTGCAGGCTAGAAGGAGAATCGGCTTCTGCAAACTTCCCCGAGTATAGGTTTGTGGAAGACGCCTAAGTGAGTTGATGAAAATGCATGCCAGGGAACGTTATTGGAAGAATAGGATTTCTCTGTGAGCTAGCAATAACTCAATGGACTAAAATACTCCTTTACAAGAAATTATTTCATTGAGAGGTTAGTGAATCAATGTCACATCCAAGATTGATATATTTTTAGATATTAAAAGACGTTAAGAAGATAGAACATGGAACACAGAACATTTCAGCACGGTACAGGCCCTTCAGCCCACAATGTTGTGGCGACCTATACATACCTAAAATCTAAACTCTCCCTACTTCATAACCCTCTATTTTTCTTTCATCCATGTTCCTGTCTAAGAGTCTCTTAAATGCCCCAATTGTTTCAAATTCAGGAAAGGAGCAATGAGGTAAAAAGTTATGTTATATTTTTTTTCCACAGCCGCTGAGTTCCAGGAAATTATTGCCATTTTCCCAGAACACATGCTGTGTAAAAAAGAAGTCAGAACGGGAAATTCCTGTTCCAATATTTTGCTTCCTAGATTCATAGTGAATTTCCCAGAATGCCTGCAGGCATTCCTTGAACAACAGGCTAGCGAATAGCATATATCAATGGCATGTGTTGCAAGTCCCGCCTCTCTAATTCGGCAATTCCGGTACGCTGTCTAAACTCACGTGAGGAAACAAAGATTTTGAATTTTAATTGTTCGTGCGATACTCCTAAATCTATTTGGAAATCCATTGATTTCATTTCCTTTCTTGCACCCTCTTGAAAGTGCGACTCATCGCTGATTACAGCAGAAGGATTCAAATTCCACTGGTTCAACGTCATCTCCAAACCAAGAGGGCTCCTTTTTGGGGGGAATGTCAAAATCTTAGCAACAAACCACAATGAAGTCAGAGAGTCATTAAGAATCTTTGTCACAAATCTTTGCCGCTGGATCAGTGCCAAACTGCACCCTTTCGACTTTCCACTGGGTGTTTATTTCTTGCTGGTGCATTAAATTGAGGTTAAATCTAATGCTCCCAAGCCTCCTTGTACTGACCTAGTGATGTATTTCTTCATATTCTGCTGGTACTTACTTCCATACACCAGTCCCAATAGTAACACCAGTTGTAAATTAATTTTAAAACTGGTTCAAAAACAGAATCAGAATTTATTGTCATGGACTTCGGTGTTTTGGGGCAGCATCACAGAGCAAACATTCATATTATAACCATCTTACAACATACTATATTTAAAAAAAATAAATTAAGAGTGCACAAAAAGTGAGGCAGTGTCTGGTTCATTGATTATTCAGGAATCTGATGGCAGCGGGGAAGAAGCTGTCCTTGTGCCGCTGGGCGCTCGTCTTTAGGCTCCTGTACCTTTTTCCCGCTAGTGGCAGAGTGAAGAGGGTATGGCCTTGTGGTGGGGGTTTTGGAGGATAGAGGCTGCTTTATTAAGACACCGCCAGATGTACATGTCCTCGATGGAGTGAAGTCTGGTGCCTGTGATGTGGCAGGCCGAGTTAACATTCCATAAGCTAAAAAAAAAATAACAAAATGAGTTTCTTTTTCATAGTAAGGACCATGTACGGAGCTTTTACCGCTGCAGACTTCTGAGGTGATCTTTAACAATATATTGGTGGACCTACAGGAACTGAGTATATGTTTAGACAGGTTACTGTAGTGACAACAATAGAGAACCTATTGTTGTCAATAAACATGAGGCCACAATGACTTTGTGCTACCTGTAAAGTGGAAAAAAGGATTACTATCAGCGATGGTACATGACATCCCAGAGGCTATGAAAATTGAAACAAAAAAGTTCCAGATGTTGCTAATCTGAAATGTGAAGGTTTAGTACGACATTGGAAACCTTGCAAATTTCTACAGATGTGTGCTGGCAAACGTGCTGACTGCTGCATCAGGGTCAGGCATGGGGGGGGGGGGGGGATGGTGGGGGGCTCACCACTACCGCTGAGCATAAATCCTTGCGCAAAAGGTAGTGGACACAGCCCTGGACATCACAGGCAAAACCCTCCCCACCATTGAGAATGCCGACAGGGAACGCTGCTATCTCAGCAATCATCCAGGATCCACATCACCCAGCACATGCTCTGTTCTTGATGCTACCATCACAAAACAGGTATAGGTGCCACAAGACACACACCACCAGGTTCAGGAACACCTGTTACCTCTCCATTACCTCAGGCTCTTCATCAACACAATCAATCAGGGAATCATTTAAGGACTTACTTTTGCATTTTATTGTTTTTTCTTTCTCTCTGTATTGCACAGTCAGGTTGTTTACATTTCTTTGTTAAATTTTTAATTGCACCACCATTAAGTGGTAATTCTGCCTCCTGAAGGGAAAATAATCTCATAGTTGTATGCAATGTCATGTATGTACTCTGACAATAAATCTGAAAGGTGAAATCTGGTAATACTGTAAAAGGTCAGCAGGCCATGCAGCATCTGTGAAAGAGAGAGAGAGAGAAAAAAAACACTGGCAAATTATTCCCCATTTTTTCCCCCTAGTTCTGTAAAGGATTTCTGGATCTGAAACATTGCCTGCTTTGTTGCTCACAGATGCTGTCTTACCTGCTGAGTGATTTCAGCCTTCTTCTCCCAGAATCCATCCAGTTTGTAGCCTTCTTCATGTTAATCAAAGGAGCAAGAAGATTCTCTTCCTGTGCTGTACCAGTCAATGTTTTATCAACAGAGTTTTAGTTTAACTTGGTCATCATGTTTGATACTGACACCTGTGCTTTACTCATCCATGTTCTGTGTTGACATATTTGGAATTGTTGAGTTTAAACCACTTGTGAACATGTCAGATTAATATCTTATGACCACATAAGAGTGGTCTAATTTCTTCCCACATCCCAAAGATGTGCATATTGGTAAGTTAATTTGCCACTTGTCCTTAGTTTTTAGGTGAGTAGTGGAAACTGGAAATAGTTTATGAGAATGTTGGAAAATTAAAAAATGGGAATTAATGTAGGATTAATGTAAATCTGCGCAAACAGAGGAACTACTGACATGGTCTTTGCCCTCAGACAGCTCCAAGAAAAGTGCAGAGAACAAAACAAAGGACTCTACATCACCTTTGTTGACCTCACCAAAGCTTTCGACACCGTGAGCAGGAAAGGGCTTTGGCAAATACTAGAGCGCATCGGATGTCCCCCAAAGTTCCTCAACATGATTATCCAACTGCACGAAAACCAACAAGGTTGGGTCAGATACAGCAATGAGCTCTCTGAACCCTTCTCCATTAACAATGGCGTGAAGCAAGGCTGTGTTCTCGCACCAACCCTCTTTTCAATCTTCTTCAGCATGATGCTGAACCAAGCCATGAAAGACCCCAAAAACGAAGACGCTGTTTACATCCGGTACCGCACGGATGGCAGTCTCTTCAATCTGAGGCGCCTGCAAGCTCACAGCAAGACACAAGAGCAACTTGTCCGTGAACTACTCTTTGCAGACGATGCCGCTTTAGTTGCCCATTCAGAGCCAGCTCTTCAGCGCATGACGTCCTGCTTTGCGGAAACTGCCAAAATGTTTGGCCTGGAAGTCAGCCTGAAGAAAACTGAGGTCCTCCATCAGCCAGCTCCCCACCCTGACTACCAGCCCCCCCACATCTCCATCGGGCACACAAAACTCAAAACGGTCAACCAGTTTACCTATCTCGGCTGCACCATTTCCTCAGATGCAAGGATCGACAATGAGATAGACAACAGACTCGCCAAGGCAAATAGCGCCTTTGGAAGACTACACAAAAGAGTCTGGAAAAACAACCAACTGAAAAACCTCACAAAGATAAGCGTATACAGAGCCGTTGTCATACCCACACTCCTGTTCGGCTCCGAATCATGGGTCCTCTACCGGCACCACCTACGGCTCCTAGAACGCTTCCACCAGCGTTGTCTCCGCTCCATCCTCAACATCCATTGGAGCGCTTACATCCCTAACGTCGAAGTACTCGAGATGGCAGAGGTCGACAGCATCGAGTCCACGCTGCTGAAGATCCAGCTGCGCTGGATGGGTCACGTCTCCAGAATGGAGGACCATCACCTTCCCAAGATCGTGTTATATGGCAAGCTCTCCACTGGCCACCGTGACAGAGGTGCACCAAAGAAAAGGTACAAGGACTGCCTAAAGAAATTTCTTGGTGCCTGCCACATTGACCACCGCCAGTGGGCTGATAACGCCTCAAACCGTGCATCTTGGCGCCTCACAGTTTGGCGGGCAGCAACCTCCTTTGAAGAAGACTGCAGAGCCCACCTCACTGACAAAAGGCAAAGGAGGAAAAACCCAACACCCAACCCCAACCAACCAATTTTCCCCTGCAACCGCTGCAACCGTGTCTGCCTGTCCCGCATCGGACTTGTCAGCCACAAACGAGCCTGCAGCTGACGTGGACTTTTTACCCCCTCCATAAATCTTCGTCCGCGAAGCCAAGCCAAAGAATGTAAATGGGAAGTTGAGTGTTATTACAAAAGTAATGGTCCAAAGGGCTGCATTTCTCCATGACTCTATGAAACGATGAAAGGTCATGGTGTGGGTCATAACAAGTTCACCAATTAAAATTAGGGGATGAAACAGGAAAGTATGTAGGTGCTGTGTTTGTAGTAAAAATACAAAAATGCAGACTGGGAGATCGCTTTGTTGAGTACCTCAGCTCTGTCCACCTCAATAGTGTGGATCTCCCAATGGCCAAACATTCTAATTCTCCATCCCATTCCCTTGCAGACACATCTGTCCATGGTCTCATGCACTTGCCAGACTGAGAACACCTGCAAATTGGAGGAACATCAGTCTGGGCACCCTCCAATTGGATGGCATTAACATCAACTTATCTGGTTTCCACTAAACACCTCCACCCTGCTTTCTCTCTCTTCCTCTCTCACTGTAAATCTCTCTTCCCTTTTCCCTCTGTCTTCCTTCACAGAGCCAAAATCAATTCTCACCTCTCCTCTTATCATATCCAATTATCATCTTTTGTTGGTCTGTACTCCTCACCCGGCCAGTCTTTATTCTGACACCTTGCTGTTCTTTGCTTATTCCTTGAAGAAGGGCTCAGGCTCGAAATGTCGGTAATATATCTTTACCTCCTATGGACACTGAGACTGGCTGAGTTCCTCCAGTATTTTTGTGTGTTTTCACATTGAATTGACATTAACTGGCCAATAAGAAACAGACTGAAACCAAAACAGGTCTCTTTCTGGTCGGCAAGTGGCATTGAGGGATTTGTTGTGGCACCTCAACGTTTTACAATTTGTATAAATTGCTTATATCCAAATAATGAAGAAATGGCTGCTAAATCTGATGGCACAAAAATAGGTAGGAAAGTCCTTTGTGAAGGGAGTTACAAGGGATAAGTGAATGAGTGGACAAAGAGCTAGCAAAATGGAATATAATGTGGAATTATCATTTTTGACTCAAAAATGATCTAACCTGTGTGAGATGGAAGAGCTCAGAAGTGCAGAGGGATCTGGGCAACCCACTTCATGATTTTCAAAAAACCAATAATGCAAATAATTAATTCATTACCCAATCTGAACACCTTCTATGCCCGCTTTGAGAAGAAGAACCAAACAGTGCCTACTAGAATCCTTGAAAAGGATGAGGACCCTGTGATATTTGCCTCTGTGGGCAACATCAGTACATCATTCAAGAGGGTGAATCCTCGCAAGGCATCAGGCCCTAACGGCGTACCGGGCAGGGTACTAAAAATCTGCACTAAGCAACTAGCCGGAGTGTTCACAGACATTCAACATCTCATTGCTGCAGTCAAAGGTTCCAACCAGCTTCAAAAGGGCATCAATCATCCCAGAACCCAAGAAGAGTGGTGTGAGCTGCCTCAACAACTACCGCCCAGTACTGTGATGAAATGCTTAGACAGGCTGGTCATGACCAGACCTAAATAAAGATCTGGATGCACTGCAATTCACCTGTCGTCACAATTGCTTCACAGCAGATGCAATATCGCCAGCTCTCTACTAAGCTCTGGATCACCTTGAATTTATACATATGGCTGTTCTTCATCAACCACTGCTCAGCCTTCAATACCCTCAGTGCTGATCAAGAAGCTACAAACTCTAGGTCTCTGTAGCCCACTCTACAACTGGATCCTTGACTTTCTCATTGGAAGACCAAAGTCAGTATGAATTTGAAGCAATGTCTTCACTGATAATCAACACAGGCATATACCAAGGATGCATGGTTACTTGTTATACACCCATGGCTGTGTGGCCAGACACAATTCCAATGCTATCTGCAAGTTTTCCGCTAACACCACGGTTGTCGGAGAATCACAAACAGCACTGAGGACGTGGACAGGAAGGAGGTAGATCAGTTTGTTGAATGATGTAATGACAACAACCTTGCGCTCAACATTATTAAAACCAAAGAGATTATTGTGGACTTCAGAAGGAAATTAAGGGAACACGACTCAGTCCTCCGAGGGCTCAGTAGTGGAGAGAGTCAAGAACTTCACAATTCCTGGGTGTCAACATCTCCGATGAACTGTCCTGGAGCCTCCCTGTCGATGCAATCACAAAGAAGGCTTGCCAGCCGCTATACTTTGTGAGGTGTCTGAGGAGCTTCGGTACATCACTGAAGACACGAGTAAACTTTTACAGATGTACCGTGGAGAGGATTCTGGCTGGTTGCATCACTGCCTGGATTGGAGATGACGACTTTCATCAGGACAAGAATAAACTCCAGAGAGTTATTAACTCAGACTGCGACACCACAGGCTCCAGACTTCACTCCATCAAGGATATTGAAATGAAGCGGTGTCTTAAAAAAGCAGCCTCTATCCTCAAAGACCCCCACCACCCCGACCTCTTCACTCTGCTACTATCGGGAAAATGGTACAGGAGCCTAAAGATATGGCACAAGGACAGCTTCTTCGCCACTGCCATCAGATTCCTGAATGATCAGTGAACTAAAGACCCTGCCTTACTCTTTGTGTGCTATTATTTTTTTTTGTATTTATAGCAATGTTGTAAGATGGATGTTTGCACCAGAATGCTGCCACACCAAATTTAATGAATAAATTCTGATTCTGATTCTATTCTGGCATAGTCTTAGGGGAATTCAACACAAAAGTGGCACATTTATGTTTCAATCACACACGGCACTGTTTTAGATCACATTTGGAATACAGTGCATAGTATTGATCTCTTCTGTAAGGAACAGTTCAGATCAAGTTGACTGGACAATTTTCATGAATGGACAGATTGTCATCTGAGGATTAGCCTTGCATCCACTGGAGTTTAGAAGGGTCAGGGGACTGGACAGGCTCCCTTAGAAGATTCTAAAATGAGTGGGGTCCATTTAAATTGTTTAAGAATAAGGCAGCACTCTTAAACAGAGATGATGCATTATTTTTCATGTTGGAGACTTTAGATCCTTGGAACGTTTGTCCTCATAGCAGAGTGTTTAAACATTTTTAAGGCAGAGGTAGGTAAATACTTGTATATGTACAATCACCTGATAATAAATCTGAAGTTGAACTTGATACTTGCTCAGGAAAAGGTTACCCCTGGCTACACTGTAATACAGAATTGACTTTCACCACAGATTAGCTGGGATTTTAATAAATAGCAGAGCCAACTTGTTTGAGGCTAAAAGTGCTAAGTGACTCACTCCTGCCCCTAATTTATGTGTCTGGATAATCCTGACATAGCATTGGCTCCTTTTGCAATCCAACATTCTTCTAAGATAATGTTTATTCTACTTTTTTTTTCCCTTTTAAACCATTGATTGTTCTTAATCTAACTAGGAAAATCGATTAAAGCTTATTGCCAATGACCCTCCACAATGAACTTGAGGAGGCATTTAACTGACTGATTTGCTCTCTCGTTTCATGACGGGAGCTCTTTCTGGTCACTAAATCTCCTCTCGCAGGTGAGGTCAAGGAAGGCTGTGTGCCAGCAGTTACCTGTCCTTGCCATCTTTCACCCATCCCATCTTTTAATGTCAGGTCTTGTCACCTTCCTTGGAATATGGAATCAGCATGTGACACGCTAAAGTGCGGTCATGAAACTGACCATGAAGGAATGCTGGGCTGTGACATCCTCCCACAGATGACCAATTAATTGATGTCCACACCTGGAGGTCAGTGGATAATATGAAGAGCAAGAATCCAAGAACATTGAGAACAAATGCTGAAGTGGTTCTACCCTCCCTGCTGAGATCAATGAACAGACCAGGTATGGAGCGTGTGAATGTGTCTTTGTTACATGTTTGAATCTTTATTCATGTCTCCATATGCAATGTGGTCAGGCCATTGCTATGACAACTCATGGAGTTTCAGATTGACAGGACTTACAGCTGTGTGCAGATTCATCATACTTTCTTTTAAAACAGACTCAAGCTAAAAATTAAGCTCTTAAATGGTTAAGATGTGAAGAAGTAATGGGGGTTAAAGTCTGAAACCCTGCCAATCTTTCTGAAGTGATTTTTTTTTTCCTTTCTCCCTCTGAACTCCTAAGCTCTCTCTGTTTAAACTTGTGCAGTGATGCTCTAAAATGCAAGCGGTGCGAGGGATTATAAAATTACCATCACACCCCCTCCTCCCTGCCGCTCCACAATATTACTGATGATCTTGGGCAAGTGCAGCAATGTGAAAACACAGCAGGCACATGAAAGGTCTGTGCTGCTTCTCTTACCTTGTCCAGGTGTGTGCTAAATTGGTATTAATGACAATATCGTTTCATGCAGTTGGCTACTGGCTGCTATTTGTTTTTAATTACCCGATGCATTCTATTTCCCTTTGCTGACAACCATTAAATAGGGAGTGACACCCGCACCACAGTGGTGTCAGAGAGACAATGGGCCTCCTGCTTGGATAAAACAGGCTGCAATGCCTCCTAGTGGTATAAAATCAGACAAACCTACCTTCCACAGTGTTACAAAATTTCTCCCAAGTATTATCACTCATTGGATCTGAAGTTCCGGAATCTCGTTAGTATTCTGCCATATGCACATTGTTTGGCCGTTAAAAACACCTTTTACTGTTTTACCTGAAACTAACCTGAATGAAAAGTTGTTAGAAAGAACAATAAATTTGATTCATTGCATTGCACATAAACTCTCGGAAAACTGCATTTATCAACACTGATGAACAGTGAAACTCTTCATTCTTTCTTAAGTCGTGATATTACATACTCACTTTATTAGGCAACTGGAATATTTGTCATTCAGAGTGTTATTCTTAACAACTGTCAAATATTACCAAGGTCATCTGACTGTGGTAATAGATTATGAATGGTCTAACACACTGGAAAAACTGTGATGCTATCCTGGGGTGAAGAAATTCATTTTTTTCTAAGTATATGCACTGACATTTTTTTTGTTGTTAAGTGAAATCATGCATTTGAACATAAAGGTTTTATTTAAAAAAAAACTAAAAGCTGGAATGTGAACAATTGCTATAATGTCAGAAATCACCCCCAGGTAGTTGAAATACATAAAAATGATGCCAATATTTGGAAACGAATACATAAAAATGATGCCAATATTTGGAAACTTATGAAATGGGTTATTTGCTTATTGTCAAATGAAAGGCTATGAATATACAAAAGGTTTCAAATAAAAGGTAATTATTAGGAGGAAGGGCTCCAAAATCCTGCCTCTATCTTTGAGTATGATGGGAAAAACAGAGGCTCTGGCATTTAACAGTTCTGGCCTCGGAAGTTGGCAACCGGAAGAAGAATTGAATTATCCTCCTTACATCAGTAACCAAAAAGAAAAACAAACTCCCATATTTAAACTTAAAGTTGGAAAGTTCCAAATTATTTTACTGCCAAATCGTTTCTTTGGAAGAGTCGACACTCTTGTGGTGTGGAGTGTTGCAATTTAATTTGTACTTTGAAATATCCAGCAATGTGCTAATTTCTAACTAACTGACCTGTTTTGAATTTTATTGACCCGAGAGACAAATACTCTCCAGGATATTGTAGTTTTGCTGTGCTTCAGATAGGTGCCCATTGGAAATATTACTCCCTCCTAAGAAAGCAAATGGATCTTTGTTTTAACAATCCATCTAAAAGAGAGAATCTCCTATATTGCAACATTTCCTCTGCATTATCCTAGATTCTGCTCTCATCTGCATAGAATAGATATGGAACCATAGAATACTACAGCACAGAAACAGGCCCCTTTGGCCCTTCTATTCTGTGCTGAACCATTTTTTTCCCTAATCCCACTGACCTGTACCCAGTCTGTAGGCCTCCATACCTCTCCCTTACATGTATCTGTCCAAATTCTTCTTAAATTTTAAAATTGAGCCTGCATTCACTACATCAACCGGCAACTCATTCCACACTCCTACCACTCTCTGTGTGAACAAGTTTCTCCTCATGCTCCCCCTAAACTTTTCCCCTTTCACTCTTTACCCATTTGTATCTCACCTACCCTCAATGGAAAAAAAAGCCTATTTATATTTAATCTGTCTAACCCCCTCATAAATGTATACAGCTTTATCAAATCTCCCCTCATTCTTCTATGCTCCAGAGAATAAAGTTCTAAGCTGTTTAACCTTTTCCTGTAACTCAGTTTCTGAAGTCCAGGCAGCATCCTAGTAAATTGTTTCTGCACTTTTTCTATTTTATTTATATTTTCCTGTAGTTTGGTGACAAACATTGCACGCAATATTCTAAATTTGGCTTCACCAATGTCTTATACAACTTTACCATAGCATCCCAACTCCTGTACTCACTATTTTGATTTATGAAAACCAATATGCCAAAAGCTCTCTTTATAACTGCATCCACCTGTGATGCCACTTTCAGGGAATTATGTATCTGTATTCCCAGATCCCCCTGTTCTACCACACTCCTCAGTGCCTGACCATTTACCATGCATGTTCTTTCTTGGTCTGTCCTTCCAAAATGCAGCACTTCACATCTGTCTGCATTAAATTCCATCTGCCATTTTTAGCCTATTTTTTCCAGTTGATTCAGATCTCTCTGCAAGCTTTGAAAACCTTCTTCACTGTCCACAACACCTCCATTCTTAGTGTCATCAGTAAACTTGCTGATCTAATTTACCAAATCATCATCCAGATATAGATGACCAACAACAATGGTCTCAGCACCGATCCCTGAGGGACACAATTCGTCACAGGCCACTAGTCTAAGAACCAATCACCTACAACTACTCTCTGGCTTCTCCCGTCCAGCCATTGTCAAAGCCAGTCCACTACTTCACCTTGCATCTGAACTTTCATGGCTAGCTTCCATGTGGGACCTTGTCAAAGGCCTTACTAAAGGCCATGTAGACAGTCTTTCCTTCATCAACGTTCCTGGTAACCTTTTCAAAGTACTCTACAAGATTGGTTAAACACAACCTACAAACATACAAAGCCATGTTGACTTGCCTGAAATCTTAGAATACCTTCCAATAATTTACCTACAACTGACATCAGGCTTATCAGCCTAGAATTTCCAGGGTTACTTTTGGAGCCTTTTTCTAAACAATGAAACAACGTGAGCTACTCTCCAGTCCTCTGGCACCACAACCATGGCTAAGGACATTTTAAATGTTTCTGCCAGAGCTCCTACAAGTTCTACACCAGCATTTCTCAAGGTCCAAGGGAATATCTCGTCAGGCCCTGGGGATTTATCCACCCTTATTTGATTAAAACAGCAAGCTCTTTCTCCTCTAATCTGCATAGGTTCCATCACCTCACTGCTTGTTTTTCTTACTTCCCATAACTCTGTGCCTGTTTCCTGACTGAATACTGTTGAAAAAAAACTTTTAAGATTTCTCCATCTCTTTTGGCACCATCCATAGCCGATCACCCCGATCTTCAATGGGACCAATTTTGTCCCTTACTATCCTTTTGCTGTTAATATGCCTGTAGAAACCTTTGGGTTTTCTTTCACATTGTCTGACAAAGCAACCTCATGCTTTCTTTTAGTCTTCCTGATTTCTTTCTAGAGGTTTTTCTTGCATTTTTTTGTACCTCATTTGCTCCACATTGCCTATACCTGCAACACACCTCTCTCTTCTTCTGAACCAGATCCCCAATATCCCTTGAAAGCCAAGGTTTCCTTTGCCTGCTAGCCTTGCCTTTAATCCAGTCAGGAACATACAAACTATGTCCTCTCAAAATTTCATCTTTAAAGGTCTTTCACCTACCTGGCACATCCTTGCCTGAAAACAACTTATCTCAATTTGCGCATTCCAGAATCTTTTTTATTTCCTCAAATTTAGCCTTTCTCCAATTTAGAATCTCAACACAAGGCACAGATCCATCCTCCTGCATAATTAACTTGAAACTAATGGCATTATGATTACTGGACCTAAAAGCTCCCCAACATATACTTCTGTCACCTGTCCTGTCTCATTCCTTAAAAAGAGATCCATTATTGCATTCTCTCTAAATGGTACCTTTATATATTGGTTTAGAAAACTTTCCTGAACAAATATGACAAACTCCAAGCCATCTAGCCCTTTTACACTATGGGAGCCCCAGTCAATAAGTAGAAAATTAAAATCTCCTACTATCACAACCTTATGTTTCCTTCAGCTGTCTGCTATCTCTCTACAAATTTGTTCTTCAGTTCTCGTTCCTCTCCTCCACCTCAGTAGACAAGCCCTCTTGTCTGACCTGCCTGAGCACATCATTGATAATTTTCCCGATGAGCAATGCCACTCCTCTCCCTTTCTCCCCCCCCCCCCCCCCCGTTCTATTGCATCTAAAGCAATAGAATTTAAATGTATTCATGCATTAAGCAAAACTGATTTTCAGTTTAACGTATGTTATATGGCGAGCTCTCCACTGGCCACCGTGACAGAGGTGCACCAAAGAAAAGGTACAAGGACTGCCTAAAGAAATCTCTTGGTGCCTGCCACATTGACCACCGCCAGTGGGCTGATATCGCCTCAAACCGTGCATCTTGGCGCCTCACAGTTTGGCGGGCAGCAACCTCCTTTGAAGAAGACCGCAGAGCCCACCTCACTGACAAAAGGCAAAGGAGGAGAAACCCAACACCCAACCCCAACCAACCAAATTTCCCCTGCAACCGCTGCAACCGTGTCTGCCTGTCCCGCATCGGACTTGTCAGCCACAAACGAGCCTGCAGCTGACGTGGACATTTACCCCCTCCATAAATCTTCGTCTGCGAAGCCAAGCCAAAGAAAAAAGAAGATTAAATTGTGCCTCTGAGATCAAAAATGAAATCACTTCAACGCTGATCATTTGAAGAGAATTGAGCAGTTTATTCGTGAAATTCAGAAAGATAAACTTCATCCATGCTTTAGTGGGATTCGTTTATGGCTCTTGTCGGAGCTGTGGTATGGCAGAATGAATAAATGTAGAAATTAGACAAGCATTTAGCAAAGGCAAGGTGACATTTACTTAATGATAAATTGGGAAAGAAAAAACAATTAGGATCCTGGTAATGAATATTTGAATTGTGTTCAAAATAGGTTTTCTGTAAGAACCAAGAGGAGGACAAACTTTTGTTATGTTTAGTAATAGGTAGTGAGCCACATTCTGTTTACAATGCACGGTCATTCATTAGTGATCATAAGCTGTGATTTGCCTTCTGTGCAGGGAAATACGATGATGGGTGTAGCACACAGCAATTGAGAGCGGGCATTCAAACATACATGTTAAAGGACCATGAAATGAAAAAGCTCTGCTTGTCAAAAATATTGTGAATGACAAAAGAGATAAGAGATGACTTATTTTAAATATTTTTTTTAATTTTTGGATAAGAGACAACTTGTAGCTAATATAGATTCTGGATATTCAGAGACAAAACTTAGAGTAAGAAAAGATATATGATCAATACAAAATTGCTTACAAAAAAATGAGAGGCTGGAAGCACTGTGTGACAATGGGTTGTGGTGATCATAAAGGAATAATAGTATGTTGAATGAATAATCATATTTTGAAAGTCGTGGAGTGAGGCCTACCAAAGAGACCGAGATGCAGGGTAGAGTGGTGATGCGGCCTCGGCCTTCCAGAGGTGCCTACTTCAAGGGTCGTGGAAATGATGCAATGGGGTAGAGACAGAGATGGCGTCCTGATATAACCAGAGCGGTGGGGCAGTGTTAGCTCCAAGAAATCCTAAAGGAGGAGTTGGATGTCGACCTGAGTTGTGAGGCCTCGTGGCCATCGGGTCATCTGAGGTTGAGTGGACTGCTGTTCTGCCACCTCAAGAAACTATGATGATGGCCTTTGCTGGAGCAAAAAAATGTATAATGTCAACCTGGAAATTAGAAGAGAGCCTGAGAGTACAGCAAAGGTACATAGAAATGAATAAATGTATTCCATTGGAAAAAATAACATATAATTTAAGAAATAACATCACAGTAGTCGAACAAATTTGGGAACCGTACATGGAACACAACAGAGAAGTCCTACCACGGACCTCCACCCCCTAAAATGACAGAAGGAGAAGAAGATGAAATGAACTGACCCAGTGTGTAAAAGTAGAAGACACACATTTCTTGTTTATTTTCGTTGCGTGAGGACATTGTTTAATGGGTTTAATGTATCATATATGTTGAACGTTGAGTGGGTGTGGGGGGAGGGTGAAGGGGAGAAAATGACACTGTGTATATTCAAGAGGGAAATGTTTGTGTGTATTTTGGTCAGTATGGTTCATAGTGTGAAAAATAAAAAAAAAACTGTAACTTGGTTGGTAGTTTCCCCTTTGAAGCTGGCAGACGGTAACATCGAAATCTTTCTAATACCGGTAAACCAGTCCCAAGATGGCTACGGTTGGACTTTCTGGAACATCTAAATGAAATTGCGACCGGGCTTATTTGTGTTCACCGCTTTCTTTAAAATCTGATGCTTGTAACACTGTTGTTCATTTAAAATTGGGCAGTTGAATGGGTTAGGGTTTAAATAATTAATATTCTAAGTGGGATAATCTTTGTAATAAAATGGCCACACCAGTGTATTTTTGCCTGCTTGTCATTGTTAACAAAGTACCCAATTTATTCCTAATTGTATGTTCAGCCCTTTGGATTAACGTGTGTTGTGTTAAATGCGCTATATAAATAAACTGTTCCTACTATTACCACTATTAAAGATGGAGAATATTTTCCCAGAAATCCCATGGAAGGTAACATTCAATTAGAGACAATTGCCTAAATTAATACAAGCAAAAAAACAAAAATGGAGGAAAATTTTCCAGACAATACCATTGATATCTGTGTGTTTCTATTCCAGGGATTCAAGTGGGAACAGTACAGATACCACAACTAGAATTTTCCAAAGATTACTTCATTTGGGAATGTTGCCTATTGAACAGAAAATTGCACCACCATCTAAAAAAAGGGAGAGAGGGAATCCAGCACATTATATAATAATTAGCCTAACATCTGTTATTGGGAAATAGCTAGAGTCCATAATTAAAGATAACGCCTGAACACCTTGAAAATGTTCAGTTGACCAGAGAAAGCCAGCATGGCTTAGTAATGGATATGTCAAGTCTGATGAACTTGATTGAAGTTTTTTGAAGAGGTGGGTAATTATGAAATAATTATGGGATGTTATTTATATGGACTTCCAGAAGACATTTTATCGTGTCTCTCATAAGATGAAGTGGATAAAGATGTAAAATTAGGTAATTTCCATGAGATGGAGGGTAAAAATAATGGGCAACTATTCTAATTATCGGAATGATACAAGGATGCCCAATGAACTCTGTGGCAATCGCGACTATTCATCAGAATCATTTAGACGATGAATAGAAAGTTAAGAACATATGTTTGCATTAAAATAAAAAATAGTAGCATTATAAAAGCCGTCCAGAGGCCAATATAAAAATACAAAGAAATTAAGCAAATGGACAAAATTGTGGCAATTAGATTTCACGGTAAACAATTGCCAAACCATTTACCTTGAAACTGCATGCTCTCTAAATGTGAATACTGAAGAACAATGAAGATCCAAAGTGCCTTGTAGGGGTGTAAAATGTAATGGATAGGTGCAGAAAATAATCAAAAGGGTAATAGAACGTCAAAAGAGGCTAGAAACTATACTGCTACGCAAAGGGCTGATTAGATCAGATCAGGAGTGCTGCGAGTAGTCTTGGTAGCACCCATTAAAAAGGATGCCATTGTGTTTAGAGGAGGTGCAGCATTGGTTAACCAGAGGGATACTGAGTCCAAAGCAGAGAAGAGCTTACACAAGATGGAATGATTTCCATGGAATTTAAAGCACTAAAGGTGACTTGTTTACAGCTCAGAATGTATTGAGGAGCAGATGAAGAGAAACCCCATTTGATGTTTAGAGTCTCCACTACTAGGGAATCACAAGATCGATCGCAAGATATAGGAGCAGAAGTAGGCCCATTGGCCCATCAAGTCTGCTCCGCAGTTCTACTCATGAGCCAATTCAGCCTCCCACTCAGCCCCACTCTCCGGTTTTCACCTCGTAACCCTTGATGCCCTGACTAATCAAGTAGGAATCAAATCTAAAAATTAGATCTAGGCTTTACATGAGTCAAGGTAGGAAATACTTTCACATCAGACGGCAACAGAAATATGAATTTAAAAATGTGTATTTTGCCTTGCCAAGTTGACAAAGGGATATGGAGAAAACAGACTTATGGAGTTGGTTTTCAGACCAGTCATTACATTGGAAAAGCTTGATAAATTAATTGCCCAAATTACTATATTCTTATGTTTTTCTATTCATCAGAATAATTGGTTAACTGTTGCATGTTTCTGTATGAAGTTTGTCCTAATTTAAAATGACTATATTGAAACACTACAGGACAAAGGGTCAGATTGGTTCTTCAAAATACCCTATAATAATTTGTTTCTGAATATTTTAATTCAGATTCCCAACTTTAGCAGGTCTGTCTCAATCTTTATTATGACTATTTATTTCGGAAGTAACATCATGACCTAGAACCAATGTTCACTTATCCAAGTTTGAACAGTTTAAATCTTTTCTTATTTTGTATTATGGACCCAATATGACTTTGAAACTGATTAACTAAATGGAAAATTATGCAAGTTCAGATCATTGGAATGGGGTGGGGGGGGGGGGGGGGGGAGGGGGCAGAAGTGGTGAGAGGTGAGAGAGGAAATGAGAGTCGGAGACAGAGATATTTCGTTTCATTGGTTTCCATCGCTGCTAGATTTGATTTCAGACCTGCAGGTGAAATGTCACAATTCTAAACTACTTAGCGAGATGATATCAAATTAATTAACAGTTCTGATTGTTGTAATAATACTGAAGGGAGGTAATGCACTGTTGAAAGCAATGCGGAAGCTTATGTGGCAATGACATTGAAGGATCATAGAAACTGTAGAGAAACAAAAACAATAATTTTTTACTGATAATTTTAATAGAATTATTGGTGACGCTGCTGTAAAAATGGAAAACTACTGTTTTTTTAATAAAATTAAGAGATCAAAATTGAGTTGATATGCATTTCTGAAGAAGGAAAATGTGGAAACATTTTTAATGTGTCCAGTTGGCGATGTTTTGTTTACTTGTGGTTTATTAATTTATACTGGTGGAAATCACCTGATAACACTTCTAGTACCACTTAATTTGAATTATAGCACTCACCCATATATGTCCTTATCAACTATGAATCAAGTCATTCTTCCCAAAACATGCCTGCATTCATACAAAATATGATTGAAGAAGATATCCATGATATTTTCAACACACCAATGGCAACATGAAGAAAGCCCATCAGCACCTCTGGAGTTTGCCGAGATTCGGTGTGACACCTGAAACCCTGGCAAATTTCTATAGAGGTGCAGTGGAAAGTCTGCAGCTGGCTGCATCACAGTCTGGTATGGGAACAACGCCACCCCTGAGCGTAAAGCCCCTCCAAAAGATAGTGGTCAAAGGCCAGGACATCACAGGCAAAACCTTCCTCCCTATTGAGCACATCTACAGGGTGCGCTGCCGTCGGGGCAGCAATCATCAAAGACCCTCACCACCCAGCACATGCTCTGTTCTCGCTGCTGCCATCAGGGAAAAGGTACAGGTGCCACAAGACTTGCTCTGCCGCTTTCAGCTGTTATCCCTGCACCACCAGACTCTTCAATGACAAATTCAATCAGAGACTCATTTAAGGACCCTTACTTACTTGTGCACATTATTAATTTTCTTTTTGTTTTCTCCACATTGCACAGTTTATTTAAAGTTCTTTGCTTGTTTATTTAAAGTTCTGATTGTCAGTTTATTTAAAGTTCTTTGTTTGCTTGATTTATTCTGTGAACTGTTTATTTTTGCACGACCAAAATTCTGCCGTGCCCACAAGAAAAAGGAATCTCAGGGTTGTAAATGATGTCATGTACGGATTCTGACGAAAAATCTGAAAACTCTTTCCTCGTTTGCTTTCATGCTGGTTTCATTTCCACGTTAGCATGTCTTCCATCCTATGTTGTACCCTCGTTCTTTAAAAAGATGTATGTTGAAATGTTTCAATAGTTTGAAATAATAATGTAGAACCAAAATGCAGGACCAAAAGTATTGCCAACTCATTTTGCATTCGGTACTAAACTAAAATTAAATCAGCCTAAAGCTTTAAATTGGTAGAAAAAAAATTGCTACACCTGTCTTAAAATGTTAGCCTTGCTAGGAATTCTGAAGGTTAAATTACATGATAAGTAACAGTGCTTTATTGATTTCCTTATTGCATAATTTGTTGCATTTAAAAGACCTTCCCTGTAACCCTGAAACAAGACTTAACTGCAGGCTATTCTCTTCTCTTTCATTTGAGTCTGTTGAAAGCAAAAATCTTTGAAGTATAACTGGCTACAACTTTCTGTTAAGTACATCAAAGGCAAATACAATGCCGAAAAATTCGACCCGAATTCCAAACTTCATGTAGAAATTAGAATAAATGTTAATCATTTAATTGTGTTCTGACTTCTCTTGTAAAGTGACATTTTCCTTCACCTCTTTTTAACGATTAAACAAGCTTATGAAGTATAAAATGATGAACATCAAAGGGGATTTTAAAAAATGAAGACAAGTTTTGCCACAATAATTAAACCATACATTCTCGCCTTTTGGGTGATTTTATTCTGCTCAGACATATAGTCTATCTGGCAGTGATATGAAAGATACAGCCATATATCATGTTCCATTCATGTGGAGTTCACAAATAGATGTTTCTATTTTTTATTCATTAATTTATTAAACCGTCTTTACAGATTTTTGCTGTGAAGTTTTACTCAGCCTTTGTCCTGAACATGTCAAAATATGCAGAGAGTAGAACTTGAGAAATTTGTCGCTATTCCAGTAATTATTTGGGAAGAATTTATGCCCTCTTCAGAAGCAGTCTCAGTTTATAAATGTTCCCATTTTTGCCATAAACCTTGTTCTATGTTAACATCTATGGTCAGCCTCTCAAGCATCCTCTCGGAGCTCACATTGAGCTCCGTCATACTGAGCACTGGTGCCCCTCAGGGTTATGTGCTCAGCCAACTCCTGTTCACACTGCTGACCCACGACTACATTGCCAGATCCAACTCCAACAGTGTTATCAAGTTTGCAGATGCCACAACAGTAGTCGGCCTCATATGCAAAAATGATGAAGACACAGAGAAGAGGTGGAAAATCTCGTGAAATGGTGCAAGAGTAACAACCTGAGTCTCAATGTGGACAAGACGCAAGAGATGATCATAGACTTCAGGAGGACCAGGAATGACGATTGTCCAATACACATCAGCAACTCAGTAGCAGAGATAGTGGAGTGCACCAGGTTCCTTGGTTTTCATTTAAGTTGTGACCTATCATGGACATTCAACATCTCTTCACCTGTCAGGAAGGAGCACTGCACTTCCTGAGAAGATGGAAGAGGGCAAAGCTACTGATCTCCATAACGTCAGCCTTCTATAGGAGCTCTGTCAAGAGTGTCCTAGCCGGCTGCATCACAGTGTGGTATTGTTGTTGCAGAGAAATGGATTGAATGTCAATACACAGGACCATTAGAGTGGCAGAGGGGATCACAGTTGTCTCCCTTCCCCCCCCACCCAATTGCCTGAAGAGGGTGCGCAAAATTATTGAGGACTCCTTCCACCTTGCACACTGCATCTTTCATCTGCTACAGTCAGGGAAGAGATAGAGGAGGATCAGAGCCAGTTTCTTCCCAAGACCAGTGAGATTGTACTCGTACAATAAGATGGCAATGAACTTGACGATTCTCATGTCCTTTTCCTCTGCATTTGTAGGTTAATTTGTGGGGGCTCAGACAGTGACGGTGCTGTATGTCCAAAATTAAAAATAACTCTGTTTCTTCTTCCATTGATGCTGCGTTCTCCAGTTCTCAGTGCAAAACATGCAGACACACAACCAGGCAAAGAATACACACGTATGACAAGTATTCATATATGCAAATAAATGTTGCTTCATGAATACGAGAGTCTCAGATGGCTAGTGTGAGCAGATCCTTTGGTGGTTCAGCATTCTCACTGCCTGTGGGAAGAAGATGTTCCTCAGTCTGGTGGGGCTGGCCCTGATACTCCCGTATCTCTTCCCCGATGGGAGCAGTTGATAGATGCTGTGTGCAGAGTGGAAGGGGTCCTCATCCCCCTCTTTAGGCGACTATTCCAGTGGATCATGCCAATGGGGAGGAGGATGGTGGGAGACTCCAGTGATCCTCTCTGCCACTCTTACGGTCCTGTGCATTGACCTCAGATCCATTTCCCTGCAGCAACCGTACCACACTGTGATGCAGCCGGCCAGGGTGCTTGTAATAGAGCACATGCAGAAGGCTGATAGATGGTCTTTGCTGAGTGTTTTATAAAATTGTCCAAACTCCAAGCAGTCACTGCAAGGAGTAAGATCGGACCTGAATCATTAGAGCAACAATGCCTTATATCCCACTTGCACTTCTTCTCTTAGATCATCTAATCTGTTTCCTTTCATTTTTTCATTATATGACATTAAAATCAAAGGGTATTCATACTGTTTTACATAAACTAAGTAGTAAATTGAGGACCAATGTAAGTAGTTATTTTCATAACTTGTAACAATACATTTAGTCACAATAAAATTATAGAAATAACTGATTAATGCAGGCATTTAATTAAATCACCATTTAGGACTGAGTAGGTAAAGCCACTTGTTTAATTGGCTTGAATCATAATGTCCCACATAATGATTCTGGTCTGATTCAGAGCAGCAATGAAGATGCTTGAATTTATTCACATCATAGAGAGAATCACAGAAGCAGGCCAGTTAACCCATCAATTTTGGGCTGATCTATCAAGCAAGCATTTACATCAATCCCATTTTTTGGTCTCTGATTCTACCATTCACCCACACTATAGAGGCGATTTACTGTGTGCGGTCAATCTACCATCCCAAGCATCTTTTGGATCTTGGAGAAAACTGGGGGAAAATGGAATACCTGGAGGAGACCCACGTGGTCACAGGAAGAAATGAAAACACCTCAAGGCCAGGATTGAACCTAGGGTGACAAAAACTGTCAGGCAGTGTTTGGACTAGTCACACCACTGTGTCATTCTTTAACATTCACAATTACCCACCTTAACATATCAATCTTGATATATCCTGCATATGTATTGTTTGTCTTTAGGAGTGTTATGTTTGGTTGTGTGAATGCATGTTTTGCACCGAGATCCGGAGGACGCTGTTTCATCGGGTTGTATTCGTGCAATCAGATGATAATAAACTTAACGACTTCTTTCAAGCCACTAGTTCTTCAAGGAATCACTATCCATACATTTTTAGCCTCTGTATTCTCAACTTTTTTCACCTTAGCAGAGACCATATCTTGAGCTTCCAAGCTCCAATGCTCTGAAATATCCATCCGGAACTTAATTGGCTTTCCATGTCATTCTCATCATGAAGCCTTTTTAAAATCTCCCTTTTTTGAGCAGGTTTTTGCCACCTAACTTCTTGTAGCTTTGTTTGGCGCAGTGTTAATGTTTGATCCAATTAGGAGCTCATAATCACGCCCCAATGCAAAAGCATTGCCCTTGTATTAAAATGGAGAATCAAAGCAAGATAAAATGGGAACTCATCTGGGATTCCAATTGAGAGGTTCTGAAATTATGTGCTATAATATGAGATGAAAATGTTTATTGTTGTATAATTTACAGATGGATCAAAATTATTACTTGTTTCAACCTCACAAGTACTTAAGATACAGAAAGAACAACAGTATAAATTAATTTACCATAATATGCCATGAATCAAAAAAAGATAGAAACAAAAAAAGATAAATATAAAAAGAATAAATATTCACAGTTGGAGTAAATGCAAAAAGATTTTTCAATAGTTTAGACAGATATTCTGTTGGGCCTGGAGCTTGGAGAGGTTCAAAAGGCTGACAGCTGTAGGAAAAGAAAATGTCTTTTGAACTTGGAGGTATTGGTATTCAGGCTTCTGTACCTTCGACCTGAAGGTAGCAACAAGAAGAAATCATGACCACACTTATGATGTTGGCCGCCTTCTTGAGGCTACGCCTCAAATGGATGTCTTCAACGGAAGGGAAGTCACTACCTGTCTGGTTTGTCACTTCCTTGGAGTTCTTGTGCACGAGTTTTCAAATCAGGCTGTGGTGCAACCTGTCAATACACCGTGGAAGTTCGATAGAGTATGCAACAACATTCCAAATCACCTAATGGCATGTTTGAAAGTCTTTTGATGCATTGGATAAATAGATAAGCAATCAACATTTTCTATCTTGGCATAAATATGTAGAACAATCACTCGGTCAGTTACTAAAAGGCTGCTATTATCCCAATGTGAGCTGTCACCTTCAGGAGAGAAAAAAAAAATCCCTGGAGAACTTAGAAATAAATAAAAATTAAATATAATATAATCAATGGTCAATTATTCAGTCGCCATTGATAAAGTGGTTATGATGCCCATGTGCTCTTTGAGGGCAGAGGAGTTAGAACTGTCCCATTACACTGCAAATTAGGACCAAATTTTCCTCAGTTTTACCAATTAATCCATATGTAAATTTCAATTGACTAAAATTAACACTCCTGTCTACATGCATATTAATCACCATCTTATATTTTGTACTCATTGCAAATTATGTTCTCGCTTGAAAATTAAATTACAACTTGATGAATGCATAATACAAAATGGTTGCTTTCATAACCATTCAGATTGGGCCTGAGCAAAGTTATACCACTATTAACTTATAACTAATTATGATCAATTTACAGCCTGGTAGTGTTTGTGCAAAAATAATTATCTTGTGATGTCGTTGTTTGCTGGGTGTTAAAGTTGCAGCTTCTGGATTATATCGCAAATCAATACTTGAAGGTCCTCAATTTGCTTTAATTTATTAGAAACATAATTTTTGCATCTTAAATTTAGCTTTAGTTTTCCTTTTCGCTCTAGTTTGTACTGAAGATGAGAAAAATTTCAACTTGTCATATGCTTAAAATATAAGGAATCAGTTGCATTTTCAAATCATGTAATTGTACAAAAGGAAACACAATTTCCTGGTTAAAATTCAAGTGTGTTCATAAGCTTGCCTAATACCAATTTTATGGCAAAATGTCAAGATGATTTGATTTGACGGAATGAGTTGTTTAAGATTGTTTTCCTGATGCTACACAAACATAGAAGTTTTATTTATGAATATTGCTGACAGCAATCCCTTTAATATGATCTGTGATTTTGCTGCAAATGATTTCAGAATGTTCCATTTCTTTAACATAGAGCAAGTATTGTCATTGACATAAGTGGTTTTATTAAATAAATAACATAGATTTCAGAAGTAACAACACAATTGAGAAACTCAACAGGTCGAACAGTGTACTTTACGTGGTAAAGAAACAATACAGAACCAACATGTCGATCTGGAGCCCTTTATCAAGAAATAAACAAAATGTGGGCAGTCGCCAAAGCAAAATGGTGGGGGGGGGGGGGGGTAGGGGAGAATCATGGTCCCACAGGCAGTATGTAATAGGTGGATGAGGGAGAGAGGACACACCGGCAAACAAGAGGAGTGGAGATGGCTCAGTGAAAAGAGAGGGAAGGGGGTGGATAGCTGGAGGAAAGAAGACAGAAGGATGGGGAAGAGAGGGAGAACACATTGAAGGCTAGCAGAAACCGGAGAATTTGACAATGGATAATGAGGTATTGGCTCCTTATTTAAGGAGATATTCATAAAGTACTTGTCCAGCACACATTTTAGAATTAAAATAATTTGTTCCTTGTTTTCTCTCTCTCTCTCTCTCTTTCTGTTACCACTTTTACAATCAGAGGTAGGCCATTGCTGGAGAAGAAGGTGTTACAGCTCAGAATGAGAATCATCTTACAAAAATAAATGAAAATGGTGCATGAAAAGTTAAAGTAAGGGAGTGCTTTTGGTTCATTGATCACTCAGGAATTTGATGGCAGTGGGGAATAACCCACCCTTGTGCCACTGAATGGTCACCTTCGGGCTCCTGTACCTTTTTCCTGATGGTGGCAGAGGGAAGAGGGCATGGCCTGGGTGCTGAGGGGTTTTTGAGGATAGAGGCTGCTTTCTTAAGGCACCATCTCTTGCAGATGTCTTCTATGGAGTGAAGATTGGTGCCTGTGATCACAGACTGAATTAACAACCCTCTAGGGACTTTACTTGCCCTGAGCATTGGTGCCTCCGTACCAGACAGCTCTTCCCCTTGTTGTCCTTGTGTGAATGGTAGTGGGCTGCTCCCTTGGTCTGATACTCTCCATATATGGACAATAAATCTGTACATGGGTGCTCCTGGATTTTAATCCAACATTCCAGAAGAAGCGGTGACATATCCAAATATCAAAAGAATACATGACATAGATTGGAGGTAAATCCACTTCCCTTTCAGGTACGCCTTTTTCTTAAGATGCAGTGGAGGTCACAGTTGTGGAAGGTTCAGCAGGATTCAATTTATGAAGCTGAATTGGCGGCATTAGACCGCGTTAAGTACACCCACATACTGAACAATGATATTCATGTTTGACTTGAATCAACTATTCATGCAGTGAGACCAACATGAAACCAGCTCATTCCCACTCGCTCACCACCACGCCCCTCCCCTCTTAGACACCATATACATAGTGGGGTGGAGTGTGACTGGGTGATGCATTGCCACATTTAACCTTATGCAAAAGGCAGGAGGCAATTGATAAATTGCTGACAGCTGGGAACGTAACAAGGCTGAATGAAATGAAGGGAAACAGCAATCAGGCTGAGTAAATTAAAGCTGGGGGTGAAATCAAAAAGAAAGAGACCCAGGATGAATGTTAGATCCTTTCCTTGGAAAAACTGAACTTTGAAAAGAAGTATGAAAAACTGAAGAAATTTAGTTACTAGAGGATTTTTTTCCATTGCTGACCTCCAGAAAGATGCTTGCTTAAACCAATAGAAAACATTTTTGGAATTGAGTGGAACAAACTATTTGGGTTGTGTTCAAATTAAAGTCCACAGAGGAAGCAAGCCAGCCAAGGGAAAATAAAGGGTCTGGAGAAGATTGTTTGTTTAAGCTTTCCTTACCAGGTAATGCCAGAGCATCTTGAAATGTATAAAAATGTCATGAGCATCAGAATTTATTTCACGCAGTGGTTCAGGAATATAAAGTTTGGGGGTTTGTGGAAATTGAAAGCAAAGCCACTGGAGGGGCAGCAGAGGCAGATACTCTGCTGTGGCACTTTCTATATCTTTCCTCTGTTGCTCCTTTGAGTTTGTTCTCAGCAGCATTGACGTCTTTTCTGAAAGCATCACTCCACTGTGAGCGATCTTAAGCCAGATCCTTCCATGGGTCATTATCAGCTTTCTTAAGGTTCCTGTGCTGAACATCCTTGCACTGTGGTCGCTGTCCTCCTTGTTTTCGGGTACCAGTGGACAGTTAGTTGTAGAAGATGTCCTTGGGCAGTCTTCCGTCAGACGTTCTGACAGCATGTCCTGTCCAGTGCAGTTGGGATGACATCATCAAGGTTGAAACTGCTGGCATTCTGGCTCGAGAAAGGACCTCGATATTGGAGACCTTGTCTCACCAGGTGATCTTCATCAGAGAACGTAGGTGACGCTGCTGCAGTTGGTCAAGATCACGTAAGTGACTCTGATATGGGCACCACGTCTCACATCCATATAGCAAGGCTGATATGACAACAGCCCTGTACACCTTACACTTGGTGGCCAACCTGATGTTCTGTGACCAAGCTCAATCTTTCAGCTGACCAAAGACAAAGCAGGCCTTTCTGGTTCTTGACTCAATCTCTACTTCTAGAGAAGCTGCCCAGGGAGCAAATCCTATTGACAGCATTGAGACAAGTGTCATCAATGAGGACAGTCCATTCTTCGTAGCTTGAGCCAGGGGTTGGTTGGTACAAAACCTGTCTTTTTCAGGCTGATTGTCAATCCGAAGCTCTTGGCAGCACTGGCAAAGCGACTGGTGAGTTCGAGGGAGTGGGCAACCAGTGCACAATCATCAGTAAACTGTAGTTCATGTGCCACAAAGTCCCTGACTTTTGTTTTTGCTCTAGGTCTTGCAAGGTTGAGGAGCCCACCATCAGCCCTCATTTATAGGAAGGCCCCTGACTTCAGGTCTGAGGTGGCAACCTGAAGAACTGCACTGAAGAAGAGTCCAAGCAGAGTAGGAGCCAAAACACAACCCAGTTTTAGGCGTTGCTGATGGGTAATGGGTCTGACAACTCACCACACTTATTGACTCGGCCTTCATGTTGGTTAGGAGTAGTGAGTCCAATGCTAATACGGCAATCAACTGGCTCAATCTCTAACAGAAACATATCTTCTGAATATTCTTGAATGGAGATTGTGGGTGGAAAAAAGAAACAACCAGAAGCACAAAAGGCTTGCAATTGTTCATATTCAATTGATTGAGAAAGCCTAATTAATTCTTTGCAATTGCAATGATACAAGTAATGACAAGAAAGTTGCAAAGATGGAATGCCTTAGTTAAGGATTAAGACTTAACATGGTGTGGTGAATGTCTGCCAAGCTGCCAGTCTCCCCTCTGGCGAGCCTTCCTGTACTAACATTGGCTGTGCATTATCTCTACTGTTAAGGACACTCCCCTTGGGTATATGTGTATGCATCTATTGTCTTTCATTATTGTACCATGAGTTTCTGCTAATAAAAGCCATGATTATTGTTTGACCACATCATCTTTATCTACTTCATCAACTGGCCCTTCAATTTTATTAGCAGAAATGGACGCAGCACTCAAGCCAGAGCGGCTGATAATCGACCAGTCTGCCCCAAGGGCCAGAGAAATTTTTAACCTCTGGTTTGCTTGTTTTGATTACGACATGGCTCAAAACAACGTGGTCAATGAGGCGATACAGTGGAGCCACCTGAACTCTCTGCTGGGTGAGGTCCCTTTCACTGTAACGCAAGGAGCTACCACTCTGGCTATAGCCCAGGAACGTGTGACTGCTTGCTATGCAGCACCACGGAATGTGGTGCTTGCTCGACACCAGTTGCTGACCAGACACCAGAAACCCGGGGAAAGTGATGCTGCCTATGCACTGGCTCTCGACTCACTGGCCAATGAATGTGATGTTAGAATGTGATGGGGTTAGATATTCAATCTCAGATGAACAGTGTGGTATTAAATTTAGGTGGGCTACTACCCACACTTACCATCCCCCGCGCTAGTTACTGCGGTCTGACCACATTAAAGATCAAAGTTCCCTCCCTTTTTAGTGATTTATCCCCCGAGTGTCAGCCAATTGCCACTAAGAGCTGTTCTTACAGCAAAGAGGATCATGAGTTTATCAAAGCTGAGACCCAGAGATTGCTTAAAGAGGAAGTAATTGAACCTAGTAAGAGTCCGTGGCGAGCCCAGGTGGTAGTTGTGAAAAATCACACTAGGGAAAGACTGGCTATTGACTACAGCCAGATAATCAACCGTTACACTAAACTGGATGCCTACCCCCTGCCACGCATCAATGAAATAATTAATCAGATAGCGCAATACAAAGTGTACTCCACTATTGATCTCAAAGCATCTTACCACCAAATCCCCATTCAAAAAAAGGAACGACCCTATACAGCCTTTGAGGCTGATGGTTATACCAGTTTAAAAGGGTACCTTTTGGAGTCATTAATGGTGTGTCAGTGTTTCAGAGGGAAATGGATAAGATTGTTAGGAAGTATGAGTTACAGGGTACGTTTCCCTATCTGGATAATGTCACTATCTGTGGGAAAACACAGGATGAGCACGAAAACAACTTAAAGAAATTTTTAACAACAGCTAAAGAACTCAACCTTACATTTAACGAGGGCAAATGTGTATTCAACACGACAGAGCTACCCAATCTGGGCTACATTGTCTGCAAGGGCGAAATCGGCCCTGACCCGGAAAAAATGACCCCCCCTTAAGAAGTTACTACCCCCAAACTCAGAAAAAGCCCTTAAAATCTGTATGGGATTCTTTTTCTACTACTGCAAATGGGTTTGGGACTACGCCACGAAGGCACGCCCTCTGTTTGACACTAAATCTTTTCATCTCTCTCCAATGCCCTTGAAGGCTTTTGAGAGAATTAAAGCTGATATTGCCAAAGCTGAACTCTCGTCCATTGACGAAGATGTCCCATTCCAAGTGGAAACTGATGCTTCAGATTGTGCCTTAGCAGGAACCCTTGATCAAAAGGGCAGACCTGTGGCATTCTTTTCCTGCACGTAACGCGAACCTGAACTTAAACATCCTGCCATTGAAAAAGAAGCCCAGGCTATTATTGAAGCTGTTCGCTACTGGAGACATTTTCTAGCTGGCAGAAAATTTACTCTTGTCACTGATCAGAAATCTGTAGCCTACATGTTCAGAACTAAACACAAAAGTAAAATCAAGATCGATAAGATGGCACGCTGGCAAATAGAACTCTCAACTTATAATTATGAGATCCAGTACAGACCGAACATGTTAAATGATCCCTCTGACGCATTGTCACGATCTGCTGATGGTGCTCAGCTGGAGGGGCTAAAAGAGATCCATAGCAGACTGTGCCACCCAGGAGTCATGAGATTCTTCCACTACATAAGGGCTAACAACCTTCCTTACTCTCTGGAAGAAGTCAGGAAACTGACTAAAAGCTGTCCTATTTGCACAGAATGCAAACCACAATACTTCAAAGCTCCAGACGCCACTCTCATCAAGGCAACCTGACCTTTTGAGAGGATTAGCTGAGATTTTAAAGGGCCGTTACCTTCCAACAACAAAAATATATATTTCCTTACTGTAATTGACGAATATTCCAGGTTTCCCTTTGAGATACCCTGCCCTAACGTCTTGTCAGCGTCTGTCATTAAGTCACTTGACAGAATTTTTAGCAGTTTTGGTTTTCCCTATTACATTCATACCAAAAGAGGCTCAGCATTCATGAGTGCTGAACTGCAGCGAGCCCTGCTACGAAAGGGGATTGCCACCAGCCGTACCATGAACTACAACCTGCAGGGCAATGGGCAGGTTGAAAGGGCTAATGCTACAGTCTGGAAGAATGTTAATCTTGTATTAAAAACACATGGTTACCCTGTTACCTGGTGGGAGGAGATGCTGCCTGAGGCATTACATTCTATTCGGACATTATTGTGTACTGCAACAAAACAAACACCTCATGCCTTTCCCAGAAAATCAGGAACTGTGATGGACTGGCCAGCCTGTTTATCTGAGCCTGGAACCGTGCTGCTGGAGAGCATGCTCAGGCACGTAAAACAGACCCCCTAGTCCAACCAGTTCAGCTACTGCATACTAATCCCAACTACGCTCATATTAAATTCCCAGACGGGAGTACTGACACTGTACCCCTAAGAGATCTGGCCTCACTTGGTTCGCCCTTGAGGAAAAACCCAACACTCAACCCCAACCAACCAATTTTCCCCTGCAACCGCTGCAATCGTGTCTGCCTGTCCCGCATCGGACTTGTCAGCCACAAACGAGCCTGCAGCTGACGTGGATTTTTTACCCTCTCCATAAATCTTCGTCCGCGAAGCCAAGCCAAAGAAGACTCAGAGTGAGCCTGAGAGGTTGTTATGGAGAAAGAAAGAAAATAGTGTAACAACAGCAGTGCAAGAGTGAAAGAGAGAGAGGAAGAAAGCTAAAGAGAGAGAAAGAGAGACACAGGAAAGAAGAGACAGGAGACATAGTGTTGCTCTGAAGGGTTTCAACTTGCCCATTCCTAATGCCATTGGCTCCACAGGGGCTTTAAATGGCCTTTTAAAGGAGATGACAGTGTTTTATTTCAAAATTCTGGGACTGTAGGGACTATGCTAAAATGGTGGCCCCTGTGTTTGGCAGCGGTCATGAGGGGTTGCAGACTTCAGGGAACAGTGGACTGGCAAAAGGCACCAGAAATGGGGAGAAACAAAGGAGACAACCTTACAGAATGATGACCATGGTAGCAGACCAATGAGGGGCTCAGCGGCTGAAGAACACACACAGGCTGTGCACGACTTGCGGACAAAGGACCCACACAGGACGAGGGTTTCTGGATACTGGCTCATGGGAACCAGGATTTGGAACCAGGTTTTGAAAGGGTACTAAGGCCTCCAAAGGCACTGGAGGCTTCCAGATCATATCAGAGATTTAGATCTGGAGTTTGGGTTGCCAACGGACTGAACAGGAGTGTATGTGACTGCAGAGGCTGAAGAAGTCCTGGAGGCAAATACATGGACACAGTGGCTCTGAAGGGACTTAATTTTGCTTCTCTATCTCTCTTACTCTAAGGGGCACTGAGCAAAGCTGATGGTGGCTCTTTGTCTTTCTTAAGGCCAGCAGAAGGCAATTTCAGGTAATTGGTAAATTTAGATATACAGCGCGGTAACAGGCCATTTTAGCCCACAAATCCATCCAGCCTGATTTACACCCCTGGTATGTTTTTGAATGGGGGGAGGAAACCCACGCAGACATGGGGAGAACATACAAACTCCTTACAGACAGCGTGGGATTCAAACCCACGTCTGGTCCCGATCGCTGGTGCTGTAAAGGCCTTGCGCCAACCTCTACGCCAACCATGCCCCCTTTTATATTAAATGTTCTGTACTAGATCAATTATCTTTGCTTTTTATTTAAAAAATTCTCCTTAGTTCTATGTTTTGAACAATTAGTTTTGAAATTAGTAGTTGACGCCTGGCTTTGAGGTCAGAAATGGATTTTTTTTTCTTTTCCTTTCTTTTAATCAATAATGTAGATCATACATGTCTTGTTTTCCATTGTTTATTACTAGTAATTTTAATTTATTTCTATTTGAACTTTATAGCTATGTATCTATTATTTTTTTCTTAAAAAGTTTGATAAAAGATATGTTCTGTATTATTACATGGCAATAAAGGTTTCCTGAAACTTGAACAGTACTTTGAAAAGTAAGGAATGGCTCATCATGAATCACAACATATGCTTGAAGTGAATTTAAAGTTCAGAGTTCAGATTTATTGTCAAGAGGACATATACACGACATCTCTGAAATACTTTTACTTGCACGCCTGGCAGATTTCCATTTCCCAGTAGTGCAAAAAAACTGTACTCAAGGAAAGATATGTATACAAAAGGGAGAAATGTAAACTAAGAAAGAATGTAAACAAACTGTGAAATACAGAAACAAATAATGTGCGAAGTAAGAATCCTTCAATGACTTCCTGATTGAATATGTTGTTGAGGAGTGTGAGGGTGGAGGGTTAGCATCTGTTCCTGAACCTGGGGGTACGAGTCTTGTGGAGCCTATACCTCTTTCCTCATGGCAGAAGCAGATCAGAGCATGTCTTGTGTGGTGTAGCTCCTTGATGATTGCTGCTGCTCTCCAACGGCAGCATTCCAGATGGATTTTCTCATAGGTGGGGAGAGTTTTGCCTGTGATATACTGGGCTGTGTCCATTACCTTTTGCAGGGCTTGCTGCTCTGAGGTATTGGTGCTTCCATATCAGGCCATAATGCAGCCAGTCAGCACTCTTTCCACTGCACATCCATAGAAGTTTGATAAGGTTTCCAAATTCATATTATTTTATTCTGAATATTATTTTAGGTGAAGAAACCAGAGTCATTTGAACAAGCCCAAGAAAAAGCTCTGTTGAATCTTGAAAGGAAGATTCATTGAACCTCCTGAAGAAGTTCATGTTAGACTGTTCACACCAGCAATGTGCTGAGAGAGTGAGGAAAAACCATACTGTAGTTAAATCTGTTAAATATCAAAATCTTCTGTTCGTTTTGGAAGGGGGAGTCAGGTAATGTGTATGGTGTGTAGAAGAGCACCTCTGGCTTTGAGGTTGCTTACCTCATTAAACATAGTTATGTCATCCACTGCTGTGTTATAGCTGGAGAAGGCACTCCCTGTTGATTTAAGCACACTCCATGAATTCAGGATGATGTTTGAACAGCTGACTGTTATATCTGAAACTATATACAACAGCTTCCTTCTTATCTATGGGGGATATGTTCCAAGACCCTCTGTGGATGCCTGAAACCACAGGTAGTACCGAACCCTACATTCTCAACCTTTCTCGTTCCACTCACATTCCCCTATGCCATCAAGTCGTTGCTCTGTGATTAGTAAGGGATTACTTAAGGTGGTGTGTGGGTGGAAAGAAAAAAAATTAAAATCACTGTTTAAATCATACCTAATTGATTCCATTATGTACATGGTTTCATAACTCCAAAGTAAATGGGCCAATAGCAATTTTTTCAAGCAAAAAACTTCAGTAACAATTGGGTCTTGAGCAGTGGTTCTCAACCTTCCCTTCCCACCCACATACCCCCTTAAGCAATCCCTTACTAATCACAGAGCACTTATGGCATCGGGATGACTTAAAGTGGTATGTCAGTGGAAAAGGTTGAAAACCACTGCTATATACAATGTTTTTTCCTTTACATTTTTACCTTAGATAAAGTTTAATTTATAAATTAGGTACAATAGCAGATTAACAATAACTAATAATACAATAGAACAATTTTAAAAATATCCTGTAATAAAATTTAAGTGAATGTGATCTCTCTCTTTCCATTGAATATTTTCAGGTCATGGGTAACTGAAACCATGGATAAGTGGTGGAACCACTTTGGTCAGATTTCCCTGGGTTAGTAGAGTACCCATTGAAATAGCCGTAAGTCCAACACACGGAACATAGAACAGAGAAATACAAGAACCTTCATCCCACCTGCCTTGCCGAACATGTCCAAATGAAACTAAAAGTTTGTTGTCTATACCTGAAAGATATCCCTCTAACCCTTCCCATTCATGTTCTCACCTGAAAACCTCTTAAATATTGCTATGCATCAGCTTCCACCACTACTCCTGGCAGCCTATTCCAGGCACCAGCACCTTTCTTTGTAAAATTTCCCTTAAACTTTCTCCCCAATCCGTAAAAGCAGGTCCTCTCATGTGTGATGCATTTACCCTGGGTAAAAGATTCAGACTGCGCCACCCTACCAGTGTCTCACATGATTTTTTTTAAACACCTCTGTCAGATCTCTCCTTTGCTCTGGAGAAAAACAATCCAAATTAGTCTAATTTCTCCCCATAACTCTAATCCAGGCCATCTCTTGGTATACCTCTTCTATACTCTTTCGTAGCCTTTATATTCTTCCTATAGTGGGGTGACCAGAAATACACATTGTAATCCAAGTGCCACCTTACCAAAGTTTATAAAGCTCCAAAGTGCACCACCACACTGTCTTCTATGGGCTAGCCAATTTCATACTCAAGCCATCCCATGGATCCCATGAAGACCTTGTCAAATGCCTCATTAAACTCTATGCATGCAGCATTCACTGTCCTTTTCTCATCTTTTTCTCCTCAGAAAGCTCACTCAAACTGGTAAAATGAGTCACCCCTGACCAAGTCATGTTGACTGTCCCTAATTTGTACATAACTTTCCAACTTCCTACAACTGCAAGCATAAATTCCCTCCTTTGCCCTTGAGTTGTTCTATCCTCAGTTATAGAATATATAACATAGAACATTACAGCACAGAAGGGGCCCTTCAGCTCACAATGTTGTGCTGACCCATATGTACCTACCCAAATAAAGCGAAAGCCCCCTACCTCATAATGCTCTTATTTTTTAACTTTCATCCATGTGACTTTCTTAAATGCCCCTATTGATCCAGCTTTAACCACCAGCCCTGGAAATGTATTTTCTGACACTCACAACTCTCTGTGTACAAAACCTACCCCTAATGCCTCTCCTAAACTTTCCTCCCTTCACTTTATAATTTTGTACATCCTCTGGTGTTTGGGACAGAGGGCCAGAGTGAGAAATAAGGTGGTCTCCTCACATAAATTTGAAATTCAATGGGGAAAAAAAAAATTCATGTTGTAGTACGTTGGAAAGGAGAGGAGGCTGTAGGCTTGGAAAGTACACTTGAATAGGTAAGAAGAGTTATGCCTGATGTTTGGGACAAATGATTGTGAATTGGGGATGGGAGCCATGATCAGTTAGTAACAGGAGTGAAAGTGGAGAAGAATAGAAACAATGATTTTGTGGTAGGACACTGAACATTGGGAACATTTCGTAACTTAGAAGCAACTCGACATCAGGTTAATGCCTCACATCCATCAACCCAATGGGTAAACCTATTTCGCTTCAAGTAAAATGGGGGGGGGGGGGGGAGGCCATGCCTAATCTCTTTTTAAGAGCTATTTCCATGGCCTGCATTCCTCATGGACTTCAGATGTGGCAATGAATCAGGCTGACATCAAGAAACACTTGAAGTTGAAGTTGTTGCATTTTCCCAGCTGCCTCTGTACCTATGTGCAACATATCCAGAGAGGATTACAAGCAAAAGCTACTGAATGTGCGCAAATTACGGATAGAAATCAGGTTTTTTGGTCTATTCCTACTCCCAAATGTGTTGTGCTACGCTTATGAATTGTGAGCTCAAGACATCAGATGAAAAAAAAATGCATCTGATTGTACAAGAAATAACGTCTGTTCTATCGTTGTACTGCACAGAACTCAGAACAACTGTTGTTCCTGATGGAGGAGCCATTGGAGAAATGTCGGAAGAACCTTGACATTTATTTAAGGATTGACCACTTAGCAAAGTGAAACATGCATCAAGGCTTGCAGGTACAGCTTGATTAGATGGGAGTGGAAATCCCTCCGCTCTGCTTTAATAATTTGACATGGTCTCAAACTCGTAAGAAAACCAGCAAGGCGGTTGCTTCATTCCTCTGGCCAGCTCCTGGTTTCCCTGTGATTATGATACTAGGTAATGTCAAATGCCCATGAGAAGAATGTTTCAGACCATGCAAACTCAGTTTGTGTCAGATCCATCCAATCTGCGCACTGAAGGGATTTTCGCTTCAGTCCTCCGACCTCAATTTGAAACCAGCTCTCTCAGAAGCCGATTACTCATTTAAATGGATCTTGCACTATTCTGTCCCTCTAGACGAGTTTGATATTGAAATGAAGGGTAGATATATTTATTTATTAAATGTCAACGCTTGCAAACACTAATATTTGGGCAGATAATGCTGTGGCCATAATCCATACCCATGTTTGAAAAAAAAAATTGCAATGGATCAGATTAATTTAAGAAATATTACTATTTAAAAACTAGCCTTTGAACTTTGGATTCTTTTAATGACCTTACGCATGTGGTCCAATGTTCACAATGGAGCTGCTTTGTCACAGAGGGTTTTGCACTAATTAATGTTATTAGATCATTTCTACTTTTCCTTCTATTCCACTTTTGTTCTATTACAGTTAGCATAGAGGTCATTATTACAGTGCTAGCAACTAGGGTACATATCCACCGCTTTCTGTAAGGAGTTTGTACGTTCTCCCTTTGTCTGTGTGGTTTTCCTCTAGGCATTCTGGTGTCCTCCCACTTTTCAAAAACATACGCAGTTTGTAGATTAACTGAGCACCACAGACCTGTTACCCTCAATTAATGCTGATGTCTAAAAAATAATTAAAATGGAAAAAAAAATGGCGATGTTACAATTAAATTGTCCATTCTCCTTAATTCTACACTTCTTTTGGTCTTCATTGCGTTCAATTTAGGGGCAGATCTCAAGATAAGAGATCATATTGGACTCCACCTATTTTAACCTTTCATAATATCTATTCTGGATTGGGTCAATAGGCAAACTAAAGTAGGAACACCAGTATGAATCAGCTGGTATTTGGGTGTAAAACCAGTCCCTGAAAACATAGGGTTAAAAACTAAAAGCATTTCAAGCTGCTTTGAAAGATGCTTTCATCTGGAGGGTTGACTTTGTTTCTGTTTTTGGTCGTTTTCTCCTCTGTCTTGGATTTTAATTTCTGCACACCTCAAATGTTGCATTCCTATGAGTGTGAGGCCGGTCGGTGTTCTGTGCTCGGTGTCAGATGTGGGAGGTCCTAAAGTCTCCCGGCCTTGCAGACGGCCATATTTGCACCCGGTGTGTCGAGCTGCAGCAACTAAGGGACCGCATGAGGGAACTGGAGTTGCAGCTCGATGACCTTCATCTGGTCAAGGTAAGTGAGCGGGTGATAGAGAGGAGTTATAGGCAGGTGGTCACTCTGGGGCCACGGGAGACAGACAAGTAGGTATCAGTCAGGAGGGGGATGAGGAAGAGTCAGGGACTAGACAGTACCCCTGTGGCTGTGCTCCTTGACAATAAAGTACTCCTGAGTACTGTTGGGGGAGGGGGCAACCTATCTTGGGAAAGCAACAGTGGTAGTACCTCTGGCACAGAGTCTGACCCTGTGGCTGAGAAGGGTAGGGAAAGAAAGAGGAGGGCAGTAATAATAGGGGACTCTATAGTTAGGAGGTCAGACAAGCGAATCTTTAGATGGAGGTAGGAAACTCGGATGATGGTTTGCCTCCCTGGTACAAGTCTGGGATGTTTCAGATTGCATCCAAGATATCCTGCAATGTGAGGGAGAACAGCCAGAGATCGTGGTACCAAATGACATAGGAAGGAAAAGGGACGAGGTCCTGAAAAACATTATAGGGCGTTAGGAAGCGAATTGAGAAGCAGGATTGCAAAGGTAGTCATCTCTGGATTAGTGCCTGTGCCAAGAGACAGTCAGTGTAGGAATGGAATTATAAAAGTTTATAAGGATTCACGTAGAGGTTAGAAAGAAATTTGATCTCATACAGGTCTTCAAAGGTTACATCCTGCCACTATGCTAATTGCGTCCTATTGAATCTTTGTTTCTTTCTTTTTCTTTGGCTTGGCTTCGCAGACAAAGGTTTATGGAGGGGAAGGTTTATGGAGGGGGTTTATGGTTTGGGTTCCCTTGCAACCGCTGCAACCGTGCCTGCCTGTCCCGCATCGGACTTGTCAGTCACCAACGAGCCTGCAGCAGATGTGGACATACCCCTCCATAAATCCTCTGACACTATACCCATCTCTAATGACATGTGGAGAAATCCATGCTGCAAGTTTACATAGTCAAGGCTCCTAAATTCTTCCTCTATTATATTGATGACTGCAATTGTGCTGCCTCTTGAACCCAATCTTATCAACTTTATCAACCTTTCTGCCCTCTTCCATCTCCCCCCTCACCTGTGCTTTTTTACCCTCCCATCTCTATCCACCTATGCCTCACCGTTTTATTCGGGCATCCTAATAGAACAAATGAGGTCAGTGTAAATTGTCATTGGATATGGGGGCGGGGGGTGGTTTGAAGAGTCTGCTTTGTGCTCTACTCCATGACTATCAATCTTCCCTGTTCCTCTCCATGGATCTGCTCTTATTAGTTCCATTCATCATGTCAATAATTCCACACCCCAGTCATCATTCTGAAAAGGTCTCACAAGCCTCACCCCTGCCTCATGTTCCTTCTCTTCAACCTTTGGCCTGATCTTCAGATACTTATTAACGGGCATTTATTGGACGACATGGATTCACTGGGTGAAAGGGCTCATTTCCATGTTTTGTGGCCTGATGAATTTCCACTGTGTGATATTCTTCCTTTTTCTTCTTTCTTTGGCTTGGCTTCGCGGACGAAGATTTATGGAGGGGGTAAATGTCCACGTCAGCTGCAGGCTCGTTTGTGGCTGACAAGTCCGATGCGGGACAGGCAGACACGGTTGCAGCGGTTGCAGGGGAAAATTGGTTGGTTGGGGTTTGGTGTTGGGTTTTTCCTCCTTTGCCTTTTGTCAGTGAGGTGGGCTCTGCGGTCTTCTTCAAAGGAGGTTGCTGCCCGCCAAACTGTGAGGCGCCAAGATGCACGGTTTGGCGGTGGTCAATGTGGCATCAATGTGTGATATTAGAGCTACAATAATACTACATCTTTCATTCGTTTCTTAAGTTACCACCAAAACTATTTAGTTGGCTGTAGAACACTTAGGGTTTTGAAATGAGAGCTACTTTTATTCCTTCCATTAACTGTCCTCTACCCTGTTTTTGGACTCTCCAGACCCATGACCCTCCACTGAATCCAAAAACAAAGATGCAGCAGAGAGGGAAACACAGTCACCTCCAATCCATCAAAAGGGACCATTTGATGTCCTTGATGAGCAGAATTAAACAAAAGCCCAATATATTGTATACTTGCATTAAAAACAAGAGGACAACTAAGGATAAGACAATTAAGGGGCAAAGGAGAACATTTATGGTTGGAGTCATAGAAAGATGGCAAGAAAGTAAATGAGTATTTTGCATCAGTATTTACCAAAGAGAAAGTCATGAACAGTGATAGGGAGCATAATGTGGAGAATGATCATGTGTGAGGACATGTGGAGATCATGAAAGAGGGAGCTTATTCCCTGATTTAAACAAAAAGACAAATATAATCTTAGTGAGTTATTTGGCATTTTATAGCATTGCTAAGAGCTTTGAGTCTCCTCTATATTGGAGAGACTGGGAGATCACTTTGTTGAGCCCCTCTGCTCTGTCCACCAGCATAGCATGGATCTCCCAGTGGCCACCCAATTCAGTTCCCCATTCCATTCCCTTGCTGCCCATGGTATCATACATTGGCCAGGCTGAAACCATTCACAAATTGGAAGAACAACACTTGGTTTTCCATCTGGGCATCGTCCAACTGGATGACATTAGCATCTACGTCTCCGGTTTCCATTAAACCTTAACCCCCACTTTTTTTCTTTTCCATGTCACCCTTCCCTTTTACTTATGTCTCCTTTCACAGGTGCCAAAATCAATTCACATCTTTCATATCCAAATAACATCTTTTGATGGTTGGTCTCGATTCCTTCCCTCCCATATTCAGATGCCTTCATGTGTTTTTGCTTATAGCTTGAAGGCCTCAGGCCTGAAATGTCAGTGATATATCTTTACCTCCTATGCATGCTGCAAGACCAGCTGAGTTCCACCAGTATTTCTGTGTAGCAAATTTCCAAGATCAGTGGACAACCAAGAGATGGTAGATGGTGAAATCTGGAACAATAAACAATCTTATGGAGGAACTCAGAGGGGAGAGCAGAATCAGTGAGTGAAAAAAAAGTTTCAGGCCAGAAGTCTCAATGAGTCTTTAGTAGGGTTCTAGCCTCAAGTGCTGACAATTCTTTTTCTTTCACCGATACTTGTTGAATTCCTCTTTTTGATTGTTTGCTGTTCCAGGTACAGTATTCTCGTCATTAATAAATTAACAAGCCAGGAATTTAGAAAATTGATCTCCAGATACAAGTTCACATCCTGAAATTTGAAGAATTTAAATTATGAATTGATTTAATAATCCCAAAATAAAATCGTTGTACTGTATTAGTAATGATTGGTATGATAATATTGGATTGGCTATAAAATTAACTAGGCTCACAATATTCTTATCCATTTTACCCCATATAGGAATGTTTTACTACCCCATGGAAAAGCTCCAGTGACTGGGAAGAGGCAATAAATGTTAGCCTTGCTTTTGAATCTCATAGGTTGTGAATGAATGACAAAAAAGCTCAGAAAGGGGTCAAAGACACTGGCACAATCTGAGCTTGCATCTTTATAAGAGGAAAGTTAATGTCTCTTCTAACCTTAATCCCATTTGGGATTGAAGTCCTCAAATAATTGTGAAGGTAAAATATGAAATACATGAGTAACCTCTACCAGTATGTTGAATAATAAATCGGTTATGACTGTTATTTTAACCTTTCTTATTTAAAAAAAAATTGGAAGAGACTTGACTTTAATTCCTTTCTCTCTGATTAAAATGCTAGCTAGCAGGTTGCATCAAGAGATGCTCTCGGAGACATTACAAGGACGCAGTGTGTGAGAGATATTATTTCCTCGAAACTAATAGCTTCTATCAGATCTAAATTACATTGACTTCAAGTGTGGCACAAACTCCTGCCATTGCCTTGGTATTTTGCTAATGTGAAGTGACAGATTATAGTAAAAGCATTTTAAAAAGATTGATCAAATATAAACTCTGCACTAATTTTTGTTTACCCTTGCTTCTTGTCACCATATTCAAAAGTTACAATTCTCTTTAATTCTCATTTTAGCTATTATTGCTTCAATCTGATGTGTCTACCTGTGACCATTTTTTGAAAGTTTCAAACAGACTGCATTTTATCACACAAAAAATTCCACGCTGTTGAGACAAAGCCCACAGCTCCTCCCTAACTGTGCACCGTAATGAAATTCTCGGCAGCATTTCAATATCCTTCATTGTAAAAGGCTTATGTAGGATTTGCTGTAGGTCACCTCAAATACTATTTTTTCCCAAGAAATCCAAACAATTGTGAAGAGGAATCCAATCAGCATCAATTCTTGTTTTCAGTGGATATCAACAATAAAATTTGGCTGAAGTGCATCTATTAATTACTAAATGAATTGCTAAAATTTGTTTCCAACCTCTCATAAGCTTTAGACTACGCTGTCTGCTTCACCTGCCTGCTGAAGCCACATTGCAGTGCCATTAGAAGCTATTATCAGTGAGTGTGTTTTCACGGTCACAGAACATTAGACCAAGGGTCCCTCTCGGCTCAGATCGCATAACTATAAATCTACCCTTGAGAGTCTTGTTTCAATGTACTCAACTACAGCTTTACCCCTTATTTTTTGGCACATGCACCTTGACCTTACCTGACACTGCACATATGTGAGAAGAGGAAGTTCATAGTCAACGGTCAATGGTAAATAAATCTCTGGTGAACTATTAGGTTACACCATTTTTTTCTTCTTCCCATGAAATGAATGCTTAGATGACAGTTGGCTTGAAAATGGATAGATATAGGCCAGGTCAAATTTAAGTGGCAATGAAATATCTTTGACTTGAAGAGCAGTGAACAAAAAAAAAACTTTGAAATAATTTTCACTGTGTCAAGCTGTCTGCATCAGTCATTCCCAAAATACCTGCTGGCTCACATTAATCAAAATGCAAAACAGGTTTGCCTGCTTGGCCCAAGGTTTCTGGAGAATTTCAAAGATAAAAATTGGGCACTTTATCATCTTAACTTCGCCTGGTCAAATCTGTGGTCAGTTTTAATGTAGGCTTAAATTATAAATGGTGACAATTTTTTTCTCAATTTATTATTACAAAATAAACACTGTAGGATCCTAATTAATGATTGCACTTAATGCTTAAATTGAGATGAGAAAGCAGGACATTATAATAATTTTATGATGTGACAAAGGTATAAATATTTTGACAATGTATCATTCTCAAGCCCTCTACTTATATCCTTATGGGTTAATAACACATACTTTTAACCTTACATTTTTGTTTTGTAAATGCCCTTATGAAATGAAATCCACACTTGACCTCATGAAAACTTTTTTTAAAATCTCATTTATCGTTTACCCAGACTATTACTTGAAGTCATGGACAAAAAAAAACATTCTTCCTTAATGACTTGCAAATGAGTAATTATGATTTTAAAAATATCCTGGATTCATTTCAAAATGCAGCCCCCTGCTTGCAAAGGGCATTTCTTTAAAGCAGGCTAGGGACTGCACTGCTGGAAGAATGTAAGAAGAGCTTGCACCAGCTGTTGGTTTGCACTTACAACCCCACCACCCCACCCCACCTACCATCCGGATTAGATGCAACCTCTTTTAAACAAGAAGTTCTATTTGTCAACACTTTTATCCTGACCCTTGATGAATGGTTTCTTGTGTAGTATGGTATGTATTCAGTTATTACAACCCCCTCAAACAATTGCAGTTCACAAGTTTATCAGCGACTGCACTTTATTGGTGCCTTCAAAAAAAAATAAACAGGCTGTATAGCAACAGCCCCACCCTGCTAACAGTTCATGTTTTTTTGTATAAGAACACTGATCGTATGAAATGTATTGTAATTGTTGAGATCATTTTTTTTCTCTTTTTTTGCTGCATTATTTGTATAGAGAGCCCTTTGGGTGAAATTTGCATATTTTGAGCAAAAATCATGCAGAATTTAGAAAGTCTCTGGGTCTAGACATGTACAAAAAGCTGTGAAACTCTTCTTTCATTTCCCTGTAATATTCACAGCTATTGGACAAGTTGAAGGATTCTACAAGGGCAGCAAACATAATTTATAATGTGTCTATCTCTGCAGAATACAATGACAAAACAAAGCAGTAAAGCTTCATTAGGAATTGAGTCATCACCATTTTGTTTTAGTTGTCCTTTACTAAAGCCATTTATTTAGTAGTTAGATCGGATTTGATTGGATCAGACTAAGGAGTCAACAGCTTCATTAAACCTTTTGGTACTTTGCCCATGAGTCCATTATATGTGCATGAGAATAGCAAGGATGCTGTTTAACCGAAGTGAGTCTCACTGCTTCACCCATGTGCACTGTTATTGATGTCCTCTGGACAGCTGGTTTCCTCTGTCTCTTAGCCAGCGCTGTTACACATTGCACATCCTTAATTGAGTCCTGACTGAAATCAACACATTCATCACAGCTCAGGCATCAACCCAGGTAAATCCTACTCTGAATGGCTCTGTTCCTCTCTCGATAAATCATGGACACACCCTGGTGACCAAGATCTCCAGTAAACGTGAAATTCTAACAGTAACAAAATGCAAATGTACATATTATTATCAAAGTATCTGCCTTTTTGGCTTAACTCTCAAAAGTTTGTTCTTCCAATAGAAAATTTTAAACATGCATTTGCCTAAGGGTAAATTAATCAAAGTGTCATGTTGTACATAAAATGATGTTCTTAATCTATTTAAGGTTTCAAATGGCATTTATTCCCTTAATTTCTTGTCGGTTTACTGTTAATTTATTGTTTCATGAAAGCTGGTGATGACAGAGTCTCTTACAACTTCAAAAACACACAGAAATGCTGGAGGAACTCAACAGATCTTTCAGCATCTGTAGGAGACTTTGTCTCCTGTCTGTATTTGGCCCATAATCCCTCTAAGCCCATCCTATTCATGTATCCATCCAGTTTTGTTTTCCTCAAGCATTGCAATAGTTCCTGCCTCATCCACCTTCATCAGCTGTCCATTCCATACACATACCACTCAATCTCCATGTAAACACAAATTACCCCTCAGGTTCCTGTTAAAAAGGAGACTTTATCTCCTACTGTTGGCGAAAGACTGGCTGAGTTCTCCAGCATTTTGGTGCGTTTTTACAACAATCACAGCATTTGCAGACTTTCATGATTCACTCTCACAACTTTAATACACGAGGATTGGAGTAATCCTGCAATTAGTACCATCCAATCGATGAACACAATGCCAGGACTAGACTTTTTTTACTGAAATTTCACATGAAAAATAGTTTAAAAAATGAAGGTCTGAAACAATGTCTCACACTGCCTTTGATTTTATTCTCTTTGTCAGCCTGTTACGTCCAACTTCAGAGTCTTTGTAAACGTTCAACGTTAGCCGAAGGAAGAGGCACTTTCCATGCCTCAATGATCTCCATGGCTGGTTAAACATTAAATCCTTGGTAAACTGATTTTACCTTCAAGTTTTGTATCTTGGTTCAAGTTTGAAGATTAGACAAATGCAGCAATGATCTTTTGTTCAGAGATGGAGACTCAATAAATAGAGGATATAAGCCTAAACTGAGGAGGGAAGAGATTTAACGGGAACTTGGGAATTTTGTTTTAACATAGATGATAGGTGTGTCGAATGGTCTGCTGAAGGATATGGTTGAAACAGGAGCTACTGTCCTGCTTGAGAAAAATGGATGGATACATGAATAGAATGTGTTTAGGATATGGACTAAATGTGGGCTAAATGTGGGCAGGTGGTACTGGTGTGGGAGGAACATTTTGGTCAGCATGGTCAAATGTGGCCGAAGGGCCTATATCCACACCATGACCCTATGGTTAATACTCAATTTTCTCATGCAACACCATTCCAATAACAACAATTATTTCCCATATCACTTTATCAACATGTGCCTGATAAATCATAACCCTTCTTGAGTCAACAGGTCATACTGGACAGAAATCAGTTTGTCAACCATCATGTCAATGCCAACCATTAAATACCATTGTACAGAATATCTATACAAATGCCATTGACAAGCACTTGATGCATAGTCTACTATGCCCATGCTATTCAAGATCATTCAGATGTTCCTTTATGTTCTCAGAGAACTCACTTCCATCACCCTCACAGTGTGTTCTCAATTGCAACCATTTGATCAGTGAAAACATTTTTTCTTGGATCTCTTCCAAACTCCAACAGGGCATCCATCATTCCAATGCCCAACAGCAAGGTAACATGCCTTTTTGGCCAGTGACACTGTCATCTCCTGTGATGAATTTGTTTGAGCATATCGAGCTAACCATGAAGAAGGCATACCACTTTCTAAGAAGTCTCACGAGATTTGGCATGTTGTCAGATACACTAAGAAACTTCTACTGTTTCATGGGGGAAAGTATACTGACTGGTAGTATCGCAGCCTGGTTTGGCAATACAAGGCTACAGAAGGTACCTAACATAGCCAGGTCCATCACAAACTCTGACCTCCCATCCATTGCAAACATCTATGTGAGGCACCATCTCAGGAAAGTAGGCAACATCATGAAAGACTCCCATCACCCTGGTCACAATCTCTTCCCACTGCCATCTTCAGGCAGAAGGTACTGTTCAATAGCCTGAAAACATTTTTTTTTGCAATAATGATCAACCACTCTTTGGTACATTAATCATGGACTGTCTGCACTAATGCAAGTCACATTTTTGCACTAGGATCACTATGGATATCTATTATCTCAGTATTTATTGTCTTAATTGAATACAATTAGCTTATTATTTTAGGTTTTTTAAAATATATCTGTAAGTACCTGTTCAGCTGCATCAAGCAAGAATTTGAGGCAAATGTACATTGTGCAGTTTGTATGACAGTAAACTCTCTTGTTTCAGACATGTCCGCCATGGGGAAAGCTTTCTGGCTATTAACCATACCAACACCTCCCATGATTTTTGTAGCTCCACCAGTTTCCTCTCAGGCTCCCCTTGCTGCATGGAAATCGTCCAACATATCAGGTTTCCCCTTAGAACTGAAACGTTCCACCTCTGGAAGCATCTCTTGTGCAATCATGTTCTCCCTATAATGAGGCAAACCAAATTTTGTTTTTATAAAGTGATACCAAACCTCTTGCTCATGTCTTGTATGCCTTGATTAACAAAGGCAAGCATCCCGAATACTTTCTCCTCCACCCCATCTACCTCTGATGCCTCCCTGAATGGACCTTTGCATATATACTAAGATCACTTTATTCTTCAATGTTGCTGAAGATCCTACCACTAGTTGTAAGTCCTACCTTTATTTGTAATTGATTTGTAATACTTACCAACTGACCACTTTAGCCTCAGAATCCCCATTATGCTATCACTAACATCACCAACGTCCATGTCATCTGCAAACTTCATAATCATAACTCCTACAGTCTCATCGTTTCTTCCTTTCTTGTAAAACCACATTGATTATTTATTGGTAAGTGTCTTGAGGGCGAGCAAGGTCTGCAGATGTTGGGGAACTAGTGCACGGTACAAAAGTGTTGGAGGAAGTCAGGAGGTCACACAGCATCCTTGGAAAGCAGTAGGTGGTTGAAGTTTCAGGCCTGAGCCCTTCTTGGGATATAAATAGCTTAAATTATTGAGTCCTACTGATGTTGATTGAACAAATGCATCCAGGAGAACAAATTCATAAAGATATTGACTGGACTGGAGGAGGTTGAGCTATTCAGAGAGATTGAGTAGGAAGATGGAAGGCCATCATCTTTATTTATTCCTAGGAATGAAGGGGTTTAAGCTACAGTGCACAGGTTTAAGGTGAGAGGGGAAAGGTTTAAAAGGATCGGAAGGACACATTTTTCAAACAGAGGGTGGGGGGGGGGCTTAACATTTAGTGGCAATAAAGTTCTCAAGTCCATTACCATCCTCAGAGTAATTGTTGACCAGAACTTATCTTGACATTGCCACACAAAGACCATGGTAACAAGACTAGATCAATGGCTGGATATCCTGTGGCAAGAAACTCACCACTTTTCTCAGTATTCTAGTCATATTTCATCCTGATTCAACAATAAATTTGATCATTATCCAACAGATACTTGGAGTTTGCTGTCCCGATTTATATTTAATGTAATGATGCATTACAAATAAAGTAATTCTTTACTGAAAAGAGATTTGGGGTGAATTTGATAAAGTGATATATAAATGCAAGTCTTACTTATCACAGTTAACACAGCTATTACAGCGCCAGCCACCAGGGTTTGAATCCAATGCTGTCTGGCAGGAGTTTGTATGCTCTCCTGCGTGGGTTTCCTCTGTATGGTCTGGTTTCCTCCCACTCTTCAAAATGTATGAGGTTAATTGGGTGTAATTAGGCAGTACAGACTCGTGGGTCAGAAGGGCCTGTTACTGTACTGTATATCTAAATTTAAATGTAAACAGGAAATATTGTGTTACAAGTTGTAACAGAGCCATAAGGATCATGGGTCCTATTCCTGGGCCAGGACTATCCTGCCTAGAGATTATTTTTTTCAACATGTTTAACATCTGCCTCCTTTCCCAAGAGAAGCTGCTGGATTTTGAATGGGCAACAACTGACTTAGTTGTAATTGGCTTCTAGTAAAAATATGTTAAAAAATATACTTCACTCCAGTAGCTCCATTTGCCTTTCGCCTTGGCAGAGATTTGAATTGAAAATCAGTTCCAAATAGCGTTTAACAAGGCAATTGTTCTTTTCCAACTTAATATGCAGTGGACACATCACTGAGGTAATCAGCCTGTTATCAAATAAAAATTAGGGCTAATTATGTTAGAGTTGTGCCTTGATTTTCCCTATCCTAAAATGTAAGTCACAATTGAGTATGATGTATGTTATCCTGCCTCCTTATCAAGATAATAATCTCTTCTAATGCTTGCAACCCCTATACCCAGTGATTCCTTATGATTCATTAACTGCAATACGGAAAGTTTAATTACAAGAGAATTTGGAAGTGGTTGTCACTGGTATCACTTGCCACTGACAAGTTTAATTGTGACAGGAACATCACCACATATCACAACAGGAATAAAGTTTCCAGCACGCTTTGGAGATAAATTGGACATATTCGCTCTGGTAATCTGGTGTGTGGCAGTGCAGTAATTTTGTTCAACAGCTGCTAATTTATTGAACCTCAGCACCATAAAATATACAGCTGTGCTGAAAACTGCAAGAGTATATTGGGTTTTGCGTATGACTTTCAGCCAAAGATTTTCCTGCTGCTTCTTGCAAGGCAAGCTCAGTGTTCATTTAAGATTGTATGAAGAAAGACGACAGAAATAACAAAAAAAAAAGCAAAGGAAATGCTCAGCAGGTCAGACAGCATCTCTGGCCAATGAAACAAATTTGGCACTTCAGCTCCAGCCTCTTTCCGTGACCTGAAACTTTAACACGGAGTCTTCCTGACCGTACGAGTTTTTCTGCGTTTGGTTTACGTCAGCTCATTACTGATCTCTCTGGCTTGGAGATCAAAGGATTATCCAGGAGTGAACATTACAGTGAAAATAAAAGGGAAATCCAGGATTTAGATTGGAAAACAACATCCCACTGAGGTAGACATCGCCTGGTGAGCAGCACCTGGTGACGTTAGTATCCAGAACAGTTCGGCTGAAGGAGGAAGATGTTTGTAGGATTCTTCCCACTGAGTCAACAGTGTCCTTTTTTTAAAAAAAAATATTGATAAGTATTTCCCTGGGGAATTGTGGCTGCTACCATCTTGTTTTGGGAGACAAAAATCTTTCTCAGGAACTTTCAACATGTTATTTTGATGACACTGAATAGCAGAAATATTTTGCTGGATGTGGATTTCCCTCCCCAGTGAAAAAGAGTAGTAGCATTTCTTCAGCTTGTTACAAAGGTTACATGGCCATTGAGTCAAAATTGTAGTTGACCTGATTGGGTTGGAAGCTGACAGCAAGTACCCACATTTCACTGTAATTCCAGACCACGTTAGATGATCCTTCGCTGTTATTCGTTCATTATTTATTCAAACTTTCACTTCCATCCTCAAATGCATCCAAAAATTCTGCTCACTGTCACAAAAGAGATTTAGGCGCCAGAATACTCGCACCACCAGATTCAGGAACAGCTGCTATCCCTCCACCGTCAGAGTCCTCAATAACAAACTCAACCAGGGACTCATTTAAGGACTCTTACTTTATTGATTTTTTATTCTCTCCATATTGAAAAATTGTTTTTTTTTTAAAACATTCGTTATCTGTTTAGATTTTTTTATTAGTTCACATATGTGGAGAGTTTTTTTTTTTGCAGTACCAATAAATGGTGATTCTGCCTCACCCACATGAAAAAGAATCTCAAGGTTGTATGTGATGTCAGGTATGCACACTGACAATAAATCTGAAATATGAATCTGAAATTCTGTGTATTTTATTAAGCATTCATCACACTTGCCACAGAAATGCAGGAAATAAATCCACCTCCAACACCTTCTGTTCTTCTTCTGTGCCCTTTCCACTGCTTTTTCCTTTTATATATAATTACACCTTTTGATTTTAATCTTAATGAAGATCTAAAAGATTGATTCTCCATTTCTACCCCTAAATGCTGTCTGGCCTGCTGAGTTCTTTCAGAAATTCTTTCTCCGGTCAAATCTGTGGTTAACTTTGGGAAGGGTTTTGGAAATTCTTTTCCAAGTCCCATAACTATCTATGACTTATTATTCAACCCTACTGAAATTAATGTAACCAGACTGCATATTTAGACTATTACATATCAAATGGTGTCTGCATCTCACTTATGCTTGCTCAATAATTAGGACATGATGTTCTTGAGTCCTGAAGGATTACAGCTTACTTCAGTAAAACCTGCTCTTCATATAGACTTGTAGTTTGGTATGTGCACCCATCTCAAATCTCCTTTGATTTTTTTAAAAGAGGAAATTGTATTGAATGTGCTTTTTGCAATAAAAATTCCTTGAAATAATTCATATTCCATTTATTGGCAATAAGTTTTGTAGAAAATGTTAAATTGAACCAAATGAAATATGTGATTGAATAAAAACCAAACCAATTAAATATTAGTGTGAAAGGCATATATAAATGTCGAAATTTACTCATCTGCTTTTTTTTTATCTAAATGCCCAACAATGTTGCATTCCATTGCAAAATTGCTGAGAAAAAAATACATATGGAATAAAGAATGAATTATCTGCCATTAATGATAGAGATTAGGTAAAATCAGGCTCACAATTTTAATTTATTAAGCTTTTAATAGAAGTTTAATATTAGCCCTGTCTTTGAATTAAGTTAAACTGCCTGGAATATCATATAATACAATAAATGCATTTCTGTCAATGCATCAAGTAAGTTTCAAGAAATCTTTGACCTTGGCTGAAGTTTACCTGTTGTTAGTTTTCCCAAACAACTTGCCACAGAATACTAATTTTTAATTCTTAAAATATAAGATGGGTACAATTTAATGCCTGGGTAACATTATGCGCCAAATATTTTAATTGTGTGCCTTAATGTGGAAGTTTATGTTTATTCTCTATGTAGAAATATCAATTATGAGAAAACCAGCACAGATTTTATTCTGTCACAGAAATAAAGTCACAGCTTCCAGAGAACAGGGCCGGGAGGGAAAGACACAAGTTTTGGGCCGAGGAACATTCCAGACAGGAAATTAGAATTGATGATCTCTTCTGCCCAAATCATCTCAAGTAATCACAGTACCCCCAACCTCTAGATCCATAATGACTTTGATACAAAGGTGGTAAATGCCTTTGCCCTGATTCCATTACTTGTCAAATGACCTCCCATTCATAAATCGGCTTCCCGCCCAAACGCGGCTGATTGACTTCATTACTTGTTGGATGCGAACTAGCTGTCAAAAGGTACACAATGCACATCGCCACACTGAAAGCATCAATAAGACTTAAACTTCACAGCACTTCACCCTAGCAACTTCCCTCCTTATTGTTGGTATCGATGACGTTCAGTTTAGGGCAAAACTGAGGAACACGGAAGCCACTGTATATTGAGGCAGCTTTTCCAGACTGCTTCTAATTTTATATGCTACAATTCATATCTCTTAATTATAACACGTACATGCAAAAAGCCAGTTGACGTCAACCGTTTCCCTGTCTTTCAAAATGTGCAAATACCACCTGTAATGCCTTAACTTGTAACAAAAGAGATCTCTTGAATTTGTATTCGATAATTTTCCTTGAATATTGTACTTGTCTGGGTTCTTTGAATGAGCAGCTATCTTAGCTAAAGGTGACGCTGTCTACCTGAACCTGATATTGCTCATTCCTGCTGGCGTAATTCAATAAAAGCTGTGTTTTGTACTTTATGGTTTTGCTGTGCATTTTGAACCTTGACAGGTACCACGACTGTTACAATAATAGTGAAATTAGTTCTTTGAAATAAATGCACCAGTTTTGGAACAAAGTTTCTGTATTATGAAAGAACTAATCTGTAAGATTAACGTGCCTTTTTGAAGTTTGATTCGCAGAGCCAATTAAAATTATTATCTTCATTACAGGAGAAGAGAACATTTATGAGCAAGGTACATACTGGGACTGTATTGTCTTTTACATGGAAGATTCCAGTTCTCTTCCTCCATCTGAAATGAAGGCTTTAATGAGGGATCTGTTATCACGTCAAATGATTATTTCTCTTTGTGTATGGCAGAGGCCGACAGCATCGAATCCACACTGCCGAAGATCCAACTGCGCTGGGTAGGTCACGTCTCCAGAATGGAGGACCATCACCTTCCCAAGATTGTGTTATATGGCGAGCTCTCCACTGGCCACCGTGACAGAGGTGCACCAAAGAAGAGGTACAAGGACTGCCTAAAGAAATCTCTTGGTGCCTGCCACATTGACCACCGCCAGTGGGCTGATATCGCCTCAAACCGTGCATCTTGGCGCCTCACAGTTCGGCGGGTAGCAACCTCCTTTGAAGAAGACCGCAGAGCCCACCTCACTGACAAAAGACAAAGGAGGAAAAACCCAACACTCAACCCCAACCAACCAATTTTCCCATGCAACCACTGCAACCGTGTCTGCCTGTCCCGCATCGGACTTGTCAGCCACAAACGAGCCTGCAGCTGACGTGGACATTTACCCCTCCATAAATCTTCGTCCGCAAAGCCAAGCCAAAGAAAGAAAGAAAGAAGAATGTTCTTAATCAAATGTCAATTAGATTTTCTTTCCATTTGAATGGGTGACTTAATGTTTACAAATAAAGCCATTTAAATGTATATCTCTACATGCAGTGCATTTAGTGAAATAAAATATTATAATAATTTTAGCCTAAGAACTTGTGCTAACAAATATTTTATCCAATTATAAACGGCCTGGGTTCTGGTGTACAAAATCTTCATATTTTTACATTTGAAAGACAAAGTCCTCAGGATGACAAATACTGCATTTCTATGCATAAGGGAACATTTTTAAATGAAGTTAAAACTTAAAAGGGATGAAATAATTTACATTTATAGAACAAAAAGGACTCTCTTTTGCTTTTCTTATTTTAAGGGGTGTGGGCAATGAGGACTCCTTGTTTGCCTTATGGTGGTCAAAAGTTGAAGCATATATTGCATCTGACATGTTTATGTATTATTACATGACAATAAAGGCCTTGAGCCTTTATAAATGAATGTTAATGAGATAAATTGGATGGTGAAAAGCAGGAGGGTCTTGGGACATTTTCTATAAGAAATACATTTTACCAAATCGGAACATGAAAAATTAAAAAGATGATGGGTGGAACAAGTAATATAGTCTTCATCTGGCTCAAAAGCAAGAGGAGTAGTGGTTTTAATTAACAAAAACATACCAATCATAATAGAAGGAGATACTGACTGACCAAGTCTGAAGATTTGTAATGGTAAATTGTAAAATTTATGCAGAATCCTGGATGTTTATGAGCATCTATGTGCCAAATTATGGTGATGAAGACATCTTTAAAAAAAAAGCAGAGGGACGAAAAACTATACTAGTCAGAGGAGACATCAATTTCCATCTAGATCCAATACTGAATAAATCGGCCAGAACGGTGACAATAGCAAAAGCTGCAAAAATGACACTATCATTTATGAAGGATTCAAATTTAATTAATATATGGAGGGAGCTTAATCCCATAGAAAGAGACAATTCATTCTACTCCAGAGTACATGATTCACATACAAGGGTTGATTTGATTTTAATGTCTGCCCAGTTAAAAAGTAGAGTGGTAAAAACGAGGTATGTGTCAAGATTTCCATCAGATCATTCACCATTAACTTTAACTATAGCAATAATGGAAAAACAAGAAAGTGTGTATAGATGGAGTCTCAATGCCACACAGTTGAAAAGAAAGGACTTTTGTGAGTTTATTAAGAGACAGTTAAAACTATTGGGAGATTAACCTTCTACTGATAAGAGCTTTTTAATATTGGATACGCTTAAAGTTTATCTAAGCGGACAAATTATTTCTTGTACAAAAATCTTGAGAGAATATGCTACCAAGCTGGATGGTCTCGAGAAAAATATAACAAAATGGGAAAAAGAACATCAGATCAGGATCAAAAGAAAAATAAAGACTGTTAGAGAATAAGTTTGAAATATGACACATTACAAACATATCGAACAAAAAAATAATTAGAAACAAAAAAAGATTTAGGAATGGGGAATATAAAATTTTATCTTGACAGTTAAACTTCTGTGGAATGATAAATGATAAATGTAATAAAAAAATAGAGACTGATATAATGTAATCAAAAATAAATATTTTTTGACAATATTATATGAAACTATATAAATCAGAGTTATTAGATGAAAATGAATTTTTATCAAATGCTGAACTTGCAAAATTAAAAAATAGAGAAGATATTGATTTAGATGCCTCTTTCACAATAGAAGAACTCAAGAAAGCCTTGGGTATTTTATAAGCTAACAAATCTGTGGGGGATGATGGGTTTCCTCTCGAGTTCTACAGATGATTTAAAGATTTATTGATACTTCTTATGGTAGATGTATTGGACTGGGCAGTGGAGACCAAGATCCTCCTGGAATCTTTCTCAACTGCTATAATTACAGTATAACTGATAAAATTTTATCATATAGACCTACATTATTCCATAATGCTGATCATAAAATATTGGCAAAGACATTAGCTAACTGACTGGGACCATATCTACCAAAATTAATACATACAGATCAGGTGGGATTTCTCAAAGGAAGAGATTCTTCAAAAAGTCTAAGTGGACTATTTAATATAATACATATAGCAAAATCAAAGTTGAATCCAAGTATAACCATCTCCCTGGATGCAGAAAAAGCATTTGATTGATTATAATGATCTTTCTTATTTAAAACTTTGGAGAAATTTGGTATAGACAGAAAATTTATAAACTGGATAAGAAATCTTCATCATAAACCACAAGCAACAATTATAACAATCAGATGTCAGCAGATTTTCCCTTGAGTACGTTGAGAAGTCCTCTGTCTCCAGCACTTTACATCCTATCTATTAGGCCACTGGCAGAGATAAGGAGAGACTCAGATATTAATGTCTTCAAAGTTGGACAGGAAGAATATAAAATTAGTTTATTTGCTGATAATGTACTGTTATATATTTCTGGCCTGGCTGAATCCTTAATAAAATTACAAACAACATTCAAAAATTATGGAAGAATATCAGGTTATAAAATAATTAAGAAGGAGTATTGAATTATAAGTAATGCCATTGAAAAAATTTGATTATGAAAGGTCTCAAAAAGATAGTAGGTTTAAATGGAAGACAGATGGAATCAAATAATTAGGAATAATGACAGATAATTTAAATAACTTACATAAATTTAATTACACTCTTTAGTAAAAAAAATAGAGAAAGATTTACAGAAATGGAAAGACCTGCTGATTACTCTAGAGGGAAGAGTAAATTATATTTAAATGAAGGTGATGCCAAGATTAAAGTATCTTTTTTTAATTGTTGCCTATTGCATTACCAAAAAAATTATTAACATTATTATATTTAAATAATTACATAAGGTAATTCCTACATAATAACAAAGTGCTGATAATTTCATTGGAATTGCTAACATGGGATTATAAATTGGGTGGATTTAGACTTCCGGACTTTAAGAAATACTATTCATAAACACAAACAAGATTTTTATCGTTCTTTTCTTGAAGAAGACAGACCCTACATTTGAATCCGAATGGGATTGAATCCAACACAAGAAACAGCACCAAAGGATTTTATTTATAAGTTAATAACAAAAAATAAATAACCCTATATTAACACATATGATTAGAATATGGCAATAAATAAATGAGTGCAATGGAAAAAAAAGCAGGTATATCATTAAGAACCCCTATGAATGTGGGTAATGTTAGGTCTGCTTTGTTCATGAATGAGTGAGACAAACACCAGACTGAGTCGAAATCAGGGTTCTTTGTTCTTTATTACCGGATTGTAACACTTGCGACTAACCATGTTAGTCGGAGAATGCATTCTGCCGTTATCAGCAAAATGGTGATTTTTTATACCCTTGGATACATGCTTAGAACATCATCATATCATTACTTGTCCAATGACTAAAACTGTTGCTATCCTTTCCCTGCTAGCTTCCTGCCTCTCAATCCATCAATGTCTCTCTTATCTTGTAAGTACAAGGATGCATTCACATCTTGTTACAGCCCTGTACAGGGTAACTCCTTACACATTCCCATCTCATGATGTTTTACCTTACAGTAACAAAATATTGAATTCATGGCATGACAAAGAAATAAGATATATTGATGATTGTTATATGGACGAATCTCATGCCTTTTGAACAATTAAGAAATAAATATGGAGTAGTTAATGGGACTTTATTTTGCTTTCTCCAGCTAAGATCTTTCCTAAGAGAAAGATAGGGACCAAGTTTGGCCGCACCTGAAATTAGTGAAATGGAATGAATGATTTGGCTGGGAAATATACCAAAATTTATAACTAAGATGTACCAAGCTCTCCAGAGTGTGAAACCAGGTTTACAGAGATCAAAAGAGATGGGAATCGGATCTAGATGTTGCAATAATGGAAAGATATTGGTCTGATTGGTGTTTGGATATCATGACGTCAATTATAAATGCAAGAAACAGATTAGTGCAATATTATTTTTTTACACCAATTCTATCTCACACTGCAGAAGTTGCATAAATCAAAATCTGATACATCAGAAATGTGTTTTAAGTGTTGGATAGAAATAGGAATGTTTTTACATGGTATGCAGTTGTGTGTGAAGGTGAGATCTTTCTGGCAGGATATTACTGAAATATTAACAAGGAGAACAGGGGTGGTCTTCACGGGTGACCCGGAACTTTATCTTTTGGGCGGCTTCATTTAAATAAGTAATCAACTAACTAAATTACAAATTCTATTTATTTAAAATAGCCTTGGCAGTGGCTAAGAAGTTCATTGCAATTACTTGGAAATCAGACTCCCTTCTACATAGAGCACAATGGACTGATGAAATGAATAGCTGCATATCTAAAGAAAAAATTACATACAACTTAAAGAACAAATATAACATTTTTAAAGAGAATATGCCTGTAAGCTGTTAAAGTGGAAGATGGCACAGAGAACACAAGAAGTTCAGATGCTGGAACCTTTAGCAAGCAATGCAAAGTAGGAAGTACTCAACAGGTAAAGCATCATCCATGGAAAAAATTGACAGTTAATTTTTTTTGGGTTGGCACAACTTTTTTGTGACCCTATCTCATTGTTTCCTGCCTCCATCCCCTCCAATCAACCACATGTATGTCTTTGGTATGTTTTTGTTAATTAAAACCACTACTCCTCTTGCTTTTGAGCCAGATGAAGACTATATTACTTGTCCCACCCATCATCTTTTTAATTTAGCATGTTCCGATTTGGTAAGATGTATTTCTTATAGAAAATGTCCCAAGACCCTCCTGCTTTTCACCATCCAATTTATCTCATTAACATTCATTTATCAAGGCTCAAGGCCTTTATTGTCATGTAATAATACATAAACATGTCATATGTGGTATATGTGTCTATGCATGAGTGGGTCTGGTGAGAAAACTTGTTACCTTATAATGGTGATCATTCAAAAATAAAAGTGCATCAGCGCAAACACCCATGGAGCTTTTGAATAAGGGTCTTGTTGCAAAATATTGATACCCTGAAGAAAGGCTCAGGCCCAAAAATGTTAATTATATATCTTTGATGCTGAGTTCCTACATAATTTCTGTTTTGATCAAAATGTTGATGGTCCATTTCTCTCCATGGATGCTGCCTGACCTACTGAGATGCTTCAGCTTTGATCATAAAAAATGGCAGTCTTGTCCCAGATTTGGTGCACCGCAAGCAACAAAATGGTGAAGACATTCCAATCAATAAATAGATGTATTGCTTCAAGAGAATAACTTAATTAGAGGATGATGGGGCTAAATACTCAGAATGAAGCCATATGAGAATGCAAGAAAATATTCTTCTTTGTTGCAAAGAAGCCTTATGTCAACCAAATTATTGGATGATGAAATTCCACAAAACAAAAGTTTCAAATTGGGTGACACGGTTAGTGTAGAAATTAGTGCAACACTCTTAAAGGGTTTGAATCTGGCACTGAATGTATGGAATTTGTATGAACTCCCCGTGTATGTGTGGGTTTCCTCCTGTTGCCCCAGTTTTCCTTCCCCCCCCCAACAAAACATGAGGTTGTAGATTCATTGGGTGATATTGGGGAGCATAAGTTTAAATGGCTGGAATAAGCTTCTATCATAATTTTTTTTTAAATTAAAGACATTTTAAGGCAGCAGTACCAGCGGTTGGGAAGGTTATGGGTTTAAAACCTGTAATCAGAAATCAGTAGAAATAATTCGGACAGATAGACATGTTGCAGCGTTTCGGACATGCTGCATTATTGAATTGCACATCATGAGTGTGGACTACCCACTGAACCTATCCAGTCCAACTAACTAAGCAGTTTAACAATGCTGGATGCAAGGTGTCAGATCCATCCACTTGACCTTGCAAAGCATTCAGGTATTTTGGCCAGTGAAGAATGTTAGTACCAATAGACCAGCAGTGGGGCCTACGGCATTGTCGAGAGGCCATTTGAGCGCGAGTGGCACAATAAGCGAATCTGTTGAGTAAACACGCTACTTTGTTATGGAGATCATTCAGCAAATCTGTAGCAGCACAGCGATTGAGTACATTTGCAGAAAGCAAAGATATTTAGTCAATGTATGCAGGACCAGCGAGTGTACAGGAAGTTGACAATGTAGCAACCAAGCAGTGTTCTGGAAGAATTGCAGTAACAGAAAACGCAGAGGAGGTTCACGTATTTTTTTTTTACTTTTAATTCAGAGATACAGGCTCTTCTCACCCAGGAGCCCGCACTGCCATATGACCAATTAACCTACCAATCCCATATGTCATGGAACATCCCATACGTCATGGGATGACACCGAAGGAAACCTACGCAGATAGAGGGAGAAAGTACAAACTCCTTTCTGTGGATGAGCACTTCTTGAATTGTACAATTGACATTGAGAAATCAAGGGATAGACAGTTTCTGCATTAAAATGGTGTTGAAACAAAGGATCTGCCCCGTTAATTATGTCCTTATGTAGTGGTGATGACTTGATCGAAATCAATTTAATAATGTTTCTTGAACAATATGAAAATGTGCACCATCCAAGTTCACCACGTTCAGATCTATAACTGATCCATTGCAAATTTAGACTGGTACTAATGCATTGAATGATCAGGCAGAAGAAGAGTGGGAATGAGGTGAGGAATTGATGAGAGTACATGGGAGATCTTCATTGTGATGGTACCTGGGACAGGTCAAACTGTTCAGATTTACAATAATTACAAACTATTTCCAAATCGAGTTGGGTAACAACATTCTCCTCCCACATCTCAAGGTTAATAGAGGTTGGACCTGTCAAGTGGCTACCTCCAGCACCTATTGGGGAGGTGGGGGAAAGCCATCGCTAGTTGACACTTAGCTTCCACAGAAGTTTATATATGTGTCCCAAGCGAATGAAGGAGATTAAGAAAAAAACCATCAAAATCATTCCAGTGATGTAGATCAGGCAGCGTCTGACATCCTAACTGCAACCATAAAGAGAACTTTCAGATACTGAGAAGCTGTAAAGCTTAACAAATGTAAATGTGCCCTTGTGCAGAAGGAAATGATTCTTTAGGTCTGCAATTTGATTAAAAGTGGGTGCAGTGGTTTAAAGAAAAAGTTGAGGTAGAGCAAGAAAATCCAAAAGTATTACTGAGTTCCATTTGTTTACTGAATGGTCCAATGCTACGTTGCCACAATGTAAATTCCACTGTATTAAATACTGGAGAAAGACAAATGTTGGTAAAAACATTTGGCAAAAACGTTAGATTCTTGCAAAGAAACATCAGTATTCAGTCATTTTTGTGCTCTAAGACACCTTCGCAAACACCCCAAGAGCAACAGAATCGACAGCAGTTAGAAGGTAATATATTTTTACCTTCTATGAGACCAGCTGAATTCCTCCAGCATTTGTGTGTTTTTGACAGAATACATATCACCCTCCCTTAAAACAAAACGCCTCAAGGTCAAGAATTCCCCTGTCCTCAACCATCAGCTTCCTCATTCAACATATCATCCTCCGTTTAAAAAAATACCATCACAGCATCTTCAGACTTTCTTGTTTCACTCCATTAAACTGCGCAGCACAGAATCTTGACAGCACAGTTCGCACAGTGTTTAGCACAACGCATTTACAGCGCCAGCACTGGGGACTGCGGTTTAAATCCCATGCTGTCTGTAATGAGTTTGTATGTTGTCCCAGTGTCTGTGTGGGTTTTCCCCAGGGGCTCCGGTTTCCTCCCACTACTCAAAACGTACCGGGATCGTAGATCATTTGGTTGCAATTGGGCACCACGGGCTCAGGGCCGAAAGGGCCTGTTACCATGCTGCATTTCGAAATTTAAATTTAGAATCTCTTCACTGAGCTCTCAACAAACCATTCTCAAAAGATGTCAGTTTTATGCTTTCCTAATGTGATCACTGCGGGTTGGAGCTGTGTTCATTCTCCTCCCTGAATCATCCTTAAATACAGCAGTAGACATAATCCTTCCATCAATATGCCCATGCCAAACATGATCCATAAATTAAACTAAAATTCTGCTACTTGAGCATGATACTCATCCCTCTATTCCCTGCACATTCATGTGTCTATATGACAGGAGATCAATTGAAGCCTATGGTCATGATCTTAAATGAATAGTTCTGAACTGTATTTACTTTGGACAAGGATGAGGAGCCAATGACTTCAGAGGAGAGACCTATGATATTCTGGTGTTAAATTGCTCCAAAGCAAACACAGATACTGCTGCACAATCAAACTTTTAATTGTTTTGCAAAGTGCAAGAACTCAGTTACAGCTAGAAGCACTGCCATGAGCAGCAAACTTACTAGAAAGGAAAACAGATAAGAGGCAAGGAAATAGTTGGAGTTGAGTTCAGGATAGGCCACCTTATTCAAGGAACAAAAATGATTCAGCAGGTCGGCAGAGGTAAAGACAGGTTTTTTTAAAAAAAAATCATATATTTTATTCATCTAGTCATTGACAATGGGAATGGCAGCCAAGGCAGGGGAATTATCCTCTTACAAAAATATAGGCCATCAGGGAAGCCTATATTCCCTGATGATTTCATCTTTGAGACGTGCATCCAGCTGCAGCTCCTGGCAAGCCAAGTTAAGGAATTGGAGCTGAAGAGAATGAACTCTAGATCATTTTGGAGGCAGAGGGGTTGATGTACGTGAGTAACAGGGACAATATCACACCTTGGAGGCAGGAGGGTGGTAGATAAATGAGAGGGAAAGGGACCAGGCATGCAGTGCAGACCACCCCTCTATAATGTGTATCATTTTGGATTCTTTTGGGGGGGGGTGCGGTGGGAAGAATGACCTACAAAGGGACAAGCCATGGAGATCATGTCCCTAGCATGGAGTCAGGTCCTGTAGTTAAGAGAGGGGACAAGGCTAGCTAAGGGATTCCATAGTTAGGGGGAGAGATAAGAGCTTCTGAGAAGAGATCGAGTACCCCAGATGTTATGTTGGTGCCAGGGTCTGAGATATCTCAGATCAAGTTCATGGCATTTTCAGGGGAGAGAGAGGGGCAATCAGATGTTGTGGTCCTGCAAGGAGAGTTCAGAGAGTTAGTCGCTAGGTGGAAGAACAGGACCTCCAGGGAAATGATCTCAGAATTGCTACCCATCCCACGTGCTAATGAGCTTAGAAATGGGTGAATAAAGCAGCTTAACATGTGGCTAAAGACTTGGTGTAGGAGGGAGGGCTTCAGGTTCTGGATCATTGGGCTCTATTCTAGGGAAGGTGGGACCTGTTCGAATGAGTCAGTTTACACTTGAACTGGAAGGGGACTAATATCCTTACAGGAAGATTTGCTATTGCTGCTCTGGTGCATTTAAACTCAACTTACTAGGGGAGTGGAACCAGAGTGCCAGAGCACATATAGTAACGGAGGAGGGAAAAGATTATGTGAAATTGCATGCATCGTCAGAAGTCAACGGGTTGACTGTGATGGAAATGAGCTCAGGTACATCTATTTCAATGCAAGGAGTATTGTAGGAAAGGCAGATAAGCTTAGAGCGTGGATTGGCACGTGGAATTATGACATTGTGGTCATTTGTGAAATTTGGTTGCAGCAGGGGCAAGACTGGCAACTCAACGTTCCAAGCTTTCGTTGCTTTATTTGTGATAGAATGGGGGGGGGGTGTGGAATGAAAGAGGGAGGTGTGGTAGTGGTCATCAAGGAAAATATCACAGCTGTGCTCAGGCAGGACAGACCAGGGGGCTCATCAACTGAGGGTCTATGGGTGGAGCTGAGGAATGGGAAAGGTATGACTACCCTCATGGGTTGGTCATACCTTTATAGACCCTCAAGAGTCAGCAAGAATTGGAGTAACAAATCTTTGGAGAGATAGCAGACAGCTGCAGGAAACATAATGATGTGAAAGTAGGAGATTTTAATTTTCCATATATTGACTGGGATTCCCATACTTTAAAATAGCTGGATGGCATGAAAACTTGGTTATAGCAAGAAGCATCGCCACGAGCAGACGATTAGGAAGGAGACAAGCTCGAGGCTTACAATATCAACTCATTTATATTTTTTAGCCTCTAGTTTTCTGGAATATTCAAATGGACTGCTCCATGTAACTACATATTCCTTAGAATTCCCTTGGGATTGGTTAGTTAGTCTCACATCACCCTACAAGAAGAATGTTACCAGCTCCCAAGTTGATAACAAGAAAATAATGCAGCCCAAAAATGCACTTCCCCCCTTTTCCATTCCAATTTTAAAACATACATTTTTATTATATTCTAAAATCTACTTTCTCACTGGAGCTTACCAGTATTACAGGAGTGGTGGCCTTGAAGGTGGATAAATCCCAGGGAACCGGGCACATTCTACTGAATGTTATGGGAAAGCAGAGGAGAAATTGTCGGGCTTTGGTGGAGATTTTTGTCCTTTTGTCAGCCACAGATGAGGTACCAGGAGAATGGAGAGTTTGTCTTTATTCAAGAAGGGATAAGCCAAGAAAATTAAGGCTGGTGAGCATTACATTAGTGATGGGAGTGTTATTGGAAGAGATGCTGAAGGCAGGATTTACTTGTATTTGCAAAGAAAGGACTGATCAGATTTGAAGTGAATTCTACTGTCTCACCACTATTTGTATAATGACCTAATCTTAGGTGGCATAAGGAACAAGAGAATCTTGGCCGCAAAAAACAAGTTGCTATAGTTCAGAGTTTGGAGATCACATTTACGTCAGGGTACACAAATGATATCACATACAACTCTGAGATTCATTTTCCTGTAGGTGAGGCAGAATTACTGGAACTGCAAAAATCTGTACTCAAAAACACACATATACATGTAAACAAATAAAGAAATGTACCCTCACTGACTGTGCAATGTAAAGAGAAAAAAAAATCAATGAAGTACAAAAGTAAGAGCTCTTAAATGAGTCTCTGATTGAGTTTGTTGTTGAGAATCAGGCGGTGGAGGGCAGGCAGCTGTTCCTGAACTGGTGGTGCGTCTCAAGTTGTGTCTCATGTTAGAAAAGCCATGAAATAGCATATCAAACACCAGCGTTAACCTCTAGAGGAATAGACTGGAACAATAGGAAAGTTATAGTAAACATACGCAACTTTGGTTAGTCAATTTCATTCAACTCTGGTTGAAAAGTTATTTAAAAATACATAATAGATGCCCTGAATGTTTGATTTCTTGGTTATTATTTAATAATAATGGTCTTTAATTATGCTCTTCCCCACATCAGCTCAATTCATAATTTTGATCTCTGTTAAGTGACTACTTTTGCCAAGAGAAAATAATCCCAGTCCACAATCTTTTCCCAATATTTTGCATATTCTCTCACGTCTTATTTTACCCTACATCCACTCCTTTATCTTTTTTGAACATAGTTTGGCCACCAGAATTGTAAGCATGGTTTAAATTGCTGCCAAAGTGGCTTAATCAAGGATTGATAGTTTAACTAAACTATCCCTTAATGGATTTATCCTTGTGTGTGACTCATTTTCTCTTCATGGTATTACAAATGTGCGATGGTACAGATTTTTTTTTAATCCCCCTCCCTACAGATTCTATCACCAATGTGTATATGTACAGATGGTCATGTAGGATGACTGTGATTGGTTGAGAGTGTAGCCACACCTACTGGCAGGTCTTAAAGGATTGCTCCTAGCCAGACCAGTCCATTCTGGACTGGTCGACCTACTTGTGATATGCTCCAGTCTTTTAGTTAATAAAAGCCTTGGTTTGGATCAACAAGTCTTTGGTTCTTTCGACGCACACTACAAAATGTAGCGCTCATCTTCCGCAACAATACTTTTGCACCCAAGATCTCTGTTCCATTACCTCATGGAGAGTCACACATCTCTTGCTTTGCCATAGTGACTGCAAGCCGCAATTGTTACTTCAAGGCTGTCAACACTTTAAAGATGGTTTCGTGCGTCAAACTCTTCTCTGCATTGCGAAAAATAGAAAATTTCAGAGCCTTTGAGCAAATTATATGCTCTATGAGGTTTGTGTATCTCATGCGTATACACCTGTCCATTCAGTAACAGACTTTGTTGAAGGTTAAGAACTCACTGAATGCATATCACATATAATTCCTTTTCCCTTTGATAAAGTCAAGATCTTCAATCTGGTGGTAGAGCAGGTGAAGATGGAACAATACTCAATTTCACCCTAGTTGTAGACCCAGCCACTGATACAAACAAAGCTTCCCTGGTGATAGTTGGACTACAAGTGGGCAGTATCCAATGTAAGGCAAGCCTGTTGACTCTTTCCTGGTAGTTGTGGCCAGAATAACCTCTGATACAGGGCAAGTTGCAGGACAAAGTTGTGGAATGTGTGTCATGCACTCCTGTTTTTAGTTGTGTACAGGCTTACAACCTGTGGAAATAAATAGCCCTGCTGTCAGCCAATAGGATCCTTTAATCCAATGACTACCTTTTATTTTGTAACTTGAATTCAAATGGATGTGACATAGCAGAATTCCTGCAGCATGAAGGCTGCCAGGTTTCTGATGCAAGGTGCGCATTGCTTGGTCATGCTAGACCTCAAAGGAGCAGATTTGCTTTCCGCTTCATTACATTTCCAGGTCGACATTTTGTGGCTACAGTGCAGCTTGCACCATGAGAAATCCTGTGTCCATGTGAGGCTGCACATCGACACCGGCTGTTCCAGAGCAAAAGAGTGAAATATAGTCAGTCTTCATTCAATCAGAACTTCAGCAACTTGCCTTCTATGGATGTAAATCTGAGAGAAGCTAAGTGTTTTGTTAGATAAAACCTAGAACAATATTTATGTTCATCATTTGCCTTCTCACCATACCGATATGGGTATCACCCTGCCTTTGTGATTGGAGCACGTGGTACATCTCAATAACAATGTTCTTGTTAGAGCAAAAATATTTTGGATCGTTTTAGTGAGGTTAAGGTGTGATATCATTGCTTGAACACCTTGGAGTGTTGACTTCTCAACTTTCCTCCTCCCCTCCTATATTCCAGTTATTCATCCTGATCTGTGACCTCATCCTCCCAGTCATGCCACATTCCAAAAGGGAACCTCCAAGGACAACCCCATGTTTACAAGTAACTGGCATAAACCTCAGCTGAAGATAAAGTCTTTTATTCCCCCAGCGTTCTACTCCCTGTGGCTTTCCATAGTGTTAAAGTTCACTAGAAAGCACAAAACATATATAGCAACAGCCAGTGAACATCAAATAGCCACAATCTGCAAACAGGGTTTGATCCCTTTGGGTAGTGCTAATGGGTGGTCCTTCCCACTACTGAATATGATTCAGGCATGCAAAATTGAGGAGGACCATGTCGTTTGAGAGTTGTGATATAGTAAAACCCCTGTTATCCAGAATTCAAGCAACTAGCAGCCTCAAGGAACTGGAACAAATATTGAGGAAAATATTTTTTTTTAAAAAATAAATAAGCAAAAAAAAAACCATACAAGTTGAAATTATCAAAGTAAATGTGTTCTCTGAAGTAACATAAAACTTTGGTGAAGATGGGAGCAAATGTTCAGCCAGCGGAGGGTCTTGGTTGTGCTTTGCTCAAAGCTGTTTGAATAAAGTTGTGGTTGAATAAAATGGCAATTTATTCAAACCCAACTTTATTCAAATTATGCCGCTCATCGTTGGGCTGGCCCTCTTAAAGTGTTACCTTACTCCTGCTAGTAAAAGTCTTTACTTTATTAGTAGATTATTAAGTATATTAGTAAATCTTTATCTGTAAACTTGCAAGTGAAGTTTGTTCAGTGTAGTATTATTACCTTTTAAACTGTTTGTTCTTTATCTAGGTGTATTACTTAGGCAATGTATGAGTAAGTCTCAAGCAAATGGAAAACACATTTATCCACCACCTACCAACACCCATAGGTGCCTGATACCACAAGTTTTACTGTATATGAGAAATTAATTTGATGTCATATTGATAAGAGCAATGTACAAATACACCAAAGTCCTTACTTGCAGTCGCACAGGTATAAAAGATACAGCAAAAACAAGAGTAATTTATGATTATGCACCATGAGCCAGATAAGGTGATGATAAATGTTAAAGGATCGATAATAAATATCTTCAGATAGTGCAACAAAATTACATTTCAACGTACCATCAGATCTTTTAGTGGTCCAAGGTAATTTATGCTTATGGTTATTTCAGAGAAGACGAAGACCTTGGTAGCTGTTGGAACAAAACTCTTCTTGAACCAAGCAGTGCTGGATTTACAGCTTCTGCATCTTCTGCCTGAAGGTAACGAGAAGAGATCATGACTATAGTGGGATGAGAATCTGCTGTAGTCTTGGTTGCCTTTTTAAGCTAGTGCCTTCAGTGGACTGGAGGTCGGTGCCCATGATGGACTTGCTAGGTTTATCAGTTTCCCCAGCCTTCTGTATACCTGCGCACTCGAGTTTCTAAACTGGGCTGTGATGTAACTAATCTTTATACTTTCCATGGTACATCCGCAGCAGATCCATGGATGCTAAAAACTCCTCAGACTTCTTAAATAATGTAGGCATTGGTGTGGCTTCTTCACAATTGCTTCAATGTGCTTGCTCCAAGAGAGGTCCACTTACTTGAAGGTGCTCAACTTCTCTACCAATGATGTTCTGTTGGTGTTCCTGTAGTCAAAGCGATCTCACACAGAGGCCCGGCGAGATGGCATCCACTGTTGCCCTGTTGTGATGGAAGGCAAATTGAAGTGGGTCCAGGTCCTTCCTAATGTAAGAGTTTACCTACATTAATCAATAGTGCTGATATCAAACTAACCTCGCACATTGTCAATTTTGACTGTTGTTCCTCAAGCATTGCAGTAGTCATACTAATATCCCCATCATCTACATATTTACCTCACAAACTCAGTGTCAGCACACAATTCCTGACCTGTATTTATAAACAGGTCTGGGATTCCTCCATCTCATCTGATTGGTAAATGCTTATAGCAAAAATAGGTCTCTTACATTTGGAGAGAAACATGATAGGTCACAGAAGTTGTGATTGTAGTAAAAACACCAAAATGCTAGAGGATCTCAGCTGGTTTATTTGGCATCCAGGATCCTTTTGACAAAGATATATTGCCGACGTTCCGGGCCTGAGCCCTTCTTCAAGGAAAGGTAGAAGCAGGATGTAACGGAATTCAAACAATGGGCGAGGAATCCAAAGCATCAGAAGGTTTTAATTGAGTGTAATAAGGGCCTAGGTGGAATTTATCATGTCTGTGCAAAATCAGACAGGCAATGGAGAGACAGCAGAGGAAGCAAGGGAGTGGGGCAATTTTTAATGAAAGCCAGAGAAATTGATATTAATGCAATCCACATGGAGCGTGACCAGTCAGAAGATGAGGTGTTGTTGCTCCATTTTACTGGCGGTCTCAGACTGGCATTACATGAGACCATCTCCAGACTCATGCAGAGATTTACACTGGGCAAGGTTCTTAAACTACAGACAAGTTACAACTAAGAAATCTAATGAATGCCTGACAGGAATCCAGCTCTAAACCTCAGTTCTGTTTCTGACCTATGGATGCACTTATAACTTAGAAACCTGATTTTAGGCACAGAGTTAAAAACACTCAGTTTAATGCAAAGAAACTGCTGGAGAAAGTCCATGCAGGGAAATAGGCAGTCAACATTTCAGCTGGAGATCCTTCACCTGCAAAAACACCTGCAACAACAGTCTCTTGTGACTCAGTTGATATAAACCTTACCACTTTAAGTAATCCCTACGCCATAGGTACTCTGTGATTACTAAGGGATTAGTAAAGGTATGTGAGTGAGAAGGTTGAGAACCACTGCTCTAGACCCAATTGTTACTGAAATATTTTGTCTGATAAAAATTATAATTGCCCCATTTCCTTTGGAGTTATGAAGCCATGCACATGACGAGTCAATTAGGTATGATTAGGAGGTATTTGAATGGAAAGAAATAGTTTAAAAACCACTGGATTATATTAAAGTATGATGTATTTATGCAGGAATTATTTTTCTGCTCCCTTGACATATAACAAGTAGACCCATATGGTTATAGATTGTCCTCATATCCTGAAGATATGGGGACAGGAGTTGTCCCAGAATTTAACACACTGGCTATTGTAACTAAAAACAAAACAGCTACTCTAAATACAAAGGAAGAATAAACTAAATCTGCCACTTTACAAGTTTTATGGCAAAAAGCTTCGTTTTATGCAAATATGATAACACAATTACTTCTCCTTCATATATACAATTTAACTATGAAATGAACAGCTTTTATTCCAAAAATAATTATATTTTCCAGCTGATGACTTTGACAAGTATTAATTCATTTTACTTCCTGCTATTCAGAAATGTCAAGTTTCTTCTGTGGTAGATCTGTCAGGATCTGAAAGGAAAGATAATAAACAAATGTTTTGAACATAAATCCTCTGACAGATCTCTGCCCAAGATGATTGTGTAGTTACTGAGAGTCCTGTTGTCTATTTTTGAGCTTACAGACATCCAGCATTTCTGGAAATTTAAATGCTTTTTTTTTTATATATTCTTAGCATTACTGCAAAATCAAAAAGCCAGAGATTTACTTATAATATGACAAATGTGTGATGAGTGGCTTTCCATGAGATGGTATAAACTCTGCCTCTCATTTGGTTCACGGGGTTCAGAAGATGCAAGCTAATTTCACAATCTGTTGGCAATATGACAAGCTGCTTCATGAAACAAGCAAGTGTTGCTGTGAGAAATTGACTTGGACTTTGTCCACTGTTCTTGACAACATCGGAAAGGGTTATAGTCAGCTTGTGCCTGTCTGCATCATCAAAAGAATGGTAGAACTTCTACAGTAATGAGAGTGATGAATGGTAGCCAGAAGAACTTTGGTGGATTTGAAAGACACTGATAACTTCAGTTGCATAATTGTTAATCAACAAAATAGAGACTATCTTCAGATGTAACTGATCCTACAACCAAATGTCAACATATTTAAGTGGGACTAGCAGTGGAGTTATGTGCAATTATAATGTTTGCTTGCATTATATTCCTTAGTGCTGAGCCGAGTGTTAAAATGACTGAGTAGTAAGGAATCAAACACACAAAGAGCAATGATGCCAAAGGTAACAGACCATCCAGCAGGATATGTTAACATGGGGATTCAAAAGCCCTGAAACCTTGTGAGCTTCAACTCTTATGTTTGTACTACATAGACTTTGATTTTGTTTTCCCCCATTCTGAAGTGTCTCCCTACATTCCCGGAGTGGTCGCTCACACAGGAACGACCAAAACTCCAAATATCTATGATCACACCACGAGTTTAGACAGAATACCAGAAGTGCAGCATTTAAGGAGGTGGAATGTCCTATTCATTAGCCCATTGCTCACGGATCGCCCGCAGTTCAGTTTAGACTGCAGGCGATCCGTGAAAATTACTGGGGGTTGAGGAGGTAAAATGCCTGAATGGGAATGAGTCCTTATTCCCATTCTGATTGGGAATAATTTCCTGGAAATCAACGGCTGTGTAAAACTGTCAGGGCAGAAGGTGGAAGAGAGAGACTGTATAGCAATTTGCATTTATATAGTACTCATCTCCCCTGTTATCCTGGTCCTCATTTATGCTCAGGCAATAGATAAATGTGCAGGCTGAGTGTCCTAAATCAGCCATTCTCAACTAGGGCCGCAGCACCTTTACGTAAAAGCCTTGCTTTATTTTCACCTCACGTAACATAAATATTTTAATGTTTTCTTTATCTAGTCAGAAGGAGGGAATTAAGGAAAAAAAAACAAAAACCTGACTTTCACAGGAAAGAGGCCCATAAACTTTGTGCAGAATTCTAAGGGTGCCATAGCCAAAAAAAAATACAGCTGAAAAAGAAAGTCCTAAACCCTTCAACAACCATTTAAAGTTTGCAATGTAGAGTCTGTTTTGATCAGGGGAAAGGAAAAATCAGTTTACAAACAACAGAAGATATTTTTTGTCTGGTCAAGTATTTTGTACGTGGAGCACCAGAAGCTATTATATTGTTGGCATATTTTGCCTATTAACAAAAATTTCCTGAATCCTTATGGATGTATTTTATGGATTTTGGGCTGCTGATCATAAAAATCTCCATAAAATTTTCCAATAACGTGCTTTTTTTAAAGATACAATCTATTTTGTGATTTCCTGTCATATTTTATTTGTATATTGCCCACAAAACAAGCTGTTTTGGTCATTCCGAGCACGCCTGGTAGGCACTCAGTGCAGGTGCTATGTAAATGTTGTCTTAGGACTGGATAGGGGATATTCTGTCTTAGGACAGGATAGTTGCAGACTGGCTACAAAAACAGCTCGCAAATAGAGATGCTGTTTATTACATTGGTATGAACTGAATACATATTGATGCACATGATTTTCAGGAAATAGCAGTGAAATTTATTGTCTTCAGGAAGATTCAATGCAGCAGAAATGTCTTGTCAATGTCACAACATCTGCGATACATTCTTTACATTTTTGGTGAGTATAGGCTTAATGCTAAATTCAATAAAAATTCATTTAATGCTTCTCCGACTTCCTTTGTGATACAGCATATCCTAAATTATCTGTGTTCAGTTTGAAGTTGTCTATCATAATCCCCTCCCCCCCCACCACAAAAAGCAAACCTTCTGAAAAAATTGCTGGCGAGTGGAATCAGGAAATGATGTTTAGTTTGTCATAGGGTTTGTTAGATCATTAACCACATTGACAAAAGAGTTGAAATTATTTTCCAGAATATCTGGGAGAAGGCAGCTCCTGGACAATGGCTTGTCAATTGTTTCCCAGAGATAGCCTTCAGACATGAGCTGAATGAGTTCATTTGTGTATCTTGTATAACCTTCCAGGAGACAGCCACCAATTCTTTGACCAATAGCAATGGAATTCTCTCCCTGTGGCAGAATCGATGGCTCGTGGCACAGTCCTACCAAAGCAGCAGGCGAGGCTTGACCTTCCCGAGGTATTCCAAAGCTAGGACACATAAAGTTGATGGCGCAACAGGGACAATTACCTCTCTTGCATTTGTGAAGCAGATGCTGAAAGGATGCCTCTTTTGATCACCATCCTTTCCCCTGCCTTGTAAGTATCCAGTCAAAATGTTCAGTATAAAATATGCTAACGTTACAACATTTCAAACTCTAATTGACTTCAAACATACCAGTATTGATTGAGTACAACCATGTTGCATAAATGAGTAGCGTCTACAAACACACCTTTAAGTGAAAATGCCTTTCACGCTCAGTAATCTCATTGCCTTCTGGAGGAGCAGTTTGTATCAGTTTTGTCCTACAGGCAAAAGTGCCAGGACAAATCACTATGTTTGTGGCAAATTTTATGTCACAGTAGATGAAGCATTTTGTAGGCTTGTTGTGACTGATTGTTAACATTAGTCGATGTGATCATGATTAATTTGCTTGCTTTTTCAATGACAGTGAGCAAAGGTATGGGAACAAACTCTGCATTAAGCTCCATGGCACAATGTTTTTCGTTAGAATAATCGATCTTTTCTCAACTCAGAGGATCTATTTTTCCCCTTTTACCTGCCTGTCACTTACAAAATGAACTGAGTAAACACCAAATATTATCGGGAGACCGTTCTGAACATATTTTACAAGACGATTAAAATTCTGTTTAAATCTAGTTTTTTGATAAATCTTCAATTAATAGCTCGGAAATGACAAATGCCTAATGCATACTGATAGTGGAACGATCTAATAGATCTTATCCGATCTTTTGTCTATCTTTCAAGCAGGAGGAAGCAAGTATATTTTAATAGCTAATGACTAAATTGAAGTAACAGAAAGAAAAGAGTTTAATTGAAATATGTTAAGTGTATACAGCATATAACAACCTTACTGACTTGGCTTGGTTCTGCAGGAAAACCAGTGACTGCAGGAGGTCTCAAGTCAATTGTATAAGATTTTCAACCGTTCAAATCAATGCGCGGTAAATCTATTATGACAGACACTAGAATCCTTAACAAGATCTTCTTCCAAATTCAGACAACCTTACTGACTTGACTTGGTTAAGGAAAACCAGTGACTGCAGGAGGTCTCGAGTCAATTGTATAAGATTTTCAACCGTTCAAATCAACACGAGGTAAATCCATTATGACAGACACTAGAATCCTTAACTAGATCTTCTTCCAAATTCAGACAACCTTACTGACTTGACTTGGTTCCGCAGGAAAACCAGTGACTGCAGGAAGTCTCAAGTCAATTGTATAATATTTTCAACCGTTCAAATCAACGCGCGGTAAATCCATTATGACAGACACTAGAATCCTTAACAAGATCTTCTTCCAAATTCAGACAACCTTACTGACTTGACTTGGTTCCGCAGGAAAACCAGTGACTGCAGGAGGTCTCAAGTCAATTGTATAAGATTTTCAACCGTTCAAATCAACGCGCAGTAAATCCATTATGACAGACACTAGAATCCTTAACAAGATCTGCTTCCAAATTCAGAGCAACTGCTCAGTGAATTCCAGAAAAGGCTGGAAATTCTCCGGCTCCATCTGCGAGAAGAAAAACAGAGCTAAAGCTTCAGGTTGAAGATCTATCGTGACTTGAGCCTTCTACTCTCAAGGTTGCAACTTGGCCTGCAGAGTATTTCCAGCAGTTTTTGCTTGTTTTAGCTTTGTTGTAACTGCTATTTTTATTTTGTTTCAATTCCAGTTCATATCAGAAAACATTGAAATTGTATGATAAAGCTCATGTAAATATGAACACGGATTACATTTTCTGCTTTATTCAAGAAAGTTTAGAAGACCATCTTATATTTCAAAAATAATATTAGAATGAAAATTAAAAGCAATGCTGGAGAATCTCAGCAAGTCAGTGTATTTTATGTAGCAAAGATCAAGACTTGAGCTTGAGCCCGTCATCAAGGTATGAGCAAAATGTAGGCAGGGGCCCGAACAAAATATTCAGTAGATTTCATCAGTAGGAAATGCTGACTTTAAGTGATCTAACTATGATAACTGTTGTTAGGAATCGTAGAGAACGTCAATACAGAATGATATTGGATGCACCATACTTTTTGTCAATCAAAAAAGAGCACTCAGGATGGTTATGTATCTTTATTTTTGCTCGATAAATATGCTGTTTGACCTGCTGAGTTTATTCAGCATTGAGTTTTTATTTAAATCGCGGACTTTTGTGCTTTACTCAGATTAATCTTATATTCCAATTCCTCTTCCTTCTGGTCAAATTCCTAGAAGTCAAATTCCAATACTTTTTAAATGCGATGAACTTTTCTGCCTCAAGCATCGCTCCAGATCCTGAACCCCATTTGGTCAAAAATATTTTTCTTCTCTTCCTTTCTTATTCATTAAATCTAAGACCACTGGTCTTTGATACATTGAGGGTAAAGTCCCCAAGAGCTTGAGGAGGGGGTGGGGGGGGGGGTTGGGGAGTGAGTATCCCAAATACTTTCCCCGTGCTATTTCCTGTGTCTCTTTCATTTAGTTTCTGCTTGGTTAAAGATCTAAAGTATACTCCTACATCACTCTAAATATGATTAATAATAATTCTAATCTGTGACGCTAACAAAATTCTTCCATTCTCCACAGTTAATATTCCATCAGCCAACATTATCGGATTGCTGCTTTTGGGGCCTGACAGTTTACAAAGTGGCTTCTGTGATTTATTTGAAGAGACTTCATTGACTGTAAAACACTTAGGGCTCTGAATAACATTCGAGTTACTTTCTTTCCTTTTAGTTGGTAAGCATCACCTGTGGACCAGGTGTAACAATTGAAATTGGGGCACAATTTATGAATCAATTAACTGTGCTTGCCCCTCAAGTGACCTCAAAAGGCAAGGCAGTGAAACACGTCTGCCTAGTAAATGGTGCAATACTATCATAGAACCTCTTGCCAGCTCTTCTAAGACCAGGCTAATTTCCAACTCCCTCCCATCACTATTTTGCCACTTGAGAGATATTTCCAGGAGTTCTTCACCCCCATTCTTGTTTCCATTATTGCCTTCAATCTTCAAGTCACAGTGTCATGCAGAAGAGAATCGGGGCATGGGATTCAAGACGCGCTCTTTATATTAATCCTGCACTCATCCTGTTTCATTCTCCTTGCATTTCTATTGATTCTTTCCTTTCACCTCCCAGCACCCCTCCTCCCCCATGCAGCTTCCACACAGTCGGGCAAATTTACAGCAGCTAATTAAACAAACTGCGTGTACATATTTGGGAACAAAGCACTGAGAAAATTCACACAAACCCCAGAGAGAACATGCAAACTCCACACAGACAGCATTGGAAATTAACCCAAGTCGCTGTAAGCAATTCTACCAGTGGCACCATCCTCCCCCCCCTAAATAAAATCACCCTGTATGTAATAACAAAGTGATTACAGAAAGATTTACTCTGAAAGAATGGGTGACACGATTAGCTGAGCGGTTAGCACAAGGCTGTTACAGTACAAAGGAATAATGAAACTTAGGGTGACAATGGGAATAATCAAACCAGTGGGCGGCATGCTTAGTGCAGAAGTTAGCACAGAGGTGTTACAGCACCAGTGATTGGAAGCAGGTTTCAAATCCTGTGTCTGTGTTGGTTTTCCCCGGGGGCTCCCACCGTTCAAAATGTATCAAGAGTTGTAGGTCAATTAGGTGTAATTTGGTGGGACGAGCTCATGGGCCAAAAGGGCCTGCTTCTCTAAATTTAAATTTTAAAAAAATTGAAACAAAACTTTAATTAAAAAAAAATTAAAACATTTTAAAAATTAAAAATTTATTCACCAACAGAAAGTTTTCTTCTTTTACCTGGAAAATAAAGAAAGCCCTAATTCATGTAACCACTTCGTGCTGCCTGGAGGAGAATTTCCCAATTATACATTGGGTATGAAACTCTCATTCTCATCGCCCTGTTTAATCTGCAGCACTGAACAGCCATTACAGGGTTCCCTTCAGTTGGTAACTAGCTGTGAGCTCTGTTACAGATAGTATTGGTGGCACTGTAGAATTAATTTTCAATCTCCAGCTGTAGTGCAATAGGGGGAATGTTGAATTGCCAGTACATGCTGACTCAATTCCTTTGAAACTTATCACTGAATAAGTCTGTTTCCCAGAACTTGCACATAATAATGACCATCATCTCTTCTTATATTTTTGCAAATAGCTTGAAGTACTAATGAGAAAAACATAGCAATCATGACCAAACCAGCTGCAATTTATCCCAGCGTCCCATTACTTGAATAACTTCATCATACAATATCTGATCTGCACAGGATCACACTTCTGAACTATGGACAAACAATGTAGCAGCTTGGATTAATTATTTGGAGACAAGAGATCAAATAAATTGGAACTTCAATTTAGTTAATGGACTAAACTCGGAATTAAAAATTCTGGAATTTTAAAGGTCACTGAAATTGTTGGTTTCCCTATAAAGGAGAAATAAGGTTAGCGTAGTAGTTAGTGCAACACTATAACCATGCCAGCAATTGGGAGTTCAAAACTATACTGTCTCTAAGGAGTTTGCATGTTCTCCACGTGCCTGTGTGAGTCCCCCCACCCCACCGACGCTCCAGTTTCCTCCCACTGTTCAAAATATATTGGGGCTGTAGGTTGATTGGATGTAATTGGGTAGCACAGGCTCATGGGCCAAAGGGGCCTGTTACCATGTCTAAATAAAAAATTCAAATTAGACTGGTTCAGTTAAATTCTTTATCAAAAGAAATCTGCCAGTCTTACCTGATCATCGAAAACAGTGTTTTGCAGTGACCACTTCCCAATCCCCACAAGAAATTAATAGGTGGCTGAATAGTGATTAGCTTCTTTGAATGGAATCGTAACGGAAACCAGATTACCCCATCGATACCATTCATCTTTAAGATCCATGGGTGACACGATTAGCTGAGCGGTTAGCACAAGGCTGTTACAGTACCAAGGAGTTTGCATATTTACTCCATGAATCCATGGGTTTCCCTGGTTTCCACCCACCCTTAAAAATGTACAAGGGTCGTAAGTGAATTGGGTGTAATTTGGTGGGCCGATTACCATTGTAATTACAGTGCTCTATGTCTAAATTTAAACTAACATTAATTTTTTTAAAAACCTTAATATTTGCGCGTTACATTTACAGCTACTGGCAAATAAAATATTAAAGAAATAACAGTGATTTGGATGAGGGCAATCAGCAACTCCTTCAATTTTGCAATTTCCCAATATTGTTGTTTAACTTGGCACCTATCCCCAATAGTTCCTGAAATGAGTGGTTCTTTCAGAGGGCATTTTAGAGTCACACATTTCTGGGGGCCACAAACGAGCCTGCAGCTGACGTGGACATTACCCCTCCATAAATCTTCGTCCGCGAAGCCAAGCCAAAGAAAGAAAGAAAAAGAAACAGTTGAATTTAGATCATAAGAAAATGACTTCTTTTCAACTACAAAGAACATCAGCGAAACAGATTTTTCTGATGATCCAGTGGTTTCACAGTCACTATTTCTGATAACCGCCTTTAATTCCAGATTTATTTAATCATTCAAAGGTCACCATTCAGCAAAACAAACTGATCTGGATGAGCCTTGAGAGGAGAAATTAGAGAGCCCGAGGCAAATGACACCCCTCACAAGCAACATATCGGGAGAGTGAGGGAATGCTCATTCTTGCCTGATAAATGCAGCTTTTACCACAATGAAAAAGCTTGATATTGTTCAGGCAAAGCAACCTTCTTGATTAGTAACTTTCAAAGCCAAAATCTCCATCATCATGGAGGACCGGAGCAGTGGTGGGAATGCATCATTTGAGTTCCCTCCAAGCTGCAGAATATTCTCACCACACCTTCATGGGAGACACTTTCTCAAAGACATATAGGGATGGAAAAATCAATACTAGTTAAGCCAATGAAACCCACGTCACAAACATAAGAAATAAACTTGAATTAAATTTCAGACACAATGTCTTCAGATCAACAGTTCAGGTTTGAGCACTAATCCAATAAATTAGCCACAGTCATTATATCCCAAAAAGCTAATGTAAATTACACTAGACAACATTATTCCACCCCCCCCCCCCGAAAGATTGCTGACTGAAAATGATAGACAACTTTGATCTGAACACAAATTTCAGATTTGTTACGTCACATAGGATGTTGGAGAAACATTAAATGAACTTTTATTGACTTTAGTGTATTTAATTACATACCAATGCTGTCACATTGTGTTAGTCAAATGACATAAAAATGTCTTGCCACTGATTTTCATTTGTACTCAGCATCTGATGCCTTCTGTGTCAGTGTCCAACCACAGATGGCCAGTATCGATGGATTCCAGTTGCCCTGATGCCACTTTTCCATGGTTGCAATGTCCTGGTGATACCTTTCATCATGTTCTGACAACACCAAGATCAGCAGGGATGAAATGCAGAAGATGAATGTTCAGCGACACGCTGCATTTCATGGCTTTGCATGGTTGAAATGGACTTAAAGTATGACAGGAAATCACAAAAATAGGTTATATCTAAAAAAAAGTGCACGATAGAGAAAGAAAATAAGGGGATTTTAGTGACCAGCAGGCCAACATCCATAAATTACCCCCAAAAGTGTTCAGGAAGCAAAATCTTTGTTGTCCAGTGTTATTGAACAAACATCATCCATTTAAAGACTTAAAAATCAGCACTGAGTATCAACCTAATTATGATTTAAAAAGTAAACAACAAAGTCCACATTTAATGATGGTTGTATGATATTTAATTAACTCCTCCATGATTAACTCCTAGAAGTTCACTTTTTAATAGCTTGCAGGATATTATCTTTTTATGACTGCAGAGCTACACACGTTTCTCTGTGCTAAGGCACTCCTTTGAAGTGACAAGTTACCAGCAGGAACATATTAGCAACCTAATGTGCATCAACTGTTTCCATTTTTAAGATGCAGCTGGCATACGCCCAATTGTTGGGCTCAGCCACTCCCATTTTGTCATTATAAGTAAAACTGCCAAGATGAGAAATGGATATGAGGTAACTGGTTATTAGGATTAATTGTCTTTTAACGGTGCAGTGAATCAGGTAGGCCAAAGAGATTAAGCTGCAGATAGGAAAGGGCAATATACTCATTGTTTTCTTTCAAATTTGCTCACACATATGAACTCTACTGCAAGCTGCCGTGTCTGTCAGTACGTGAAATATTGCAAAGCAATTTAACAGCTCCCTTTGTGAGACAATCTTGAGTTTATGGAACTTTGTTTAAAGATCGATTGACTCAAACGTAGTAATGAAAATGTTTTTATAATAGACCCTTATTCCCCTGCACCTGCAGCTTACTAACCTTCCGTTCAACTTCGGTCCATTCTTCCCTACTCTTGTGTCAAATGGAATTCACTCTATTAACAACCAAACTTCGGGAATTAAAAGCTGAAAGATTTATGGCATCTTTAAAACTGGACTGATTATTAAGTAATGCTGTCCATCTGGAGAGAGTAAAAGTGGACAAAATATTTTGTTTCAGAGCAACGTTGATATTTTTAATGTATGAAGTTCCGTCATTGCAGAAGCAAATCCCTTCAATAGTCAGAAGCTTGGTGCCACCTTTCAATGGAAGCACAAAGATTACAGGACTAAGGTTTTACAAAATAAAGTTGGATGAATCTGCATTGTCAAATCACAAATATATACAACAACCAGAAAACAAATTAAATAGATAAAAAAATGGAAGTTTAAAATTGGCACACCTCACCGTTAGTTCACCAACCACGCAACACATTCTCTCAAACAACCGGAAGATTCACTAGAAAGAATGCACTTGGGTCCACTGGATGGATGCCAGATCCCAGCAGAGCAGTCCTATCAGTCTCATTCCCCATCCACTTTCCCTACAAGTTCTGGAACATTTTGACTCACATGCCCGGTCACTGCCTCCACTTCATCCAATATTCCTATCAACCACCTACTCGAGGGGCAAGTGACAGGAATCAATTAGCCTTCTAGCACACACTCAGGGGATGAGAGAGGAAACACATGGAGTCAAAGAAATAAGGCCCGAGGTCAAAATCCAACTTATTCTGAGTCATCCCTTCATTTCAAGGTTGCATCTGTTCACTGCCAACTTTCCAAGGGCAACCTTGGAATAATGAGGAATAAATACTCATCTTGACAGTAACATTCAGATTTCAAACAAAAATGAATGATTGAATTCAGGTATTGAGACTGTGGAACAATATCTCTATGCTTTCCTCAAATAAAGAATATACAAGGGAGATCTTCTGCAATTTCTGTGTTGTCTGAACCCCACCCTCACAATCCAAATAAGAATAAAGTTAACTGGTTGATCTCAGCATCAATACAAAGCTTTGCAGACTGCTTTCTGCTTCTTTCCAGTTTTTGGATAGTCCTTTCTGCTATTTCACGAGTCTGGTACCAAGAATCTAGAAGCAGTACTGTCACTGTGTGTCAGCATAGGATCAAAGCTTCATGACCACCTCCAACATTTTCATTTGCTCAACCACACTCAGTAATGCTTCTCAAACTCACTATTTCATTCTTTGATGTAGCTGTCTGCAAAGGTGCTGCTTTCATTTGAAAAGTCTATACAGATCCCACTGGATGGGATTTTCCAGACAAGAGGACAACCCTGCCAAAGTTGTAGCTGGCTTTGCTCTCATGGTCTATGGTAGCAGCATATTGGTATGAGCACATGGTCTCTTCTTTCATTGTTAATTAAATACCAGACAAGGCAACAGATGTTCCATTGTTAATATTGTGCTTAGAATTTGCGAACTGATGTTATCATGTCAATTTAGTCTAGTTTCCATTTGGTTACAAAGTTAGACCATATTCTCCGGTAATTCCAAGTCTCGCTGTTCTTGATTGTCAAGAATCTATTTACATTGGTTTTTAAAATATTGAAAACTCTGCTTTTGATGCCATTTGAGAAAGAGAGTTCTCAGGAGTACAACTCTCTGAGGGGAGAAAAACATTGCTCAACTCTTTTATTATTTTTAGGTCTTGATACTCCTCTAGCAGTTCTGCCAAGAACTGGATCGAGACAAAAATTGAAGTCGCCTCCTATTAAAATATTCTCATGCACCACTGCTAAATTTAAAAAAAGTTTTCCTCATTTGGTGCATAGGGATTTAGAAGAGTCCACAATTCTGAGTTATATTTGGGAATGTATCATCACACATCTCCCTGCTGAATCTATTACTAGATTTTGTATTTTCATTATAAGATTCTTCCTCACCAAGATCGCCACTCCACTTGCCTCAGAATTAAACAATGAAGCTGCCACATACCTAACTCAATCTCTTTTTAACTTCAAATGTTCTCTCAACTAAATGCGTTTCTTGTAGAGATGCCAAATCTACTCCCATTTTCGTAAAATGTGCTAATACCCTTTTTCTTTTCACCATTCCATTTAACCCATTATCATTAAAATTTAAAAATGTCACCATTTTACTCATCTTGCTAATCCACCTCCTTCCTCTCCCTTCTTCCTTGACTCATTGATTCAATGTGCACACCCCCTCTGACAATCCAGATAAAGGAAATAAATATTACCTTTAAAGTATTAAAATTACTAATTTTAGGACTATTTATAAACAATAGAATACCCCCACCCACCTCCAGGATGTGTTGGTTAGATACCCAACACTTACTCCCTCCATTTTATGGGTCACATTTACCCTCATTATACAGTTAAGTGTCAGAAATCCATCTCCTCCCCCAACTCCCTGATATTTTAATCTCAAAGCGTTATATATATATATATATTGAAAAGAAAGGAAAAATTCAAAATAATTCAAAAAAGAGTTTCAATAATTTCCAAAGATTAACAAAGGAAAAATAAGTAGATGGTGTTTTAAGCTAGCCAGTAATTATATACGACTGAGTAGTATTAGTCCCTTCAAACACATCATAACCGTTATACTTCTGACTCTTCATTCCCTCTGGACTATTGAGAGATTTTGCACAAGGTCTTCTGCTTGCCCAAAGCTAAAAAAAAATCATTTTCACCTCCAGGAAAGAAAATCTTTGAAGTTGCCACATGTTGTAGCACAAATCTTAACTGGATTAAATTCTCTTCTTCTATTTAATAAATCAGCACATGGTGAAATAGAACTCCAGCCATTGCATACTCAAGTGATCCTTTCCTTGCTCTTGCCCCTTCTGCTGCTAACGTCAAAACCTTTTCTCTGTCTTGATACCGAGGAAGCTTAATTAACACAGAATGCGGATTCTGATTCGGTGTGAGTGCTGTGTGCTCTTTCAATCTCAAGAGGTTGCTCAAAATGTGCTTCAGGAATACACTTTGCAAAAAAAAAGCATTTGGATCTTGCTCTTCCACTCCTTCTTTAAGACCCACTATTTTAATATTGTTTCCTTCTACTAAAAATTTCCAATATATCCACCTTTTGCTGCAATTTCTGATTTTTCATTACTAATGGAGTGGAAATCTTCCACTCTAGAAACTCATCTATATGTTGCATTACTCCCTGTATTTTCGTCGTTTCCCATCCATTTTATCAATTTTATTTTTCAACATTAACAAAATCCACATTGTTTCTTTCTCATTCAATGGAATTCTTTAATTAATAATTCTGTACTGGCTATGTCTTTTACTTCCCTTTTTCTCTCAAGAGCTTTAATTTATTTTAATACTTCCATTTCCATTAAATGGACATCCTCTTCATCTTCCTCCTCTTCGCTGCTAGTCTGTTGAGAGCCTGACTCCTCCTCTTCCTTCTTCGAGGATATTTCGGCAGGCCCCAGTTTCTCAGGCACGCGCATTGCACTTCCGGGTTCTTCTCCATCGCCATCTCCCCAACGGTGCAGAGGAGGGACGTCGGTGGAAGTCCCTTAGGCAGGAGCGCTTACCCAGGGAGTAGCTTGTATGCCAACTCTCTGCTTCTGAGTTGCAGCTGGCCTTCAATCCTTCTTGAACTTTTCTTCATGTCAGGCTCTAGGTAAGGCAGCAATTACTTTGTCGTTCTTTGGAGGCATTTTGAATGTATTATAGAAGTGTTTCAATGTACTTTAAAAAAAATGCTTAATATCTTAAAGCATTTCTTAGTCTGCACTTTTTTTTACTAATTCAGGCTCCTATGTCCTAACACAATGGCATCACACAACTTCCCGCCAACATCTCTCAACTCTGACTTAGATTTAGTTTTACGTCTTAAAAATTGATCAATTTTTAGCTTCTCCCACAAGAATCTCTCCACACTCAGCAACATTCACACTGCAAAGACTAATTGTTATCTTATAATCAGAAAGCCCTGGTCAAACTTGAGAGTTAAGGAAAAATAAGATTGTTGGGAAGTAGGCTTCCATGGGTCAGCACAGCATTGAGGGCTGAATGACCTGAATGGCACTCTAATATTTTCTGTTATATGTTTAAATACAGGCTGGACATGATTGAAGATGGCTTCTATCAAGAATTATTCTCCTTTGTCTTTGATAGTTGGACAGTTTAAAACATACATCCATAATGTTTCCCAGAAGGTATAATTCCAGATCTTTTGGAAATTCCACCTTTTATAATTTTGTTTTTTTTTCAGAATGTCCCCTAGGTACTACAGAAGAATCTCACCTTTGTACACAGCCAAGTGGAATAGATAAAGGTTCCAATCTCCACACCACACCTGAAGCACATGTCTGGTTTGGATTTATGTAATTTTTGTGGTGTGAGATGCAAGAAATTATATTGCACCAACCTGTACCTGCCATTAATGACTGCTGTCACGTTGTCCCCACATAGGTCTGATCAGAACTGCTTGTGGATTGTTATGCCGAAGTCAGACACCCCCCTTTCTCTCGTCTTATGTAACCCCGGCATCACTTTGGGATAGGAGATACATCATTGAAATAAACACGTATATTCCCCTTTCAAATTAGAATATCCATGTCACTACACATGGGTGGGGCCATAGACAGTCCCAAATTATCCCTTAAGATCTTAACTGAAGAAAGAAGAAGGATTTATTCAACAAATCGTACTTATTCCTCAGCTGTTCAAATGACATGAGCTTTCGCATGGAAGTCTGATTCCAAACTAAGCATTACATGATGGAATATAAAGATACAGAGTTGTATTCCCCTTGAGAAAATGACGTACAATTTAAGGAGAAAATACGACACAATCATTAGGGTGTGGCAGCCTTATCTGCAACATAAAGGTATACAGATAAAGTTACACCCCTTCTAAATAGAAGAAAGGTAAAAATCCGTACTGACAGCGGAACAACTGAGATAAATGAAATGGGTTGAGCTGCAAATGGTGTGTTCTTGTTTTCGTGTCCTTCTCATTTTACATTGCAACTTTGGGTTTATATTTAGTTTCTTTAAGAATCAGTGGCTCTCTAGATTTTTGGGTTTTTTAAAACATTTTTTAAAATTTACATAATATTTTCCTTGTGGATCGAGGGTATAGGAGGGAAGGGAGAGGGGTGAGTGGGGGGGGGGGAATGGACTCTGAAAGTAATCTATCATTGTTGAGATAGTTTTGGATTTGTGCAAGTCTTGGAAAATAAAAAACAAAATATTCAAAAAAATGAATTCTTTTCTACTGAAGGTAAAAGCTGTTTTAACATAAAGGAAATTGCTATTGCAGGGATATTCTGGACCATTAATACAGTATTATTTTCTTCTCCACAAACTATTAATTTTTAGCTTTGCTTCCGGTTGGCTAAGGTGAATCAAGACAACTATCTATCTTCTTTGGATATCATGGAAGATGTGTTATATGAAATTCATTAACTTTGTCTAATGTAATGAAGACAGAGTCACCAGTTTGTCCAGTGCCCCTCACAGAAATGAGGCCCCAGCGAGGATCAAACTCACAACCCCTGGTTTACAAGACAAGTCCTCTAACCACTGAGCTATCTGCTTCAATTTCATCACTGATTGCTGATAGGTTTCAGATCAAAATGCTAGCATCTCAAACTTGTTGCATAATATTCTCCCAAAATGCAATTTTATAGAATTAATAGTTAATTTGGGAAAACATGAGAATATTCAGAATATTAGCATTTTCATTTTCTCACCACAGATTGATTGGGCACTCATATTGCTTATGTGTTACCTGGCAACAACCTGGCGTCATCAAGCCAAATTATTATAATAAAGAATTTTCATAGACAGTATACCAGGAAGGAAGAACACAATTTTTTTTGTGCTTTGCAATGTATTAAATAAAGGTTGCAAGATATGCCAAATAATAAAGTTAGAAACTGAGTTATCTGAGAAAAAAACCATCAAAATATTTTAAAATTCAATAGATATTCAAATATATTTGTAAGGGAACTATAGTCCGAATAGATAATATTAATTTCAAAGTAATAATTACAACTTAATTTGCCGTTAAACAATCAGGTCAGGGTAGAAAGCACAATATTTCAAAGCTATTTTACAACAAAAAGCTCAGAAAAGCAAGTAAATATGAAAAGAGTTGTGATTAGCAATGCAAACTATGAGAATGTACGCTCTTCATTAAGTATGCTGCTAATATCAAATAAATGAACTCATACACAGGCTGTTCAGTCTAATTGTCCATAATTTGTTTAATGCTACTTGTCCTGACCAAGACTCCAGAAGAAAAGCAGTCTAAGTCGAGCCTTTTCCCTTGCTTTATCCTTTAACCTTACTATTCTATCTTGAACATTTCTCTATCTTTCTATTAAATGCAGCTTCGTCCTTCACTGCAGTTTAAATCAGGTGAAGTTTATTATCATCTAATTGTACAAATACAAATTGATGAAACAGTGCTCTCCTGTCCTTGGTGCAAAACATGCAAACATACAGCCAGACATAACACACATACACACAAGCAATACACATGCAGGACATGCATTTTATCTACACAAATAAATAAATATTGTTGCATGAATAGGAGAGTCTCAAGTGGATGATGTGAGCAGTTCCTTTGGTCTTTCAGCATTCTCACTGCTTGTGGGGAAGAAGCTGTTTCTCAGCCTGGTGGCGCCAGCTCTGATCCTTCTATATCTCTTTCCCACCGGGAACAGCTGAAAGATGCTGCGTGCAGACTGGAAGGGGTCCTCAATGATTTTATGTGCCCCCAGTTCCTCCTCCTCTCCAGGCCTAAATACTCAGGCTAAAGACCATGACATTCCCTTCAATTTCCATTAGATTTATTTATGACATGTTATATCATTACTAATTTTGTACTCTTCCACAAATGCAAACATCTCAATCAAAACTCTGTCCCATGAAACTCTTCCACAACTCCAAAGGTGTCTATTGGAATACCCCCTCCTTTTCTGATGGGTAGAGTCTTGCAGTTCTATAGGATTTGTGATAAAATGTGTTTTGATTTTAATTAAAGAGATTTTGTGCATGAGGGAAAATTCAGATTTACCATTCTGCTCGACAATAAGCAATACAAGTACCAATTAGCCTGTCGTGTGATAGGAAAATGAGAATATTCTCATGTTGTTATACTAAATTAACTTTTAATTTTGGAGAAAAAAATACATAACGTCCTAGATGTTAACATTCTGATAAATTATTATTACATTAAATCATCACCAGTTATAAACTGGCATTGCCCAAGGATATATTATTAAGCGATTCTGAGGGATGAAGTTTGTTCGTTTATGTTTTTCCTGCAGTTCTGCTGTAAGTTAGATTTTTCCAACACAATTTTTGTTTGAAAACAATGACATTAGTTTGAATCTTTCACAACTTTGCCCCAAATTAGCCGCAAATGAAACCCACAAGCCGAGACAAAATTTCCCTTCTACCGAAGATTTAGAAAGATTAAATTGAGCATGGCAACAGTTCCAAAACCCTGTTTAATGCCCCACTATTGAATGATGTCATCAAATTACTCCGTAATATTTCTGTGAGCTGATGATTTAAAGACCAGTAGAATCAAGCTTATAATGAGGTGTAAAAGATAGAAGGGGGGATGTGAGTCATGGTGGAAATTGAGTCAGTCAGGGCTTTAAAAAAGGGGATTTGAATAGGTAATGAAGGTAAGTAATCTGCAGGAAGGGGGGATAAAAGTTAGATAAATTTCAGTGGTCTCTTTCTGTCCTATAATGAATTTTCTGATTCAGGTATTGATCATTGTTTGAATGACAAGATAACTACTTTATAATACAATTTAAAGGCGCATTTAGCTTCTAAGGCATTTCCACACGTTGAATTAAGTTGCAGTTTGGTTGAATGGATGTGGGCTGAGTAACACAAGAACTACTGATGCTGGAATCTTGAGCAAACAATGAGAAGCTGAAGGGATTCAGCAGGCCAAGGAGCATCCATGGAGAGAAGTGAACAGCCAATCAATGTGGGTTGACCTTGATAACATAGATAGGGAGAAAATGCTCCCATAATTAGGGATCATAAACAAAACATTTGTATTTAGAAACAAGAGATCTGCCTTTTGTTTTATCTCTTTGTGGACATCCAACTGAACAGACCCAAGTCCAGTCAAGAACAAGAGTGGGAGATCATCGGCCCATCAGTTAATTTTGCTGATCATTTAATCAGCTGGATGAATTCTGGTCTTAACAACAATCTCAGTCACATTGCATAACACGTAGCCATGGATTATGTCACTGAATATAAGGGTGCATTATTTGCAACATGGGTCGGGAAAATGAAGAGACAAGTTTTCTCAGCAGAAATATGTAGCAGACAAAGATGTTTGAAAACACCAGGTAGGCATCGTTCATGGCAAGGCTCTTCAGTGTGGTCATACTCGGGGAGTAAACCAAATGGCACCTCACAACAGCAACTCTTTGCGACCAGCTCTGATGGGAATAATCAAATATTCCCATTCAGAATTTCTTTAACAAAAAAAAAATCAAAACCGAGAAGCCAAATTTACCCAACAGGATGGCGGTCCTAAGATTGATTGGAATTGGTAAAGACCTGAACACATGGACACGGAGGGCGGTCTACAGGTCAAGCTGAAACGTCGGGACCTGAGGCTTCCATTCCCTACCATCATCCTGGCCAATGTACAGCCCTTGGAGAACAAACTTAATGAACTCCAAGCCAGACTTCAACATCAGAGAGACATCAGGGAATACTGCGTGACATACTTTACAGAAACGTGGCTAGATGTGGACATTCCAGACTTGGCACCGCAGCCCAAGGGCCACACACTGACCCCCAGCATCTGGAAAAACCAGCGGAGGTGGTATTTGGGTCATCATCAATTCATAATTGAAGCACAGACGTGATGGTCACTTCCCAATCCTGCTCCCCTGACCTGGAAAATCTGGCGATCAAGTGTTGTCCATTCAAACTGCTGAGGGTGTTCACCACCATCATCCTGGCCACAGTGTACATTCTGCCCTAGGCTAACACCAGGCTGGCACTGGAGGGACTGAGCACTGTGATAAATGGCTACGAGACAGAACATCCAGGTGCCTTCCTGATCATTGTGGGAGACTTCAATCAGCCCAACCTGAAGGAGTCTCTGACAAACATGCGAGAACACATTCGACCACTGCTACATCACCATGAAAAATGCATACTGAGCCATACCACGACTGTACTTTGGCAAGTCTGATCACCTGGCATGCAAGCAGTGATTGAGGACCACAGCACCAGTGAAGACGGCAAAGGTGTGGTCAAGCAAGGCAGAGGAGAGTCCTCAAGATGGCTTTGAATCAGTGGACTGGAACATATTCAAGAGCTCATCTATAGACTTGAATGAATATGCAACAGGTGTCACCGATTTCATGAAGACATGTATGGATAACCGCAAATACCGGGTGTTCCCCAACGAGAAACCCTGGATGAATTAGAGAATCCACAACCTGCTGAGGGTGAGAACAAGGGTATTTAACTCCAGAGATCGAGATCTTTACAAGAAGTCCAGGAACGATCTGTGGAAGGCCATCTCTGAAGCAAAGTGGCAATTCCAGAAGGAGCTAGAGACAGAGACATGCCAGCTATGGCAGGGAGTGCAGGACATTACAGTTTACAAAGTGAAGAAGAACAATATAGATGGATGCGATACTACCCGATAAGTTGAACACCTTCCATGCCCAATTTGAGAAGGAGAACCAAACAGTGCCTACTTGAATCCCTGAAAAGGTTGAGGATCCACTGAGGGCATCATTCAAGAGGGTGAACCCTCGCAAAGTGTCAGGCCCTGACTGTGTACCCGGCAGGGGACTGAAAAGCAGCTCCAACCAACTAGCAGGTGTGTTCACGGACATTTTCAACCTCTCATTGCTGCAGTCAGAGGTTCCCACCTGCTTCAAAAGGGCATCCCATTACCCTGGTATCCAAGAAAAGTAGCAATCGCTCCACAGCAGATGCAAAATCACTGGCTCTCCACTCAGCTCTGGATCACCTCGAAAACAGCTATTCATACATACGGCTGCTCTTCATCGACCTCAGCTCAGCCTTCAATACCATTATTCCCTCAGTGCTGGTCAAGAACCTACAAACTCTAGGCCACTCTACAACTGGATCCTTGACTTTCTCATTGGAAGACCATAGTCAGATTGAATTGGAAACGTCTCCTCCTCACTGATCATCAATACAGGCACACCCCAAGGATGTGTGCTTATCCCACTGCTTTATTTGTTATATACCCACAAATGCGTGGCCAGGCACAATTCCAATACAAGTTTTCTGATGACACCAGTTGTCGGCAGAATCACAAAGAGCAATGAGGACGTGTACAGGAGGGAGATGGATCAGCTCGTTGAATGGTGTAATGACGACAACCTTGTGCTCAATGTCAGAAAAACCAAGGAGATGATTGTGGACTTTAGGAGGAAGTCAGGGAACACGGCCCAGTCCTCATCAAGGGCTCAGTAGTGGAGAGGGTCAAGAGCTTCAAACAAGTCACACCAGCAGCTACACTGTGAAGTGTCTGAGGAGGTTCGGTAAGTCACTGAAGATTCTCGTAAGCTTCTACATGTGTACCATGGAGAGCATTCTGCCTGGTATAGAGGCACTAACTCTCAGGACAAGAATAAACTCCAGAGGGTTGTTAACTCAGCCTGTGATATCACAGGCACCAGACCACTCCATTGAGGACATCTACATGAGGCGGAGTTTTAAAAAAGCAGCCTCAATCCTCAAGACCCCCACCACCCAGGCCATGCCCTCTTTATTCTGCTACCATCGGGGAAAAGATATAGGACCCTAAAGACGAGCACTCAGTGGTTGAAGGACAGCTTCTTCGCCGCTGCCATCAGATTCCTGAATAATCAATGAACCAAAGACACTGCCTTACTTTTTGTCCATTCTTATTGTTATTATTTTAATTTTATTTTTATAGTAATATCACAAGATGGTTATATATTGTATGTTTGCCCTACGATGCTGTCGCAAAACACTGAATTTCATGACTTGTTTATGACAATAAATACTGATTCTGAAATGTAAAGAAAACCAGGGCTTAATGAAATCAGTAGAACCTTTAACTGCCATTTTTACTCTTGCAAGAGTAAGCACAGGCAGTCCTCAGGTAACTAACATATGACTTATGAGAATGGACTACGCGTGGCCTCAGCGATTCATCAGCTCAAGGAAGGAGAGCGCCATTCACCATTTTAAGTCGGATCATGGTTATCTACTCTTGTAACCACACCTCCAAAGCATAAATCCAATGAAAGAAAAGCTCCCTTGATGCCTCCTTCCAGAAATTTGTTTGATACTAAATAAGAACCAAATGTACCTGTTCCGACTTACCTACAAATTCAACTTAAAGACAGACGTAGGAATGGATTTCTTTCGTAACCTGGGAAATGCCGGCATTGCATCAGATGGCACAGCAAACCAAAAGCAGATCGAAAGGTTAATATCCAATTCATTACACCCTCTTGATCCCTAAGACAGGTTATTCTCAACAGGGGACCTACAGCCCCACCCTCGCCCACCCCTGGGGGCCACAACATATTGGTTTCTTTTCATCCCAAGTACATAAACATTTTTTTATGTGTATTATGTCATCACTAGGAGAGATGCGCAGAGGAAACCAACATTTGACTGCTTCACAGGGAAGGGGGCCCTTAAACTTTGAGCAGAGTCCTAGGGAACCATCCCAAAAAAAAATGGTTGAGAATGACTGCTTTAGACTACTGTCATCCTGTCACCTTTCTGCCATCTCTCCTTCAGAACCATGTATTTCCATTGAACTTCTCAGGCATGTCTGATATTGCATTAATCCTCCTTGACCTTCTCCTACCAATAGCAGGAGAATTAGAGTTATTCTTGTACCTCAGGGTACAATGAATGTCATCTTTACTACAAGCCCATATCCAGGAGAAACAGTGTTGCAACAACTGTCTCTTACACAATGACATGGAACCCATCACCTGAACCACAGGGTTAGTACAAGCTAGAACCAAGCAAGGTGGTGTGCCAATCCTCATCCTTCCTGTATTCCATTTTAATGAAGGCTTTCAACCCAAAATATTGGCTCTATTTCACTACACATATGCTTAACTTGCTGAGTTTAACACATTTCTTACTCAATTTTCCTCAGTATTGTATTGTTTCCTGAAGAATTCAACGTTGTAATCAGATGTTCCTAAATCTGGATTGAGTACTAGAAATGTTCTTGTATCCTTTGCTCTTGTTATGCCACAAGACTCGCACCACCAGCTTCAGGAACAGCGGCCACCCCTCCACCATCAGCCTCAACAACAAATTCCAACAAAGACTCATTTAAGGAGTCTTACTTTGTACCTTATTGATTAAAAAAACTTTCTGTATTGCACAGTCAGCTTGTTTACATTCATTAGCTGTTTACAGTTCTTTATTTGTTTACTTGTATACACTGTGTACAGGGTATTTTTTGCACGACCAATAAGTGGTAATTCTGCCTCACCCACAGAAAAAAGGAATCTCAGGGTTGTATGTGATGTCATTGATGTACTCCGACAATAAATCTGGAATCTGGAAATGTTAAGGAATTCAATTAGGTTTTGTTTTTCTAAATAAATTGCATTGTTTGTTATTATGATATTAAACCATTTAATATCAACTGGCGATAACTACTGATGAAGTAACAAAGGGGAATTACAACCTAAGCGTTCATATACCCTGTACCCCTGCCTATTTCAGTGTCTTGGAATATTCCAATAATGTGAGGTCCTGCCTCAAGTAGGCAGCCATCATCATAAAAGATGCCCTTGACCCTGGTCATGACCTTATCTCACTGCTACCTTTGGGTAGAAATTGGATGGGTAGGTAGTAGAGTGATGTGAAATACATCATGCTCTATGCATTTATGATTAGCTATATATACTATGTCTCCAATAATTTTCTATCACAGAGCTCACTTAGTTTTGCTATGGGGATTTAGTCCACCCCTTCTCCTTGAATGTTTCTCACTGCATCCTTTAGGTAGAAGGCACTGTACCCTAAAGACCAACACCTCTCTAAGTAGAAGAACAGTTTCAATGGCTATCAGGCTCTTGTACCTCCCCTTGTTACACAAATCATACACAGTCCAAACACCAGAAAAGAACTGGCTGCATTATTGTAACACCACTTATTTTTCTTGCACTCTTATAAATGCAAATATTTATTGTCTATCTTTTGAGTTCATTTAATGTAATGTTTATTATTGTAGTTTTGCTTTCCTTTATGAAGTCCCTACTTGACTGCAGCAAGTAAGAATATCTGTATATAAGTACATTGTACAATTTATAGGACAATAAACTCATTATACTTAAATGTCTTTCCATTAAATGACACAGTCATCTTGCAAATACACTCATTTGATCAACAATGGAAGATACAAATCCTGACACTAAGTTATTGAGTTCAAAACCATACCCACATAATATTAATAGCCTGGTACAAAGATAGTTATTAACAAACTGCCTGAACAGTACATCAAATTTTCAAATTTCTTGGTGGCTTAATGAATTTCATGGATTAGTAATATTTGTTTTGGGTTTTGAAACTGTGTGAGAGTGCTTGTGTGGGTGTGTACATGCCATTATTCCTGTACAAAGAATCTTTTCTGTAAGTTAATAAGCAATTGTGATTTTTTTTTCTCTCCCCATAAGCTCCAACAGTTGTTCATCAACTGCAGTCTGAGCACTGTTGTTTTTAATATTTTTCAGGTGCATCCCGATGTGAATTACTGGAAAGACGCACACCGACATTTCATAACCATGAATGAGAGATCCCGTTGACAGATACACTTGATTTCTTGTTAGCACAAGCATATGAATGCCTGCCTACAACTGTTAGCAGCTTAGTTGAATGTGCATCCATTAATGAAGTTAATGCATATAATTTTGAAAGTTAACTGCATTCATATTTTCCTCGATGCTTTTTTATTACTGCTCAAAATCTTCAAATTGTCACCTAAGTTTTGGAAGGATTTAAGGTTGTGTTTTGTCTACAATAAAGCAAAGATTAAAATTAAATCATTGAGTTTGTTCTCTCAGTTATAAGTGGGTAATTTTAAATGTGCTTCTGATTACTTGTTTATGCTTTGACCACCTTACAGACGATGTAAAATTAATGTATTTGTAGTTCATTTTATTTGACGGTGAATGGTGGAACTCAGCTCTTTGCTCAAGACATAGCCAAGATATTAAACATTGGACAGGTCAATTTATTCCCTCCCCCCAATCTGAATAAGGGGTTTTAGTAAGTTGCATTATTGGTTATTCACTCCACATTGACAGAGTAATGTGAAGTCGGTGGTACAGTTGGACCAATGCTAATTTAATACCAGCGACCTAGGTTTGAAACCAGTACTGTCTGTGAGGAGTTTGTATGCTCTCCCCATGACATGAGTAGGTTTCCTCCGGGTGCTCAGGCTCCTCCTCCACCCCCTCCCCCCCCCCCACATTCCAAAGATGTGCAAGATTAGGAGGGTAACATGGGGGTATTTGGACAGCACGGGCTCAGGGGCCGCGAGGGCCCGCATCAACAGTGATGTTCAACAGTTTTTTTCAGTAACTAGTTTGCTCATTTATGTCACTATGTTGAAACAAACTCTCAAATTGCTTTCATTTTTATTGGATAAAGAAAGCTTGGTGTTATTCTCCCATCATTCTTGTACAAGAGAAGCACGTTCCTGAGGTATGATTGAGCTTCTGTCCACTGGAAGCAATTAACTACTTAAAAAAAAGAGGCAACTAATGCTCATATTTGAATCCTAACAGTGACAGCAAGTGGAACTAGGCTGGACTTTTACCAGAAATGTAGCAGTCTTAGAAACTGAAAGTACATTTTAACCCTGGGCTCTGCTGCAATTGAAGGATATAAAACAAGGTTGCAAATGAAGAGGGCAGCTGAATTGCTTGCTGTGTGTAATCAGCGTAAAGAGAGAATTAATTCTTCAGATATAGTTCAAGCAGATCTGGATCTCTTCACTCAAAATAACTCGAGTTTCACAACCAAGGAAAATGTGACATTTCGAGATCTAGTTCACGTTCATCCATTTTTTTGGAGATCTAAGTAAGTGTGGCATGGTTAACACATTGCTATTACAGCACCACCCACCCAGATTTGAATCCACTGCAGTCTGTTAAGACGTTTGCAGGTTTTTCCACGTGATCGTGTGTGTTTCCTCTAAGTGCTTTGGTTTCCTCCTATGTTCCAAAGACGTAGAGGGTTGGTGTGTTAACTGGTCACGTGGGTGCATTTGAGTAGTGGAGACTCAAGTCACAGTGCTATATCTCGAAGTTAAATTAAAACTCACATATAAAGCAGTCCTCAGAGGGCCAGGGAGATCTTGAGTAGCGTTGGCTGTTCATTCTCTCGTGAGATGTCACAGGACTCGATGAAAATCTATTTAACCAACCTTCCTCGACAGAAAGCAACCATTTTCATGTAAGTAACTCTGGCAGCCTTAGGCTGTAGATGTGTGAGAAAGGGGCTGCAATAACCCATGGCCATTTATAACGCTATCTGATTTTCTGAAGCATAAACAATCCATTTCATTAACAGCTGATGCACCTACATTTTCACCATCAATACTACAAAGAATCCCTAAACCATGTGGCAGGTCTTTGAGATTTACATCACTCAGATTTACAACTTATACCGCTATTCCAAAGTTACTAATATTCTTTGAACTATTCATAAATAATGTAATAATCACTGATAAGAGGTTAGTATGTTACATCCAAGAACATTGGCCCAAAATTTCATTAAGAGCAGAGAACATAATTCTAAACATAATTCCAGTCAAAATAAACCAGTAGCATTCTGAAAACTCAGATCTCTGATATAAATATATTGAAAGCAAATTGTATCTATCGTCATGGTGAAAGTTATAGAATCAAGACTTCTGATGTCATTTCAGAGTTGGCATCAAGGGGAGGAGGGGGGCACTTGAAGGCCATCGCATGCTGTCAACCTTGCCCCCTCAGCCGCATCATTGGGATGCATCAAGATTGACGCATGCTCCCGACTCTCCATCCACCCCCGGCTGTCTGCAAAGGTAGGTCCCACACATCCGACAGTATAACCCATGTTCTTACACCTCCGTCGGAAAATTTTTAGTCTGCAACATCTCCCTCATCCCCACCCACCCACCATACTCTCCTGTTGGCACATTTTTAGTGAACACCAACACCCTCTCTCCACTGGCGAGTTCTCGAGCGCTGGAATGTGTCCATCTTTAACAATCCAATGACTCCCTTCCAACATTCATTCTGGCCCTGACCTGGTGTCATTAAAGAGGGTTAGAATGATAGGAAGGCTTTATCATTGCAATTCTAGACAGAGTAACTTGATGTCAGAAAGATACAAACCTCCAGAATGTTGACAAAGCAAAACTGTGGTATTTTGTGATAGTCCAGGTTTGACTTAGAGTCCACGAGAAAAGAAAATTATCGTAGTAAAATGAGCCTCGGTCAAATGTCCTCAGCTTTTAGTTAAAACAGATACTGCAGTTCAACTTGTCAGATTCCTTTAATAATGGTTTCTCAGTGCAGTCCGCCCAAATAGCTGTCAAAGTGGTAGTTCCAAGAAGCCACATTTTCTGCATTATGCCAATTGCGTAAGTGTACAGGCTAAAGCTCCTGGTTTCCTTTTTTTTATCCCCACTCTCTTTTGCAACTTGTATTTTGTAAGTAAGTTGGGACAAAACAATCTTTCGTCAGCTCCTTGACTGCAATGTGATTGTATTTTTAAAGCCAATTTGGGAATTTCCAAATAGGTCAATTTAACAAGAGCTCCCAAACCAGGCTCTCTGTAGTTGAGTAAGGGCTTCCACCATGTGTAAACATTGGCACTCTACCCTGAAGGTTAACGCGTTAAGATGCATGATGTCAGAGCGGGTGTGGGGGGGGGGTTACAATTCAACAGGATCTTAGCTCAATATCATCTTCTGGCTCTATCCCTATATCTGCTGATTCCATTAATATCCTTCAATTGATTACTGTCAAAGACTGTCCTCCTCTGTCCTACCAGGTAGAGAATTCCTGCAAAGAACTCCTCATTGCACTCAAAGAAGTCCTTCTCCTGATAATTAGTTTTCTCTTGCACTTATCCTCTGAGCTCAATCTGAACCCATCAGGTAGGATAAAGGCGTCAAGACCAATAGCTGCACCAGTCTAATGTTATACAAAGTTAACAAAACTTACAATACAATTTATACATTCTTTAACCCACCCTTAACTCTGTGTCCCTGTTTTCAGGGTCTATGATCAAGTGTATATACTCCGTGTCCCAGTTTTCAGGGACGACGGGGACGTGGTTGGCGTAGCGGTTAGCACCACACCTTTACAGCACCAGCGATTGCGATCAGACCGGGGTTTGAATCCCACACTGTATGTAGTTTATACATTCTTCCCTTGTCTGCCTGGGCTTTCTCTGGGGACTCCAGCTTCCTCCCACTGTTCAAAAGGTAATGGGGGTTTAGGTTCGTGGAGTGTAAATTGGGCGGCATGCACTCATGGGCCAAAATGGCCTGTTACCAAGGTGTATGTCAAAAAAAAAATGATGAACAGCGCATATACTCCAAGTTCCTGTTTTCCACGACTGGTTTTATAACCAATCGGTTCGCACTGGTGTTCATTCTGTAGTTTATCCATGGACCCAGTCAGGAGTTTTCAGGTTGAAAAGTTTAAAAATGGTTGGAGTCCAAAGCATTTAATGATATTCTATGACATCTATTCAGAGAAATCTTCCTGTGCACATGTTCAATTCGGTTATTAGTTCCTTAGCAATTGACCTCTTAACGCCAAATATCAGGCACTCTAAATATTTCAAGATAAAACTCATGTTGTCATTCACTCAGAATTCAGTCCACAACATCCTGCCAGTTGCTGAACTCCTCCACAAGTCTCATCATTTTATAAGCAAAAAATCAATTTGATTGATCAAAACCTCCTCTTTGATCATTACGTTTGCCAGTTACAAGATGATGAGTTATTTGGCATAGGGATGTTTGTTGTTCATCCATTAACACAACAAAAATACTTTGAAATTATTGATATTCTGAAAGGTTGTTAAAGTAGGTTTCGCCCAGTGGCGATTCTGATTTTTATTAGTTCTGATGACTATTGGAGACAGGGCAAAGTATATTCACAAGATCACAGGGTATAGGAGCAGAAATCAGCTCATTGGTCAATCTCATCTGCTCTGCCATTCTAATCATGAGCTGATCCATCCTCCCAGTTTTCTCCTGACTTGTGTTGACTTGCAACTTGTTGGAGACATTGCCGCATTGCAGGGGTCCAGAGAGAAAATGAACTAGAAATTTCTTTATGATTTAATTTCAACCTGCACTCAATTTAAAAATGTTAACACAGAAGCATTGGGTTATTGACAGGACACGGGGATAGACTGCTCAGTCTATCCTGGTTCACAATCATTTAAACATCTCTTTCCAGCTGTGACTGCCTGCATTTTTATTTGGAAGTACAAGAGACTGCAGAGATCTTAGTGGGGGTGGGGGGTGGGGGGGGGGGGGGTGGGAGAGGAGAAAATAACAAGGTTGTAGAGAACTCAGCAGATCAGGCAGAATCTGTGGAGGGAAAAGGAGAGTTAGACCTTTCAGATGGAGGGAGGGAGGCAGGGGCCAGTGGGTGATTGGTTGGGTGAAGGAGGATGGAGTCAGGTGGTTGGGATATTGGAAGACAGGCATGTAATAGTGGATGGCAGGCAATCAGAGAGAGTGCAAAATAACAAAAAAAAGAACACAAAAGGATACAGACGGAGCCAGGTTTGGAGAGTGGCGAGAAGGGGGCAAGAGATCCGTGGGGAAGATGAGGGAAGCCAACATCTATCGGCTGAATGCTGTTCGACTAGCTGATTTTCTCCAGCAATTTTGTGTAATTTACAGGATGAATTTCTAGTTTTGAATTCCTCATCCAAGGGAAAATCCTCCCTTGGCAATGCCATTGAACGCCTGGATGTCAGAGTTTGAAGCAAAGGCAAACAGCTGAATCGGACAGATGGAGTGTCTCAGCATGAAACATCGACCGTCCCCTTCCTCCCTCAGATCCTGCCTCACTGACTGAGTTCATCGGGAGTTTGTTTATTTTTGTCTGTTTCCAAAGTTACTTTATTAGCAAAAGAGCACTTTTGAATAACTGGGGATGGTGAAAGGCATGATCGAAAAATCAACATCTTTGTTTTATTTTTAAGACTCAAAGCATTGCAAGGATGATAGTTTAATAAAAGTTAGTTTACCATCTCACTATTAACACAAATAATGAACACAGTTTGTTGACAATGCAATTGGAATAATTAATAAGTGCATGTATGTCTGACTTTGCAATGGAACAGAATTGCAAACATGGAAACAAGAAGTTTGCTAGAGTTCAATGGATATATCCAGTAAATGACTCCTATAGAAGAGACTATTATCAGTCGTCCAATCTCATAAAAATCACCCACCATCACTGACTCCAGAGATTCTCACCATCTAAATCACCAAAAACATCTTTAGTCTCCATCAATTCAATATGCATATTCTCAGAGGAAGTGAAAGAAATAACATTTTAACATGAAATCTTTAATGGCCACTCCTTGCTAAGTAATAGTTTTCATTTCAATGAAAATGACTACTTCATTAGTATAGTCCAGTGTTTATACCTAACTTCCTATTAAGAACATACATTAAATGCCTAGTTTGATTTCCTGACCACAAAATAAACCTGAAATGCCCATCCTTTGGGACTTGTTAAATGATCCTGTTGGTCTGTCGGCCATAATAAACAAACTCCAGAATTTATTCATTCTGCCGGATTTAGTCCTTTGATCAACAACTGTAAGAATTTGTGGAGATGAAAAGGAGGGTGTAATAATGTGCCAGACATGAAATACATCCAGAAAGAAACAGCAAGCTTGTCAATCTGCAGAACAAGAAAACCTGGGGTTGTGTTGTGAGTGGGAAGTCCTTCATTAGCTGACATGTTCGGTTTTGATCTTTGTGCCATAAATCACATGGGTCTTTTAATGTTGGCATTGGAGTGACATTCAGCTAAATGTGGAAAGAAGGCACTTGTATTTGTGTAGCATCTTGCATAACCTTGGCACATTCTGAAGTGTTTTACAACAAGAACAATTAAAAAAAAAAATTATCTCTATTATGTCTGCACATTGCCAAATGGAAAACTGCTTCTTTTTTTTCTAAAGAAGAAGAATTAAATTAGGGCAACTGCAAGGATATGGGTTTCAATGAGTGTCTTGAATGAGTAAAGAAAGGAGGGAACAGATTTTGAAGCTTAGCAGCTGGATGTAGAACAGCAATTATAACATGGTTAAGTACAACCCTAACCCTCTCGTATTCCTTCTTTAGATACAGCTCAAGGCCATTCAACCAGTCCACTCCATGGTAGCTCTCCGAGCATTATCATCAGTTCTATTTCCTGATCCATTTCCTTTTGATCTATTATCTCTATATGCCCATTAGCTCTCCCAACCCCATTTTCTTTACCATCCTCAATTTGCACTAGTCAATTGACTAACCAGCATTATCGATCAGGGCCCCATCTACCTTAACTCTCTAGGTGGCGCGGTTAGCATAGCTTTTTGCGCAATGCTGTTACAGCGTCAGTTCAAATCTAGCATTGCGTGCAAGGAACTTGTAAATTCTCCCAGTGTCTGCGTGGGTTTCCTCTGGATGCTTCCCACCCTACAAAACATACTGAGGGTTGTAGGTCAATTGGGTGTAATTGAGCAGCATGGGCTCATGGGCCGGAAGGGCTCTTTACAATGCTGAATGTCTACATTTCAATTTAAAATGTAAATTTAATTTCAAATTCGGTCTTTGGGATGTGAACTGGGAAGCACAAGGGGGGAAACCCCGATGGTTGTAGGAAGAATGTGCAACAATCTCCATTCAGACAACCAGTAAGTTCAAGATTGAAGCTGGATTACTGGAGCAGGAACAGCAACACTAACGGCGATGCCTTTTTAACCTACAATGCTGACCTGCGGCTTGAATTTGCCACTCAACATGCTTAAAACAAGTGACTCATTTTGACATCTCACCTGAAAGGTGGATTGTCCAGTGGTTAGGCAGCCTATTCCACATGGTACCGTGGTGTCAACTATGTGCCTTTGGAATAGTATTAAAACCAAGTGTGAAACTTTGTTTCCCAATGACCAATGTATGAGCCCAAAGGACCCCAAAACCCAGCAGCAATAGACATTCACCAAGACAAGTGGTTTTTAAAACAAAAGTTATTTTAATCAACTTTAAACATGAAAATAGAATCAAACTTTAACTTAACTCTAAACTTAATTATACTCTATACTAACCCAAATTTACCCCCTTCTAATTCTAAGTGCACGTGTATGCAATGTGTGTGTAAATTCAAGAAAAGTTCTTTGTTCACAGTTCAATCTCACTTCTCCTTCTTCCAAGTTCTCTGGATGCAGGAAATTCTTATACTGTGCACAGAATTTAAAATGTATAAAGTTCACCAGGCTTTGGTGCTTGAAAGGTAAATGTTTACCGCTCAGGAAGGCTCTTGTAGGGTTTGCAGAGAGATATTTGTTGCTCCAGGATTTCCACAACTGAGGTACCACCATTAGCCACCTCAAGGTCTCACTGATGAAACTTGCCCCATTAGGGTTTTCCAGATGGTAACCTCTTCCTCTAGACCACAACAGAGCTCCACTCTGTTCCTCTTATTCCAAGAGAAACATCAGTCAGATAGCACTTCCAGCCATCTACTACTTTGGAACTTTTCAACAGTTCTTCCTGGATTGCACTTTTCAGTGTCCCACACACACTGACTGAGAGAGCTTGTGGCCTCTCTCTTTCTCTCCAACTGAAAACTTCCAGAAAAAGCATGTGACTTGCAAAATCCCCACCTTCTCCAGCAAACAACAGGAATTCTTCCTTCTGCTCAAGTTATTATCTTCCTATTGTAGTAGAAAAAAAAATTGTGCGACTATGGAACCTCATCCACTAAAGATCTCTCAAAACCAGTATCCACCTTTAATGTACTTCTGGTCTTCATACACTGGCATACCAGTTGTTGAATGGTTTTGAAAGGAGGTTTAGTGGATGAGATTATTGGGTCAATTAAACTTGTCGACCATTTGATACTGACATGGCTGTCATTTTCACAAAGAATACATCACTCTAGATTTCATTTCAGATTAAGTTTAAAGGTGCAAGGAAGCATGGGGATTTGCAAATTTGAGGACAGATGTTTTGATGTTGATATTTTGGGAGATGGAGATTTAGTTATGATCAGCAAAATATTGGACAAGGAATGAAATGCAAATAAGGCTTAGGATGTTTTTCCAGGTTAAGTCACTGGAAGTGAAGAGGCTGAATGATGGGACATTATAAATCACGTATCAAGTTTTCCATCCCTGAGAGTCATGGATAAATTTGATGAATTATAGAATGAATGGAATTTACAAATAAGGCAGCACTTTGCAGCAAGTTGAGAAATTAGTCATCGTTTAATGGCTCCAGCGAATGAAGTGCTAATTACATGAAAAGTTTGTAAAGATCTCAGGCAGACGTAATGTAGAGAGGGCAGCACACAAAGGTGCTGGAGAAACTCAGCAGTCATACAACATCCCATTAGAATGTAAAACCTAGTTGATGTATTGGGTTCAAGTCCTTTCACTCAGAAGTGCTGAAAACAAGGAGATTGGGAAGGGGAAAGGGACAGGAGAAGATGGAAGAAAACAGGCAGCAAGAGGTAATAGGTCGATGCAGAAGGGTCAACGAGAGAAAAAAAAGGGATAGATGCGGAGGCATTTCTTTAGCTGGAGGGTGGGGAATCTGTGGAATTTGTTGCCACAGGTGGTTGTGGAGACCAAGTATTTAAGGCAGAGATTGATAGGTTCTTGATTAGCCAGGGCATCAAAGGTTATGGCGAGAAGGCTGGGCAGTGGGGCTGAGTGGGGAAAATAGATCAGTTCATGATTAAATGGAGGGGCAGACTCGAAGGGCTGGATAGCATACTTCTGCTCCTATGTCATGATCTTGATGGGGGGAGCAGGCGGAGGACTAAGCCTTAGCCTCTTCACCCTCTGCCTTCTCCTGTGTGACCTGCTGAATTTCTCCAGCACTTCTGTGTGCTGCACTAGACTCCAGCATCAGCAGATTTTCTTGCTTGACTCCTAATGAAGAGAGATGCTGATTTTGTTGTGAATGGTGATTCTGGAATTTATAAATGGTGTAAATCTGTGGAGGATCATTGCACAGAGAGAGTAAAATAAAATAATCAAGTCACAGTTGAATTAGCAAGTCCACTGAGGGCAGAAGTGGTCGGAGGAAGCAATGCAGTGTGATGGTGGGTGATGACTGCTTGTGACGGTTGGGTGGGCTGTCAGCTGATGACTGGCAATGACAGCTGGAAGCCTCTAGCAGCTGAGACTTGGAACAATTTGTGCTCAACATATAAGGTTATAATGGGACCAACTGGAGGATAATTTCATCATCTTCTGAATTGCCCCTTTGTTAAAGAAATCCTTAAATTTTTCAACAGAAAACTTCAGTGAGAACAGCACGGGCAGAATTGCTGAAGCCCTTGGCAAGTATTTTTATTTCTGCTTTCATTGTTTGCCTATCATTGATTTACAAATGAAAGGAAATTATTTGTCTAAGTAGAAGCTGCAGTTAGACCTATTTATAGTTGAATATTTAATGCATTCTTATGACATTCATTTCTCCATTAGTTTAATGCAAGGAGACAAAAAAAATCATACACTCATATCTAATTTTGATTCCTAACTCATCAAGGGAAGTGATTCTATGAAGAAGACATAAAATACCAAGATGATCTTGGCCATTTATACATTGCTTGTCCATAATAGCTTTGACCTTTAAGAAAATATAAAGAACTAAATTTCTGTAAATTTCTAAGCTGTTATGCAATGCTTTTAAAATCATCTAATAATGCAATTATAATTTTCACTTATTTTGTTTTCTAGATTATTTATCAATAAACATCATTTGATGATTAATAGACCCCTATAGCGTTTTATTTACATGTGAACATTTTTTTTTAATGGAAAAGTCACCTCAATCTTCCCAGTCAGGGAAAGAAATTTTGGGCGGAACAGTTGGTGTAGCGGTTAGTGCAACGCCTTTACAGCACTACGTGCTCATGGGCCAAAATGGCCTGTTACCCGGCTGTATGTCTACATTTTAAAAAAAAATCTACTTTCTGGGATTAGAACATTCATGATTCACACAAGACCAGCATTGGTTAAAAAATAGAATGATAGAACATTGCAACACTGAAACATGACCCTTCGGCCCTTCTAATCTGTGCTGAACCATTTTTTCTTTATTTTTAAATATTCCCATTTTAAAGCATCTTCCGTTTTTCTTCATCAAATGTTAGCTTTCAAGGGTTTTAAATGCATAGGTAGCCTATGGGTCACTGTCAAAAGTGTCTACACCATGGCTTAAAGTAAAATACTGCAAGATCCCAGATCCGCAGAATTCAAACAACCGGCAGCGTCAAGCAATGGGCAAAATAATCATAGAAAATAGCTAGATAAAGACTCTAACAGGTTAAAATTGGCACCCCCCCACCTCCCAGCAGTTAATTCTAATCCACGCACCATGCAATCTCTAGTAACCAGAAAATTCACTTATCTGGCATCTACCAATCCTCATAGATGCCAGACACCAGGGGCTTTACTGTGTATCCTGAAATTCACTAAAAATTATCTTTTTTTTGTAATATCATCTGAAAAGTGGCTTGGTAGTAATTAACTTTGTCGTATGCACATTAAGCTTGCACAATATAAGCATTTAACAGATTTACCAAACATGAGCTCTCTTCCATCCGCTGATTCGCTCATTTTTATCATTTTTTAAAATAAACTAAGTGGCTTGCTATCACTTGCTTATTAATGGATCATGCATTTAACTTCTGCAATTAGGACCATTATCTGACAAATTATAACCCCATGTTTGGGGAAGTTAAAATCATCCATTACTAAAAATCAGTTATTTTACAATATATTTTCCTGGATTTCACTAATTAGCTCTTCCTCTATCTCCCAATGGCTCTTGGGACTCCAACATATTTCCTCATGGTAGCGATCGAAACTTTCTAATTCCTGGTTCCTATCCATTTGGTCTCATTTGATAAGCGTTCCATGATATCCTCTCTTGGTGACGCAGTGACATTCTCCAAAACCACTAATACATTTCTTTTGTATAGTCTTCTATCCTGACTACACATTGAGCTATCAATCCTGTCTTTTCTACAAAGTTTCTGTAATGGCTGCAATATTGTACTTCCATGTACTAAACCAGCTTTTAAGATCATCTACATTGTCCAATATTCTCTTTGTATCAAAATGAATACACCACAGACAGTCAGTCCCACTCTGTTCATTAACCTGATCAGATTTTTTTCTAAGACTTTCTTCACTAACACCTCTTGACCTAAATTTCCACACCCACTGACTTATTGCTCTGGTTCCCAACATCAAGTTTTTTTTTTGTCTTTTATATCACAAATACAAAAAAAAATTCTTCCATTTCCTCTATTACATTCCCATTCCCGAATAGAATTCTTCTGGCCTCCGTTTGTAAGGCACTCTACTGAACTTAAAAAAAATATATATATATTCAAATATCTTTTTAAGTTTTCAGAGACTGTTTCTTATGTTGCTCAGCAGATTACTTCTGTACTCTCAATTTTCTTCCTCAATCAATGTCCAGGAGCTTCTTTGGTTCATTCTGACATATTCTGGTACCAATACAAGTCCTTACATTTCACCGGACTCTATCTTTATCTGCTCTAGTTCAACCAAACCTGGTTCAATGTCTCTCTTATGCACTTCATTTTTGTTTTAAAATGTTCCAGGGGTTCAAAATATACCACGGATTGTAGATGAACTCAATGTAATTTGGCAGCTCATGGGCTGTAAAGACCCATTACTGTGCTATATCTCTAATTTAAAATTTATAAAATAATATAAATTTGTTGTAAACTCTACACCAATTCTTATAATGTTCATAAAAACATGTACCACACAACTATAAGGTACTGTGTAAAAAATAACTAGTTAGCTATAAATTTCCTACTCACTGCTGGAACTTCAGTTGATAGCACCATCTCTCTAAACTACTGAGGTGAATTAACACCACCTTGTGTCACAAGATCACTTGATCTCTATTGCCCAATCAGCTTTCTGCTGAGTTTTTCCAAATCCAGCGGCCTGAATCGCCTTACTCCAATTGCTGGGTGCAGCCTTCAGATAAAATCCCAACTGAAGTCAGCTGCAGTGCAATCTATCTACAACACCCTGCAGGGGAAAGCAACCCATTTATTTCTCTGATCTTTCACTCCCTCTAGCACTGACACACTATAATCCACTAAGGTGCCATCATTCCTATTCCCTGCAATGATTCACCAAAGCTGCTTAAACACCAGTAGGATATCACACTCCAAGAATTCCACCTGCAAACCAAAATCCTAGAATTTCTCACCTAACAGATCTGTGGCAGGATGTAAGACATAGGAGGTGACTAATCACCATCTTCTCCAGTAACGCATTGACCACTTACTTTAACAGTGAAGCCCACTTCCAATGTGAGAATATGAACAAACTTTGACAATTAAAAAAGAAATATGGGGATAAAAATTCTGAAACTACAATCAAGCATGAACAAGAATTCTTCTTTGCGAAACATCAAAGTCTGCTGACGCTGTGGTTGTAGTAAAAAAAAAGCACCAAAACGCTGGAGGAACTCAGCTGGCCTTTTCAGTATCTATAGGAGTCAAAGATATATTGCTGACATTTTGGGTCTGAGCCCTTCTTCAAGGAATAAGCAGAATAAGCTAGAAACTGGATGTCTCAGAATTCAGGCAATGCTGATTTGGGGAGGATTCCAGACCAAGAAATTATATATGATAAGGGACAAGATAAGAAGTTATCATGTTTGTGCGGAAGGAGAGGGAATGGAAAGATAAAGGGGGTGGGGAGTGGGGGAAAGGGGTTTATGGAAAGCTAGAGAAGTTGATATTAATCCCATCCAGCTGGAGTGTGCCCAGTCGCAAGATGAGTTGATCTTCCTCTAATTTGCGGGTGGTCTCAATACGGCAGTGCATGAGACAATGGACAGATATGTCATCAAGGGAATGGGATGGAGAATTTAAATGGGTGGCTACTGGGAGAGCCATGCTATTGTGGCGGACAGAACAGCGGTGCTGAACAAAGCAATCTCCCAGTCTCCGATGTAGAGGAAACTACAGCAGGAGCACCGAATGCAGTAGGTGACTGATAAACACAAGTGAAATGTTGCTTCACTCCAAAAGACTGCTTGGGGCCCTGAGGGTTCGATTAGTAGGGAGGGAGGAGTGGACAAGGGAGTCACAGAGGGAGTGGTCCCTGTAGAAGGTGGAGAGGGGAATATGTGTCCAGTGGTGGAATCACATAGCAGGTGGTGTAAATGACGGGGGAAGATGTGTTGGATGCAGAGGTTGGTAGGTGAGGACAAACAAATCCTGTTCTTGTTGCACATGAGGGCAGAGGGGGCCATGCCAGATGTGTTGGTAATGGAGGATTGTGCAGAATAGCACCGAATTGATGGTGGTAGAGGGAAAGCCACGTTGTTTGAAGAAGGAGGGCACCTCTGATAATCTGGTGTGGAAGTCCTCATCCTGGGATCAAATGCAATAGAGACAGAGGAATTGGGAGAAGGGATTGGAGAACTTAGAGGGAACAGGACAGGATGAGGTAGGTGTAGGAGATGCCTGTGAGATTTTGCCTCCTGAGATGGAGACAGAGAGATCGAGGAAAGGGAGAGTGTGGCTAGAGATGAACCAAATAATTCTTCTTTGGCTACTAGCATGAAACAAGGATGGCATATTGCCCACAGGTAATACTTCTGCGATGTTTGGATCCACTGGCTTCCATGGAAACAATGTCTGGTTGTATATGTGGCAGATGACACTCTCCCACCTGTTTAGCCTACGACACCACACACTCCCTGGTGAATTTAAGATGCAACACTTGGTTGCAAATTTCCTACATTTCTGGCTCATACCACATTGTAGAATATTAAGTCCTTATCAGATATTCCTGCATGAATATAAGCAAAATAACATGGACTATATAATTAATATTGCAATGCTTTCACAATTAGTTATTGAATCTTTGATTTGTAATGCACAAATTGTTCATGTTACTGTGCAGATGATTTTAAATGTTCTCTGTTTCTCTCTATTTAGTTGTTTCAAGGACAGTTAATTTGCAAGAAAAATCGATGCTCATTTTGTGATACCTGAATGAACTATGCACAAATGTAGATTATGAACCATTACACCCTTAGTTTAATATGCAGACACTCTTTAAAAAAAGCATAAATTATTTCTGATCTGGCGGACAGGAATCCACCGTTGAACAGCCACTCAATGGAGAAGGCAGGCGAAGCAATGAAGCACGGTAATGAGTAATCTTATTACTCAATGGTCTGTGGTCTGTACTGGGCTCTCGAATGGTAGAGGTGTCAGGGAGATAAATAGCAGAGTGTCCCATTGAAAAATATGATTAATACCAGCCTCTCACGGACTCTGAAGATTAGTAGCAGCAGCTGGTGGGCAGCACTTGCATGCTGGGAAAATCCCTCGGATGGCATTGGAGCAGAGAGGGCAGAACATCGGACAAGCAATTATTGCGAGTGGGAGTACAAAGAGGGAAGGGGGCAGGCAGAAGAGGCAGTGGGGTCCTTTGACTTCTGCGGTGTGAAAATGAACGATCCAAATTAGAAAAAGGTGAAAAAAAAGACATTCTGATGAAGTCGAAATCTCAGGCCACACATTGGATAAATGTATTATATTGCCTTTCAGTGTGTAAACATGTCAAGGGATAAGGTAGTTATTCATGCTGGCGGCCTTCAGCCTCCTCTACAGTGAACTTTTTTTCTCTAATGGAATGATTGATAAGAGGGAAGTACATGCTTTAAGAAGGAATTAATCATTCCACATGGTAATTTATTCATGTGTTCCATCATCCACAGACCGTGTTGATCACCTTCCTATAAAACAAAGGATATCTTCAACATTCGCCACCAACTATAACTTCAGTCAAAATGATTTTATTTTTGGAGACACTCGAGAAAACAGTTTGTCTTTTACACAGGTAACTAAATAGACTGAATATTATTTTTTTTTTGTGCTGCGCTCCTCTACCAGGGGTACAGCTGCTTTGGGTAAGCTTTGATATTATAGACTTGAACTTGCCTTGACCAGTTAATGGCTCACATGCTTCCATGCATCAATGTGTTATTTTAGCTCTATTTCCATGATTGACTTTTATGATCAGAATCAGTCAGAAATGAATGATCTTAATTGCTAATCAAAATTTTTTTTTAAATTGCATTATTTTGCGAGTTGACAAGTGTTTCAATTATAAATGGATTAAGAAGAAAAGAATACTTCAGTCATTGAGGTTTGAAATTGTGGGGGTATATCGATGTATATGTGTGTGAATTTCTGCCTAAAATTTTAACACGCACCAGACTCATTTATTTTAACCCATTCATTTTATGCTGAAGTCACAGAAAGAATTTTAGACTAATGTGTTAAACGTTTAATGACAGTATTCAAATGATTTGACATCACGTTGGAGAGTTTCAATGTTGTGATTTATTTTCAAAGTACATGCATGACGTCACATGCAATGCTGAGATTCTTGTTCCCGTGGGGGAGGCAGAATTGCCACTCTTGGCAGTGCAAAGAAACTGTACTCAAAAAGATACGTACGTGGGTAAACAAATAGAGAAATGTAAACAAACTGACTGTGCCATACAGAGAAATAAAGTGCACAAGTAAGAGTCCTTAAATGAGTCTCTGATTGAGTTTGTTGTTGAGGGGTCTGATATGGTGGAGGGGGAGCAGCTGTTCCTGAACCTGGTGGTGCTTTATGCTAAACCAAATGCTTTAAAAGTGCATTATAGGATATATTTCCAATATGTGCTGCAGTGAGCATGGACACTGGGGCATCTGTTGCTATTTCCTTTGGATGGCTAGTTCCACCTAAACTTTGAGACTTGGGGTTAATTAGCTATTCTGTATAAAGACCTGCCCACCCAGTAGTCTGCCTCCAGAGGTTGCATGCACCTGAGCATTGCTTCAACTATTTAAAGGGCCACAGCATCTGAATCAGTTGTCACATTGATGTATTAATGGAGCTCTGCAAAGCAAATCCTTTGTGTACGCCCGAGCTGCGTGATGCATGTTCAATTGCTGACACACAGAGTAAGTTTCAGGTTGTGCATATGCCTGTCTTTGCAAGTGTTCTTTAAATTCACAACTGCTCAAGTTTATTTTGCTACTTGCAGAAATATGGCAATCAAGCCTCTTCAGTCTACACATTGCATAAAGGGTGGCCCGTTTGGCGTAGCAGTTAGCTCAATACCTTTACAGTGCCAGCAATCGGGATTGGAGATTGAATCCCACACTGTCTGGAAAGAGTTTGTACTTTCTCCCCGTGTCTGCATGGGTCTTCCCTGGGTGCTCCTATTCCCTGCCACAGTTCAAAAAGGACCGGGGATGTAGATTTATTGGGTGTAAATTGGGACTCGTGAGCCGAAATAGCCTGTTACCATGCTGTATATCTAAATTTAAATTTAACATTTAAAATTAAGAAATAAAACAAATGTCTCCATTCATGCTTCATTTATTGTCATGCGCGTAAGTACACATTTCTTCACTTTTGTTTGCCCATAGAGGCGCCACGAGCCCTGATCAAGAAGAGTAAGAAAAGCAGTCCCTTCCGATTCAGAGTCCGTAGATCCCGTTGGCATTGACTCCTACACTTCCATTACCATAAGGCCGCTTGACTGTTCCAACACTGAACCAGAGCTCCAGGCATCCATGTCACCTCCTCGGTATCTGGTTTCCAACCACCCATATGATGAGAAAACTATCAACACCCAAGGCCCTTCAATAGGGCATGCAAGCATATTCAGTCTGTTCATTGTATAGAGGGTGGCCCAGTTGATGTAGCAGTTAGCTCAATGCCTTTATAGCACCAGCAATCAGGACCAGGGTTCGAATCCCGCATTGTCTGTACAGAGTTTGTATATTTTCCTACTTGTCACAAATCCTTAACCCAATACCTGGTTCCGTCCAACAAGCCATTTCCAGCAGTCTGGTGTGATCATTAAATACCCACAACATTGGCAGTGAAAATTTTGGAGAAGTTAAACTTCTCGACTTTGAACTTTGCAGAAGAAATTTAATGAAGTCAGCTTCATGTAGTAATTCAACATAGCTGCAGAATTAATGGGAAAACAGCAACTTTTAACTATACCAAGCTGTCATTCGCAGAGGGTGTAGATGTGAGAAATCCGACAAGAAGTTGCAAAATCTGGTATTTGTGCCTGACAAGGCACATGGAGAAGAATGCAGATGGTTCTACACTCTGTCCATTACCCCTATAGCGATCCTATACTTCAGTAGGTGATCCAATTAACACCTTTTGTTTGTTAGTTGGGTCTTCTCCCTTCCCGTTCTTCCACCTTCCTCTACCCTGTCTTTAATTCAGATGCCTGCCTGCTTTTTTGAAGAAGGGCTCAATTCCAAGACATCAGGAATATCTTTTTACCTCCTATGAACGCTGAAAGACTCGCTGAGTTTCTCCAGCACCGTGTGTTCTTATTACAGTGGGAGATATTCCATCTTATCCTCCATTTGCTGGCATTTACCAGAGATAGGCTGGAATTTTGCATCAACTTTTTATTATTGCCTTTATCTACATTTTCAGATAGAGGCAAAATCCTTTTTCATCATCCTGATATTTTATCTAGATATCTTACTTTTAGTCAAACCCTCACAGATGAACTCCTACTTAGATCCATCTTCAAAAAACTGTTAATAGTGTAGAAGGTAGATTGAAGTTACAGAAATGTACCAATGTATTGGGAAACTGGGCTGAGGAATGGCAGGTGGAGTGCGATTAAGATAATTTGAGGAGTGGCATTTTGGGGGAACACATCCAAAGATCTTGCTCGCCTCTCGTTCCATCTGCCCATCATCCCCTCCCCATCTGAGTTGACTGATCACCTACCTGTCTTTTCTTGCATCATATGTACTTTGTGGCTTGCTACTCCACTTGCATTTCACATTCATTTTTAATGAATCACTCACTGTCTGAATGTCATTTCCAGATCCCAGAGAGAAAAAAAAAATCAGACGTAATACAGTATAATTTCTGGGAAGGATATTGACTCCACTTTTGTTTTAAAGGTTTTGGCATTTGGTGATGTTCTCTACTCTTTCCTTTACTGGCTATAGATAGTTTTCATTTGTCCTCAAGCCAATATACTCATGAGCTTGTTGTAAAATATACATATAGTTTGCTTTAGTTTTACCATGTGCCCATTGCATCTTCTGAACCCTTGCAAAATAAATTGAGAAGATTTTCCATTGTGTTCATGGCAATCAATGGATTATCTTGGTTAAAATAAACAATGACTCACTCCTTCTATGATTTTATCCGTTGAGGCCTGGAACTCGAGGCAAAGCATTGAGTCTAGAGGATAACCTTGTTTATGAGGAGAGCCCTTTGTTCACATTGATGGTCATGTCGTGCTGACTATATTTGCCTGTATTCATTTGTGTGTAGGCATGAGAGAGGTCAAATGGAATTAAAGCTTTGATTCCAACAGAGTACAAACCTTGAGAAATGAAAAGCATTCATTGTTCCTCATCTATAACTTCACTGAATGTACCTCCATGAAACTCTACTGTTTCATCCACTTGAGCCACAAACATTACGCTGGATGATCTTCACAGTCACAACATTTTGTTCTAACTTATCCGTTCCTTCTCAAATTAATCCCTTAGAGCTTTAGGGACTAGTCTGGATTGCAATAGGACTGGCTTTGCATTTGTTCTGGTGTGAATGTTTGCATTGCACTCTTTTCAAACACATTAACACACTGTTGAAAAGATGCCGCAATATGTACAACTTTGACGAAGCAATGCTGGAAACATGCTCACAACCTAGTTCAAGTTGCCTTAACCAATCCCTCCCCATTACTGTTCTGTTTTCACATTCTGACACTATAACAATCAGAGTGAAGGCGGCTGAGGGCTGATCTTATCTTATAGAGGTTTGCAAAATCATGAAGGTCATGAACAGAGTGACTGATCAGTCTTTCCCCCCCACCCCCCCAGGACAGATGCTAATAATCATGAGTTTCTGTTCAAAGATCATGTAAATATGCACCAGAATTCTTACCTGCTGCAGCCAAACAGGTATTGATAAACAGCAAAACAACTACAATTCTATACATAATTGAATTACAGACAATAAACTCAGAAGATAGGTGATAGTTATCCTCGTGCAAACAAAAGTGGTGTCGCAATAGTGCAAGCAGTCCTTTTGTGGTGTCGGAGCAAACCCCGATTTGCAAAACTAGGGGAGGTTGGAAATAAACCGGTCTTGAACCTCGAGGTGCTGGCTCTTGTACCTTCTGCCCAAACCAAGAAGTTGCGACAAGAGCGATGGGGTCCTTCATGATGTTGGCTGCCTTCTTGAGACAACACCTCGCAATGTATCAGAGGTCAGAAACCATGATGCACCTGGGTATGTTCACTGCCTTCAGTGTTTTTGGACATTCAACACAAAATCAGGCAGTGATGCAACCTTTCAGTGTACTTTTCACAGTGCCTTATATGAGGAAGTTTGATAGTGTATTCGATGACATTCCAAATCTCCCCAGAATCCTTAAAAAGTAGAAGCATTGGTGTGCCTTCTTCACTGTAGCCTCAATGTGCCGGTTCCAGGAGGTTAAAACCGAAATGCTGGGGGAACTCAGCTGGTTTTGCAGCATCCATAGGAGAGAAAGAAATATTGCTGAAGTGTTGGGCCTGAACCATTCTTCAAGGAATTCTTTCGGCTGTCCAAGGCTACAGAAGGATATAGATTAGTTGAAGAGTTGGATAGAGCATTGAATATAAACCTGGTAAGTGAAGGCTGTTGGCAAGACAAATTGGGATTGGAAATATACAGTAAAGGATGAGGCGTAAATAAATAGTGATAAACAGAGGGATCTTGGGGTTCAACATAGTTTTCTGAAAGTGGCAACCAGGTCAACAGGGTGAGAAGAACCCTCATGGCATGCTTCCCTTCATAGGCATGGAATATGGAAGTTGGGATGTTATGTTGCAGCTTTACCATCAGGAATTAGACCCCACTCATTTGCCATTGCCCTGCAGAGGAAATTTACAAAGTCAATGCTCCCAATGAAGGACTGTAGTCACAGGGAAAGATATGAAAAGCTGTATCTTTGCTGGTAACGGAAGGCTAATCTGACAAACGTTTACAAGCTTATGAGGTCTTTTATTTGATGGTAGGGCAATCCAGAACTAAAAGTCAGAGGTCAAAAGAGGGGAGAGAAATATAAATCTGATCTAAGAGGCAAGACTCCCTCTAATTTTTAGTAGTCAGTGTGCACAAAAATCTTATGCTGAGCAATTTTTTTTTAACTGTGTCGAAACCCTGTGCGCATTGAACACTTATGCAACTGTAAACTTGAAATTAAAACTGTATTGGCATGTTTTAATACAAGTATGATTCCATTCTACATACTAATGTATTTGTTTAAGATTTTATTCTTTTCTTAGAAACATTTTGTGCACAGATTATTTTCCTTTGTGCGCTGGTCGCAAAATGTGCGCGCAGGCACAGCTTAAAGTGAAAAGTGTCAGGAAGTAAGTTGTTCAGATATAGGGTGGCAATTATATGGAATGAGCTGCCAGAGGATGTTTTCAATGCATTGGGAGAGCTACTTAGATAGTAAAGGCATAGAAGGATACAGGACCAATGGGATTAGTGCAAGTCAGGGTGGACAAGGTGGTCTAAAGGGGAGCTGTGTGAGTCTATGATGCCCTACTGATGAAGGCTTTATCATTCTTGTATTGAAGGTCTGATAACCTTCTGGAGAATTCTGACATGGGGAAGGTGAATTTGAAATCATGAGTTAGGATATAGGTGTAACACTAAAATATATCTGAAGGTTGACCTCTTCAAAGCAATTAAAATAAAGAGAAGATAACTCCTTGCACATATCTATGAACTTGAAGAGCAGCTTAGGAAAAATTGTCATGTGACCATGTTGCCATGAGTTAGTGTTATAATGAAAATTGAAGATACATTTGCTCAACAGTAAAACTTAATTAATGATAATATGATGCACTTAAATTACTGATACGCCCATAATTACATTCTGTTGTAACATTCTGTTGATTCATGTTAAGTATTCAATTACTTCACCGCAATCATCAAGATCTTTGTTAATTGTGTTATCCGAGTTGGTGTTAAACAGAGTTCACTAATGCATCCTTGTACCTGTCTTCTGTTCAGATGATTTAGAAAATAAAGAGCATAAAAAGTTTCCAGGGAGGCCAGACAGCAAAGAGTCAGTTCTCAGTCACTCCTCAATAATTATGCTTCACATTAACAAAAATAAAGCAACCTGTTGATATGAACAGAGTCAGAGATGGGTGCATTCTCTAATATGGCTCCTTATCAGCTGTCCCTTCCACCAGCTTTCTCCAGTTGCTGCTCTCTCTGTGTTGGCCTGTGGAAGTCCTCATTCCTAGCATAAGCATGGGTCTTCTCCTGCGGGACCTGTACCACTGTTGTAATTAAAAGGAGCATGATTAAGACATTCACCCCATCCAGCTTGTTCAACCATTCAATAATTTGATGGTGAATATTGACTTCAACCATTATTTTTCCCATTTCAGTCCTAAATGGCTTACTCCTCGTATTGAGACTGTGACATCTAGTTCTAGATACCTCAGCCAAGGGAAACATCCATCCCACATTACCCTGTCAAGCCCCTGAAGAAAATGCTAAAATTCACACCATCTCCCATTTTACTAAGGTCAAAAGCGGTGGTTCTCAACAATTTTTTTTTTCCCACTCACTCACCACCTCAATAATCCCTGACTAACCACAGAGCACCTGCAGTCAATAAAGGATTACTTAAGGTGGTATGTGAATGAAAGAAAAAGATTGAGAACCACTGGCCTAAAGAAAAACAACCATTCTCTCCTGTTAAGCAACTTCAGGAACTAGTCTGATGGATCTTTGCTGCAGTATCTTAAAAGCAACTTTATTTTATTTCATCTTTTGCTCCCCAGGTTTGTACTGAAGAACTTCTCATAGAATCGAACTCTGTGCTGGTTTTTTTTCTGTGGCCACTTGGGATGCTTTGGTTAAGCATGATGCAAGCATTGCAATCTTGTGAAATGACACCAGGAGAGAGGTTAATGTTACTTCATCCATCATATCACTGAATTGGCAGGATTTTCAGTTTGTTTCTTAGTGCATCAATAAAAGCAAAGAACAATTTGAATGATTTTGTTTTTTCTTTAATCTTTTGACAGGTCCCAAATGTTGTTGAACATGAATCAATAACAATGGAAGCTTTGGCAAGTAGTGAACTGGAAGCAAGGCCCCAGTGGCAGTCAAAGTGTTTCTGTCAGTTCATCCAGGACTTCCTTACGAGAGAGCCTCTATACAGTCAAGTCCATCTGGGCAACTGAGCACCCAGAGGAAGACCACTGGAGACTATACATGAGAGAATGTGGCACTGAGGAAAAGGATCACCCTTGATTGTACTGGATGTTAGAGAAGGCATGAGGGGCTGACTGGTCCTCTCCTGCTTTATCCTACCATGGCCTAAAGGCAGAAGGCTAGCAAGCCTGGGATAGTGAAAGATCAGACTCATTAGATCTGATTGTGCCCATTCTCTCAAGGCTGCCTTCCAGATCAGAGAAAACGCACTGAAACAAACATTTCTTCAGAAACACAAGGAATTGCAGTTGCTGAAATCTAGAGCAGAGGAAAAAAAAACTACTGGAGAAACTCAAACAGTCAAGCATTATCTGTGCTGAACTGAGTACTTTATGTAGATGTCCAATGAGCCATCAAGGTATGATGAAACAATGGTTGTGTATCTTTATCTTTGATGAATAAAGAACTCTATTTGGACCTGCTGAGCTTCTCCAGCATTGTGTTTTTACTTCAACCACGTTGCCCGTGTTTTACTAATGTCATTTCTGGTATGCTTTCTTCATGAAGGCATCAAGATAATGGCCTCAGGATAGATCATCAGAGAAATTGACACCCAGGAATTTGAAGTTTCTTTCCCTCTCCACTAGTAACCCCTTGATGAGGCCTATTTTGTGTTCCTCTGATTTCCCCTTCCTGAATTTCACAATCAATGTCATTAGAGACGGGTATAGTACCAGAGGATTGGCGTGTTGCACCACTCAACCTGCTAATCTATCTCACTCCTGTATGCTTTCTCATTGCCGTCTGTGATTCGGCTGACGATCATGATGAGATCGGCAAATTTGTAGATGGAACTTGAATTGTGCCTAACCACAGAGTATTGGTTGTAGAGAGAGTAGAGCGGTGGGCTATGCACTGCATCCTTGAAGTTTTTAACATAAAGTATTTTTCTAGATTAATAATTCAATTTCTGGCAGTTCTGTTTGTTGTGCAGTTTAGTTACTGCACTTTAATTTTCTCTCCTACCTTCTGCTCCTCTTCCAACAAATCTTCCAAACTAAGTTCTCCTTCCTCCTCTTCTTCTCTCATAGCTTCTTCTTCTGCCTCCTCGTGTCATTCTTCTTCCTCTCCTCCCACTTTCTCCTCCATTTCCATGAGTAACTCTTCCTCAGCCATCCATTTGGATGGCCCAGGGTCCTGACTGGCAGGCTTTGTAAGCCATTCTGTCAAGGCCTCCCACTGCCATCGACCGCCCAGGCGCGACTCCTCGCTCCCCTCCCCAACTCGTCCAGGTGTCCCTGTTGTTGCGGGGAGGCGAGTCAGGATGCTCTTTTCGATTGGGGGGCTGCTGTCGCTCCAGGTCCCGGCTTCGTCCCAAAAGTAGGCCCTTCTGACTGCCGATATTCTACTCGCTGTGTACTTTCTTCCACATCATTGACCTTCATGAGTGGCATTTTTATGTATTCTCCAGTCATTTATACTTCCTGTAGATGAATTTGAAGACTTGTCTCTTCTCCTTTTCTTCACTTTTTTTCACAGTGGAGACAGATTTTTCATCCTGGCCCTACATCATCACTTGATGTCCCCCTTTAGTTACTACACTGAAGCAAGATGTATTAGGTCCCAATGGTGTTCTTATTTGATAAAGATAAAAACATTACCGAAAATTAAGCAGTATTCTTCACCTTAATTTTTGACTAATTAAATGGAAAAAAAAACATTGCTATAAATTAAAAAGCAAAAATCAAAAAAGCACCACAGATACTAGAAATCTAAATGAAAGAGCAACTCATCTATTCAGGTCAGGTAGCAACTATAAAAAGAAAGGGTTTATCCACAAAACCATTCATGACATTCGAGGTATAAAGTTCAGAAAGAGACTGCTGGCAGTCAGACAATGGAATCATTCTTGCTCTTCTAAGAGAGTGAGTATTAGCAAGAGGGATCAATTGGGTTTAAATTCTGTAATTTTTAATAACACTAGATCGTCACAACCAGTCAATTTTTGTTCTTTTGGTCTTAAAAGTTAACTCTTCATGAATCAATGAAATTTCTTAATCGATCTTTGTTTAGGCACTTATGATTAATTTCCAACATCTTTGTCAAATCAAAATCAGAATTTATTGTCATGAACATGTCACGAAATTCATTGTTTTGTGGCTGCATTACAGAGCAAATCATTCCTTTAAAATTGCATTTAAATATATAATGCAAAAATAAAAGAAAGTGAGGGAGTCTGTGGAATGACTTGTGAGTACTGGATGGAACTCCAAGCATGCACATTACACACTAAAGCCGCTCAACAAAGGACATAGGCTGCAACATACTCCCCTTTTGCATATGCTGTACATTGATCCCAGTGCCTGTTTCATATGCGTGTTCTGGTTGCTTACTGAAGAGCTCTGACCATCACTTGTGGCATGGAAATCACTTCAGTTGCCCTTCATCTTGCACTGCAAGGCACACACTCAATCATAAAACCTGGAAAGCAAGTGAATATTTCTATGCAAGTTTTTGCAACAATCAAATATGATCTTCGGCGTCTAACAAATTGCATCTCAAATGTTATGACTGGGTGTGAAAGAGAAAAGAGTCACAGCAAGATCAGCACTGACCTTTGCCTTTACTGTTCTCTGCAAACAGAACCTGGGATGATGAGACTCCAGGCCAAAAAAGTGGTGCTGAGAAGGTCCATATGTGAACAAGATCAGAGCACAAAGTCCTCCTGGGTAATTAGCACTAACCTGAGCAAAACTTGGCGATATTATGTATTCATATAATTTCAAAAACTCACTCCACTCAGCTATAAATACTGTGCAAAGTAAATCATCTGCCCCTCAGATTAATTTTTAGTCATGCAATAATTATTCTGCTGCAAGAGTGGAGATCAGCATTTAAATTTGACTGCTTTTTTGAATCGATGTGTTTTATACATACATGTGTCTACACACACAGCTTTAATATGATTACAAGAGAGGGCTTGGAGTAACATCCTGCTAGCCCCCACTGCCCAGATTGTTAAGACATCCTATCACTGCATCATGTATGTTGCTTAGAAGACCATAATTAATCCGATGAGCAGCTTCAGGCTCCTGGCAAGCACCTGGACTTGAATAGATACTGCCTGATGTAATATAAAATTAACATTATTTTTTTCTGTATTCTGGAACAGCACTTTTGATTTTTTTTTTACATAAGATTCAGAGGAAGCATGCAAACAGGATCCTTAGTCCATGAATAAATGTCAGAAATTCTGATCCAGATGAGAGTAAATCACCCTGAGCATGTGAAACACGAGGAGCAGATCAGAGCCTGACTTAACTCATCTGTATCTGTGTCGGAGAAAACAGCAAACACAGACAATGCACAGTGTTGGGAATTTCAGAGATCTTTCATGGGACAAAATAAAATCAAAAGCAAAGTTTCTCTTTAGCTTAAGGGAAAATGAAAAAAAAAAATCAAAGAAAACCTTGGACTAATTAACTGAGGCATGACTTCTTGATAGCATAAAGGAAGGGAAAAATGCTTGAGATTGAAACTGTTAGAAAAATTCCCAGGGCAGAAACTCAAAACCTACAAAATGCCAAGCTCTTCTGAAGGGTTAGTTGATACCAGAGGGAATTAGTGGTGAAGACCAATTCACCTGATAGAAATTGAAAACAAGGAGAATGTTGCAGGATTATTCAAAGGGAAAATATAGAAAATATGCAGGAAAGGTCAAGAAACAACGAAAGCCTGCAGCTTTTTTAAAGTTATATATAATTTAAGCACAGTGGCATGGTTCAATTACAAAAAAAAGGAGGAAAATTATAAAAATATTCAGCATATAAAATTTAAACTGTGGAGAGAGAAATAGAGCAAATTTAATTGGAGTTTTTTTTTAAATTGAAAATGATGGAATCCAAAAGAAAAACAGAAATTGCAGAAAACTCTGCTGGTCCAGGTTACCTCCGAGCAGAGAAATAGAGTTAATGCTTCAAGCCAAGGACCGTCAAATATTTTATCCTCTTGGCTGCTGTCTGACCAACAGCTATAGGAACCTCAGTGTTCAAAGACAGCATGTCATAAAGAAAAGGAGCCAGGTTCTTTTCTTGTAGGGGAAGAAAGACACTTCCAGCGTAAAGTGTCAGTAAGAGGATCGAAGTTCCCATCATGTATAGATTGGCAGGGCATGTGGATGTCCACTAGGAGCCCTGATCATTGGCAGGTGGACAATGGGGACATCTTGCCATGAGCAGAGTAGGAATCGAGGTCAACAAAGACATGGATTCTGTTCAGAATCCACTGACATGGTTAGCACAGGGGTTAGTACAACACTATCATAGCTCCAGTGACCAGGGTTCAAATCCAGCAATGTATGTAAGGAGTTTGTATGTTCTCCTCATGTCAGCATGGGTTTTCCTGGGTGCTCTTGTTTCCTCCTACCCTCCAAAGACATACAGAGATTGTAGTTTAATTTGGCAACATAGCCTCTTGGGCTGGAAGGGCCTGTTACTATTCTACATGTCTACATTTTTTTAATAAATTAACAATTCCATGACCTCAGAGTCTTGAAAGCTCACTTTCTACTAACTGGAGTTTGGAAGTTCACCTATGTGGCTGGATAAAGATCCAGAGACCCAATATATGAATCCGGCAACATGAATTTACAACAGCGGAGGAATTTAAATTCACCTGTGAAATGAATTTAGAATTTAAAAAAGTAAATACAATAACTATGAAGTTGTAAACAATTGTTTTATTTCAACCTCATCAAGTCCACCATTCCTAGAAAAGTGTCATCCTGATCTGATAGGCCAATAACCGAGGCCCAGAAAAATACTCTAAGCAGCTCAATGCAACAGTTTAGGGAGCCATTCCATTCGAGAGCAACAATTGCTGGCCTGTCAAGTCACATCCACATCCCAAAAATAATTTTGGATCAACAATAATGCATGGTATAGCGGTAAATAGTCCAACTGCCTCACAACTCTGGGGACTGTTAGGTCTGCTTTGTTCATGAATGAGTGAGACAAACACCAGGCTGAGTCTAAATCAGGGTTCTTTGTTCTTTATTACCGGATTGTAACACTTGCGACCAACCAGGTTAGTTGGAGAATGCATTCTGCCGTTATCAGCAAAATGGCGATTTTTTATACCCTTGGATATGTGCTTAGAACATCATCATATCATTACTTGTCCAATGACTAAAACTGTTGCTATCCTTTCCCTGCTAGCTTCCTGCCTCTCAATCCATCAATGTCTCTCTTATCTTGTAAGTACAAGGATGCATTCACATCTTGTTACTGCCCCGTACATTCCCATCTCATGATGTTTTACCTAACAGGAGTACAAGGACACCTCCCCTTCTTGTTACAGCCTTGTACAGGGTAACTCCCTACACATTCCCATCTCATGATGTTTTACCTTACAGGACCCAAGTCTGATCCTGCACATCGGTGCTTTCTGTACATATGGAGTTCACATATTCTTCCTGTGAAAGTTTTCATCAGTTGCTCCTATATCCCATTATTTCCCCATAGATGATCTTGAAGGTTGACTGGATTTGTGTGTTACCATTTAAAGCAGCTAAGTAAAAAAAGAATTAAAGCAACATTGAGAGAGAGAGAGGAAGAGATGCAGAAATGGAGTATCACAAGGAGACGGGGACTGATAGGGGACCAGCATGTACTGGATGTTTTGAATGGACTCTTATTATGTCTTAATAAATCAGCAAGGTCTTCACCAAAGTGATTACATCCAAGTATTTGGATGAGAATAAGAATTTCCCTGGTAACGAAGGTTGTAAGAAAGAGGAATGAATAGTAACTCGATTTGTATGAAATGAGATATAATCCCAAAATTGCAATAGAAACAGAGCAGTGATACTCTGTAGCCAAGTAGCAGAGATGTGGAGAAAATCTCTTCCTTCTCTGTGGAAATGAGACAAATGGAAACAGGCAGCTAAGGTGATGATAAGGAACACACTTCTATTGGAGTTACATATCAACTAAAATGGGTCTACACATCAGGAAATGAAGAAGAAGGTTGTGCCACAGAAGGAACTTTAGCTAGAAGCAAGATAGGGTAAAAAAAACCACATAATGTACCTTTAGCCCCTTGAGATGGAGAAATCAGGTGTAGAAGAATTGCTGAGAACATGGCAGAGAAGCAGCAGTGTATGGGAAACATTCAAGTGAGTTCCAAGTAAAGAGTCTCAACTTTGTCACACTGCAAATGTTATTTTCTCTGGATAAGCACGAACCCATTATCCCCAGAAAATGAGCTAAGTGTTCAGAAATGTATTTGGTAATCTCAGGTTACCTTACACGTCCAAAAACAAATGAGGTTAATCCTGGCCAGAAGGAAAACCAAGAGACCAACAGGAGAAGGACAAGAAATCAGATAAAAAAGAAAATGATAAGGAACACCACAGCGACCTCTACTGTGGTCATTTGTGTTTTAACATTCAGGTTATTGATTGCACAGCCAAGCACAAATGCTGAAACCATTTCTTTCTAAAGAAATTTTACAGATAGGCAACACAGATTCAAAGATCAAGGGTAGGTGTAAGTAAGGGGAATATATTCTGGCATTTGTATTCCCCATCCTGAAAGATTAAAAGTTATGCATAATATTTGAAATACATTCCCTGATAGTCTCCTGCTCCCACCACTTAACTAATGATCTGACAAGCTCCATGAAAGCTTTCAAACACCATCTTTTACAATGTTCTAATCTCCCTCAAGATTTGATTCTCTGACTTGTAGCTCTGCTTCACTCAATATGTGTCCCTTCTTTTTTTGGCATGTGGAACCATATATAAAAATTCACCATGATCAAAACATTTGGAATCAGAAACGGGCAAAATTATAGATTAGTTATGCAAAGGTATATAAGCAAAGAATCAAAGCACAGACCTAAAAGAATAGAAGTAACCTTATTCAAGGCAATCCCAAAAGGTAATGGAAAAAACTCAGCAGATCACACAGTATTGACAGAGGCGTCACTAGGGTTGGCGTCACCAGGTGCGATAACTCATGGTGCATACCCTTTACTCCACTCCCTTCCCCACCCTCTACCATGGACCAAGTGTACTAGTATATCATAGAAGAAACATGTCTGGGGTGGCAGAGGGGCTGAGCAGGGGTGGGAGGAGGTGGGGGGGTGCTCAGTGGCAGCGACGCTGAGTAGGGTTGGGAGGAGGTGGGGGTGCTCGGTGATAGAAATGGGGGGGGGTGGAGGAGGCTCAGACCAGAGCGCATTAGAAAATTCAAAAAGTAAATTAGAGTTTTATCCTTGAAGGTATATTGATTCATGTAAGATGGCCTTCTGGAGAATGTTTTTTTGTTGTTATTATTAACTATATTTATAAATAAGATAATAAATTTCTTCTGAAACACTGCACAAAAAATTATAGACGGTCATTTTGGTGTCACCCCTTCTGATGGAGTCACCTGATGTGGTCTGCACCCCGCGTACCCCCAAGTGACACCAGTGAGCATCTCCCTTTCTTCGAGGTATGATGATGGGCTCAGCCAAACCTCCAGCATCTTTGTGCATTGCACTACAATCCCAGCACCTTCAGACTTTCCTGTTGAGCTTGTGCAAGGCAGCAAAGATTCCTTCTTGAGAAAAAGATCTTGCTTTGCCATGCTAGCATTGACTAACAACCTGTTTAACAATGTTGTTGGCCATTGGAGATGAGGGAATAATTGCTTGGAAGATGGAAATATTGGATTGATTTGGACATCAGTGTTGCCCCGGAAGGGGATCATGAATGGAGTATGCAAGGCAAGAATGGACATGATGGAAGAAAAACTTTTGTTTTTAAACACTGCCTTGCAATCTGTAACATGTAGATGAATGAATGGTTACCTGGATGGATAATGGACTGCCATTAGGTTATGAAAGTTTAAATGTAATTTTAATTGACAGGGACTCCAATTATCTTGAGACATTTCCAAGAGGTGATCTAAGTTGTTCCATTGACAACAGAAGTGGTGGTTCAACCCAATCTCCCAAATTAAGAGCAGATACAGGGCTTGAGACTGAACAAAAAACCTCATCAAGGCATTACTATCAGAAAAAAACTAAAAGTAATAAATATTTTCCTTGTACAAAATAAATTGCACTTGCTTAAACAACCAAAAAATAACAACAAAATGAAAATAGCAATTGCAGGCCTTAAGTAAACAAGACAAATTACGAGGTGAGTTATATCATCTAAACATTTTGGTTTGGGATTTATAGAAGTATTTAGTAGACTGAACAATTGAGAGCCCATGGTTGTTAGAGACACTTTGAAACCTTTATCTTATAGGCCTATACCATTATTAAATGTAGATTATAAAAATTGTGGCTAAGATTTAAGCAAATAGAATTACTAAGTTTTTACCTAATTTAATATATAAGGACCAGACAGGTTTGAGCAAGAGATCATCTGCAGGTAATGTAACTAGATGATTTAATATTATGCATTTAGCACAAACAAATAGGAGATTTAAGTGCTTCAATGGCTCTGGGTGTGAAAAAAGTATTTTATAGATTGGAATTGGACTTTTTATTGAAGGTATTGGATAAATTTTGGTTTGGAGATATTATTATAAATTGAATAAAGGAATTATATAATAAACCTAATGCCAAAGCAGGGACAAATGGATATCTGTTCCATTTCAATTAACAAGATCTAATAGAAAAGATGTCCTTTAATCCCAGCTTTATTCATATTAGCGATAGAACCATTGGCAGAAACAATTGGAAATGATTCTAAAATAAAGAGATTTAGAGTTGGTCAAGAAGAGCCATAAAATCAGATGATGCTTTAATTTACTTGACAGAACCTGAGAATTATTTGTGAAACTTATATATCAAATTGGAAGAATATGGAAAGGTTTCAGGGTATAAAGTAAATTTGGATAAAAATGATATGATGCCCCTTATGGAAGGAGATTAAAATCAATGTCAAAAAGATACTCAATATAAATGGCAAAAAATAATATAAATTTATATAGACAATAATGTTAAATTAAATTATCTAACATTACTTAAAATGTTGAAGAGAATTTAAATAAATGGATAAATTTCCCAATAATGTTAGTAGGTAGGGTTTAATTGTGTTAAGAATATATTTCCAAGAATACAATATAATTTTCAAACTTTGTCCATATTATTACCTCAAGTTTTGTAAGGATTTAAATAAATATGCAAGAAAATTTCACTGCAAAGGTAAAACGTCAAGAAAATTTCTATTATAGAAAAATTAACATGAAAGTATGAATTGAGAGGACTACAGCTTCCTAACTTTAAGAATTATTATCAAGCAGCTCAAATGAGATTTCTTACTTTTTTTGAGGGAGCGAGAAACCAGCATGGGTTAAAATAGAATTGGGGGAAAAAAACATGATAGAGCGTAGCAGAAAACTTCATATATAAATGACATTCACAATTAATGGCTGATGTAAAAGAAACACCATTGTTGAAACATATAATTAATGTTTGGAATAAGATAAATGATGATATTGGAACTGAGGGAGGTGTGTCACCTAAGACATAGTTATTTCAAAATTATCTTAAACCTTTATCAAAGGATAATCTGTTTTTAAGTATTTGGTCCCATAAAGAGATCAAGAATATTGAAGATTATTATGAATAGGGTCAATTAATGTCATTTAAACAATTAAGGAATAAATATGGAATAATTGGTAACACCCTTTTCTGTTATTTCCAATTGAGAAGATATATAAGAGAAACATTAGGTTCTGCTAAGTCATTGTCTATTTGTAGAGAAGTGAAAAATTGCATTAGAAGATATTTTAAAAAATCAGTTCTACAATTTTTAAAAATAAAAACAGGGATCAATAAACATGGAGCTTATACTTCTAAACAAAGGTGGGCAATGGATTTAGATATTATAATTAATGAATGAATATAGTTAGAGATATGCCAAGACGCTATGGCTAATGTGATTAACATAAAGTATAGACTAGTTCAATGGTTTTCTACATCAATTATACTTTACATCACAAATATTAAATAGAATGAAATCAGACTTACCAGCACAGTATTTTAGATGTGGTGTAATGGTGGGAATATTCTTGCACTCAACATGGTCATGTCCCAAAATATGGCAGTTTTAGGTGGAATTAGGGAACATTTTAGAGTGGGTTAGAAATGTTAGAATTCCACAAAATCCAAATTTATTCCTACTGGGAAATATTCAAGGGCTGAGATCTAAATTAAAGTGATCAATATATCAAATGGAGTTAGTTAAAATTGCACTAGCAGTTGTCAGAAAATGTATTGCATCTACTTGGAAATCAGACTTGCATTTAGGTATGGAAAGATGGAATGCAGAAATTCAGAGTTGTATTCCTTTAGAGAAAATTATATATAGTTTAAGAAACAAATGCAGTATATTTGCGCAATTTTGGTGCCTGTATATAGTTATACCAAATTTTAGGTATAACTATGTAATAGTCTTCTTCCTTTCTCTTAAGTCCTTTATTGATCCTCTCCAAATTGTCTATATAGAAGCTTGGTTAATGTCCTGTGTGTGTTGACTGTGCATCTCAGAGCAATCCTTTTAGATTTTCTTTTTTTAAAAATTTTACACTACTATATTGTACTTAAAAAAATTGGGGGTAGGTGGGTAATGGGGAGGTTTAGGGTAGGAAAGGTTTTATAAATATCATGTAGAGCATTTTTGAAATTGATTATTGTTGTATTAATTCATTGTAAACTACATGTATGGAACATTTAAATCAAATATTTGTTTTAAAAGATTTTGTTTCCTGAACACTTCTGGGTGTATTTTATGGATTTATGGCTGTTGTTCTCTTTTTAAGATATAACCTATTTTAAGTGTACTTTAAGTATACAAAACAATGAAGAGCAACATGTCATTGAAATTTTATTTTCTGCATTCCCATTTTGACTTCCTTGCTGATCTTGGTGCAGTCAGTGATGAACATGAGCATGGAAAATTGGTATCAGCGCAACTGGAATCCATCAAAGCTGGCCGACTACTGTTGATATGAGAGGAATCAGATGCTGAGCACAAAGGAAAATCAGTGGCAAAACATTTTAAGGTTAGTTGAACTGACACAATTTGTCAGTATTATTATGCGATTGAACATGCTAAATCCTATAAAAGTTAATTTAATGTTTCTCCGACTTCCTATGCGATATTTCATATCCAAAAATATCTTTGTGTTCAGCTATAAGTTGTCTATTACAATCCCCAATTATATTTCAGGAAGGAAACTTTTTGAAAAAAATTTGTTGTCCGGTATAGTAGGTATAATTATAACTGAATTGCTGTAATAACACATCTGGATCATCATGATTGCGGCATCACATTTACAGCAGCCAATTTCATTTGTGACCTCTGGAGCTATTGAATGAGGTTTGTATATTCTCCTTATGGCCACATGATCATAGGGAGTACATATGTAATGGCTGGTTTAATTGGGCATTGTAAATTGCCCCAAATGTGTCATGAGTGATACCCTCTGGGGCCAGAAATGAGGAAAGACTAAAAATGCAGTGAGACTAGAATTAATACTAATGATGGTCAGTGTTAACAAAAAAGGGCCAAAAGGTCCATTTCCAGGCTGTATGACTCTATGTTGCTGCTCTTACCTGGACAGAGAAGCATTCGATTCCAGACCTACCCACTCTTGAATACCTCCTTAGTTAAGGGGCAATCAGGGGTGGAAAAGAAATGCTGACATTTCCAATGGCCAGGTACAGCAACATCATGCAAATAAAAATATTGTATGTGCCCGTGTAGAAGACAACTCTATATAAGATAACCCCCACCCTAATTTCCTCCTAAAATGTAGGTTTGAGTTATACTTGTTGTATAAGTCTACCTCAAGTGTTACTGCCCCAATAACCCTTTACCAACCATCCCACTGGCTAATGGATGATGCTATCACAATATTTTCAAAGCTAATTACAAAGTAAAGGTTTAAATTTTATTGGCACATTTTAAAATAAATCACCATCAGCTCCTTTAGCAGGCTGTTTAATGTCTGTACAGAGCCAGTGATAGTCGGACTGGGCAGATTGACCTGCAGGGGAGAATTGAGACTTCACTGTTAAGGTTCAGATTTTGGTGTAGAAGACAACCCCTGGGTTTGGGCTGACATGTTTAAAGTTCAAGGTGCGTCTTATATGCTGTCATATATGGTAAATCAGAGAATTTATCTTCTTACCCTTCAGGGAAAGGGTTAACAAGGCAGGAAAAAGTGGTAAGTATTTTGAAAGGGTCTTCCTTTCCCTCTCCCTGCATCTCTTCATTTATCCCCAGTTAGTTTTATTTAGCTCACTAGGTAGGAGTTAAGTGAAATACTTAGTGAATTACAGTTATGAGCACAGCTTAAGTTTTTCAGCTTTCTTTAGAAGAATTAAGTCATAAAGACTGACACACAAGGTTGAGACCATGTTTAACTCCCTTGGATTCCAAGGACTTAAATATATACTTTAAATTTGTCAACCAGAATATTGTCAATTTGTTCCTCCGTTTTTAACTCCTAGACAATAATTCTGAGTGACACATGATTGAAAGCATTTGTGGTAATTTTGCTCATGCTTGTCTAGTAAATCTAAAGAATTGAATGAAGGTTGATATGTGGCTATTAACCCATTGCAAACAGCCGTAGGCTTTTAAATGGTTATTGGGCGGATGAAAGATTTCAGGATTTAGAATCAGCATGTGGTTGTATATATCACTTTGCAATCATAACTGTTTTTTTTGGCACTGCAAAGTAAATGTGACCCCAGAGAACCAGTTACAGTAGGGAAACCCTGATTGTGAACCTCCCAGCATTCTCTGGAGGCCTTCAAACCATATGGTTCACATTTAAAGTGTGAATTAGGCCTATACACCAATTATCATATTATATAAACACAGGTGAGGTAGATTTTAGCACATGACTGCCTGGGTTTCAAGAATTCCTCCCCCCCCAAATATTCCTGCACATATAATGACACATTTGTTGTGTTTTTTAGGGCATCTTGGCCTTCACTCCCAGGCAATTCATGGTCAAAACCACATCTGGTCTTAAAACCTATCATCTTCCGCTTGCTGTGCTAATATCTGACAGGAAATAGCAATCTGAAAGCTGGGGGGTAAATGACTGCCTCTGTGGTCTGTAATTGGTTCTTTCTGGCTTGTGAAGAATGGCACAAGGGGCAAAGGGTGGGAGACAGTTTAATAAAGAACATATGGGCATCAGTAAACTACTGACAGCCTACAAATGTGTTCCACTTACCATTAAGAAAAATACTGATTTTAAGTTTTAATAGACTATATAAAGGAAATTCTTCATTTAAAGGACCAAATTAATTCTGAAGGTCTATCGAGCCTGTCAAGCAATTATGAAAAAATGAGTTTTCTCTAAAATCCCAACCACTGTTCCAGTAATTTGATTAAAGAAGATGACCGCAACCATTTAATTGCTGGGATGACTCATTCTAACTACGGCTTATGTGAATTCCTCTTAGACGGATCATGCATACATTTCAACATGAATTGGTCGTTGCTGGTAAAAAGGGACAGTTATAACATTTTGTTCTCTATGACAATAACAAGGCAGATTTGTAGGATGTGTAATGATACAGAAGATGGCCTAAAAATTCATCTCCTATATCCTATCAGTGATTTTCTTCAGGCGTTATAATTCACTTCACACCATTAAAAGGAATCCTGGAGGTTAATCATAAAATATCTCGGGAATAATTTAATTCTCTTTTGTTGGTGAGGTTATGAGGGACAGGAATATTTCTTATTGGGCCCATTTCCAAAATCAGGTAATGTTGAAAGTTTTATGGTCAGCATCAGAATTTATAGTCGTGAACATGTCACAAAGCAGAGCCCACCTCACTGACAAAAGACAAAGGAGGAAAAACCCAACACCCAACCCCAACCAACCAATTTTCCCTTGCAACCGCTGTATCCGTGTCTGCCTGTCCCGCATCGGACTTGTCAGCCACAAACGAGCCTGCAGCTGACGTGGACATTACTCCTCCATAAATCTTCATCCGTGAAGCCAAGCCAAAGAAGAAAAAAAGAACAATGCAAATGCTGCAATAAAATTACATTTAAAAGAAATAAATTAGTGCAAAAATAATAGACAGTCAGGCAGTGTCTGTGGTTCATTGTCCATTCAGGAATTTGATGGCAGAGGGGAATAACCTGAACTTGTGCCACTGGGTGTTCATCTTCAGCTCCTGTGCCTCCTTCCCGATGGTAGCAGAGTGATCCTTGAGGATAGAAGCTGCTTTCTTAAGACACCACCTCATGTAGATGTCCTCAATGGATTGGAGACTGATGTCTGTGATAGCACTGACTGAACTCACAATTCTCTGCAGTCTTTGCTTGTCCAGTACATTGGCACCTCCATATCAGACAGTGATGCAACAATAGTCATTATGGTCACTCAGTTGCTGGAGTTCTGGATCATTAATTCAGGGACATGGGTTTGAATCCCATTACAGGAGATGAGGAATTTAAATTAAAATAATTAAAATGAACTATTTTCTGTTGTAGTCACCAGAAAACTAGTTGGAAAAGGCAAAGTGGTTCATTAAGGCCCTTCAGGGACGAAAATCAGAATTTATTGTCGTGAACATGTCACAAAATATGTTGTTTTGCATAGCATCACAATGCAAACATTTATATAAACCACCTTAAAAATAAATAAAAATAGTGCTATAAAAAGAAAAAAAGACAAAGTAAGGAAGTGTCTTGTGGTTCATTGTTAATTTAAGAATATGATAGCAGAAAGGGAAGAAGCTCTTTTGCCGCTTAGTGCTCATCTTCAGGCTGCTGTACCTTTTCCCCTGATGCTAGCAGAGTGAAGAGTACATGACTGGGGGGTGGGCGGGGGGGGAGGGGATTCTTTGAGAATAGAGGCTGCTTTCTTGTGACACCACCTCGACGGAATGAAGACTGGTGCCCGTGATGTCGCAGGCCGAGTTAACAACCCTCTGGAGTTTTTTTCCTGCCCTGAGCATTGGCGCCTCTGTACCAGCCATCCTTTCCTGGTTTTGTTGGATGGCCAATGTATCTGGCTTTCAGCTGCCTCCTCTGTTTGGAAATCATTAGAAATGGTGATACATCCTGGAATTGCCCATGATGTCTACATCTCACAAACAAATAAAAAGAAACTGTGAGTCTGCATAAATCGCCGTAAAAGCACAGCCCAGAACTGAAATACCCCTCTCCACCACAGAAAGCTCTCCTACAGAATTGGCCTCCTTCTAGATACCAGGAAGCAGAAATGTCTTACCATGTCCTGATTCCCCACTGACCAATTTCAATTGATAATTTAATACATTTTGCACTGATGTCTTTACTTATCTATTGGCATGGATGTAATGTGGACAATCATTGATTAAAATCTTTCAGATCAGTTATGAACTTAATGACCAATTAATCTGTGCTTGCTTTTATCAGTAATCTTGAGGGAAGAAGTTTAACATCCAAATCAGGAGAATTAGCTGTTCTTTGCAGAGAATCTCTTTGATCTTTAACATCCATGAAGAAAGGCAGACAGAATCACCTCAATTTATTTGTTTTCTCTAAAGATCAGCACTTTTAACAATACTCGAGTCCGGGAGTGTGGAACTTGCACTCACTCATAAGGGACAGGGCCATTAATCAAAGGGGAAAAAATTCAATTACTCAGGATAACAAATGGAAATTGTGAAAAAAAATTAAATGAAGAATAATCCATATAATTTTAATCATCCATTTATTTTCTCCCTATCAACAACTCTTCACAGATTATATGTCCAAAGCAGCAGTAAGGTGTTAACTGGAGCAGGTGAACTTGCGAACACCTCGCTCAGTGCTTATAGATACTCCAAGACCTTAAGAACCAGTATAGACACAAGCCTGTCATTCCACCACATATGAGACCTTCGGCATCTGTAAGGTTAGGCTTTACTGGAGAGCCCAACTAAACCAAAGTACCCCAGACTGGGTTCCGCTGAAAAACGCAGGAAGTAATAACTAAAACTTGTAATAGCTTTTTAAAAAAATTAATTTAAATTTAAATGACCTTTGACCTATGCTTCTAGACAGTTGCCTCAATGCTAACAAAGCAAAATGGCATCTTGAGGCCTGACATTAGCAGCACAGATATCAGGCCTCAACACATCATTTTCAGCCAATAAGACTAAGATTTCTTTTGGTGCAAGACTGCCACATTTTTAACATTTAAACTGCCTCCCCTGGCTCGCTCAGTCGCTCGCTTCCTCCTTCCCCCCACCCCTTGCTCACTCACTCGCTCACTCCTTCTCCCCTCCCTCTCGCTGAGGTTGGTGTGGGATCTGGTGATGGAGTCAATGGGGTGCTGGAATAGTGTTGGTCAGGACCAGGACCTGCGTCGTTAGAGGCACCAGGGGCTATTGTACGTTTGCAGTCGGGGTCACCAGCGGAGGCAACAATGGCTCCAGCACCTGGTCAGCTGAGACGGGGTGAGGCGGTTGGGGGGTTAGCGATAGAGGTTTTGGAAGTTCAAGCCTGTGGGCCGGGATGTAAAGCCATGTCAGAGGCATCAGGAGCTTCATCTGTGGGCAGCCGTGACTGAGATAAATATCCGCAACAGAGACATTGGGAGATCTGGGCAGTGGGCAGCTGGGGATGGGTTGGAAACCCACTTCTGGAAGGTCCTTTTGGGGTCTGCGAGGTCAATGATATTAGTATTTGCAAATTGGTTAATATTCAGTTGAAACAAAATAATCAAATTCTGAAGAAATGGGATTTTGCAAGCACTGCTTCAGATTGCTTTCAGTTTAAGAAAAATAATTTAATTTAAATTAGACTCAACCTCACTCAAACTGGAGGTTGATGCCATTCTATTTCTGACTGGCTTCCAGTTTGTAACTATGGGGTTCCATGATTTCCACGTGGTCCCCAATAGGGTTTCATGAGCTAAAATATTTGGGAAGCCCTGAACCAAACTGTTGAGTGAGGTGGTGAAATTCCTTCTCCTTTCTGTTAAACACAATAATCACAGAAAGAATGCATGTTTATAAGGATTTTCGGATTTATAGACTACAATTAAATGTATTCAGCAAAACTTTCTTGATATCACTCACCACGGGAAATGTTATGCAATTAAGAGGGCTTGCTAGGAAATTGCAAAGTTCTGTTTTTATACTTTTGTTATAATGGATGGAAAATCATGAGCTAGGATTGCAAGTTCCCATGTGCACTCACAATGTTCTCCAGAACATCTCAGCAAAAATATGCGCCTCAGAATAAACTAAAGGTACTCACATTTTAATAGAACATGACACAACAGAAACAAGCCCACCCAATCTATGCCAAACTGCTCTTCTGTCTAGTCCAACTGATCTGCACATAATTCATAGCTGTCCATACCCCTCCCATCAGTGTATCTGTCCAAACTTCTCTTAAATGTTAAAATTGAGTCCACATTCACCCCTTCAGCTAACAGATCGTTCCACGCTCCCACTGCTCTCTGTATGAAAGTTCCCTCTTAACGTTCCACTTAAACATTTCTACTTTCACCCTTAACTATGTCCTCTGGTTTGCATCTTACCTAAACCCAATGGGAAAAGATGACTTGCAATAACTCTATTTATACCCCTCATAATACATGATTATGTTAGAAGGTCTGGTGGATGCTAAATTGATGTTTTTTTGTTCATCTACAGATGCCCTCAGCTTTCGTGTGGGTGGAGCTCCAAAATTTGTTCAATAAAGTATTTCAACATTTTGATGCAATAGCATTAGAGTGCAGTTTTTAAAAAAAGAAATCTTTACTCAGGACAAAATTACACATTTGCCATGAGCTTCTAAGGATGCATTTCCGGCCCAATGTGTCCAACTCAGGACAGCAAATGAGTTTGGAGGGACTTTCAAGACATTGACTTGCCAATTCCTTCACTGTTCCTGCTGCATTCTGCGGCAGAAGTAATAGAGCCTTAGAGCAAGAAATCCTGACTGATATTTTTTTAGATTTGATTTCACTTTATGAACCAAACATTTAGGTCTTACATTTAGACCTTACGGAAATAGCAAGTCAGGACAATCTTAAAAGACTACACAACCCTCTTACAAAGAACTGTATTGGAAAGGCAAAAATGCAAGAGGATGTTATATAAGGCAATGGAGCAATCAAAAGGTGTTGTACAATGAAAAATCACACTAATACAATGAACATAGCATTGGCTGGAAATTCATTCCTGGTACAGTAGTGCCCTATCTTTTAGCTCTGGAATTCAGTCTCCTCCTTCAAAGGAACCAAATTTCAGTGGCTTAGGAGCTTCTGCTTTCATTTAATGTGTATAGCATCACAGACCTGGGAAGAATATTCAAGCAGTTGAGTGATGGGACATCCCGAGTTATCCAAATTAATGAGGCTTTTCTGTCTATTGATCTTGCAATTTCATAGTTGGGTTTTCCCATTGACTTTTATTATGCAGAGATTTATATTCAATAAGGATGTTACACCTTTCTATCAATGCACCAAAGAAGTAAAGAGATTTTGGGCATGTTGAATATCTGTACAAAGCCCTCCTGTAGCAATCACACTGAAGGTTGGTAGTCATGTTGCTCATCTGGTAGGCCAAAGAATATTTTCTAGACATGCAGCACGGTAACAGGCCCTTTCGCATCATAAGCCCGTGCCGCCCAATCGACCTACAACCTCCAGTACATTTTCGAATGGTGAGAGGAAACCCGAGAAAATTCATGAGGACTCTGGGACAACTTGCAAGCTCCTTACAGACAGCATTGGATTCAAACCCAGATTACAGGTGCTGCAACACAGTAATGCACTAACCACTTTGCTAACCAGGCCGAATACCGTTTGTTTGAATACAATTTGAAAACATTTTATCAGTGAATATGGCTTCAGTAAAAGGAGACCATGAACCAGATAGACTATCATTAAAACAAAACTACCCACCATTTATTTTCTGGTGGTACAGAAATGTGTTTTTTATAGGGCTATTTGGCAATAAGTTGGATTTCACCACTTTATTTGTGTGTTGGACATGTGGGTGGGTACAGAGAGAAAAACAAGTATAGGAAAATATTTCTAAGAGCCATGATGCCTTATTCATGTTTTTGGTTACTTGGAACACAAACTTTATATTATTAGTTTCATTAATTGTGTTTTTGTTCATTATTTGTTTGGCTATCATTTGGACTTGTGCTACTGATACAGTGTTTTGGATTCTAGTATGAATTTCAACCCCTCCAAAGTAGTATCCTTGAAATCGTCAGCCCCATAAATTTACCACTAAAAAATGGTGTAGAAAATGTGACTTTTACATGCATATACACGGTATGTATCAATGAGAAGCTAGAAAGGGAACTGCATTACTTCCAAAAGCGTCAGACTCAGATGAATGCAGCTCCCAGTAATGTTCTGCACAGCTATGAGAGGACTGAGATGTCAAGCCCCATGGCAGGAAGTTACAGAGGCAAAAGCCACTCGGGAAAGGAAGAGACTCATAAGATTTTATGAAAGGCTTCGGGATTCTGTGAGGAAAGTACCAGGATAGAGGTCCAATCTTCAGGGTCGGGTGGGGGGGGGGGGGGCCTTGTCACAGGGTTGGAAGCCTGGAAGAAGAGACTCCACCAGATGTGAAAAAGTCCACTCAATTGAACAGCTTAGAAATAATTGGGTGGCACGGTTAGCACAACGCTGGATCCTGGGCTTGAATCTGGAGCTGTCTGTAAGGAACTAATACGTTCACCCCATGGCTCCCGTTTCCTCCCACCGTTCAGAATGTACTGTGCTGTATGTCTAAATTTAAATGTCATGTCATACAAATGAAGTGACCTGCACAGAATTGTAAACGGTTCCAATGACGTGCTCCAGTGACTAGATCAATTCTTCTATGAATGTGTCATGATCCATGCAGATGGTCCTGCAAATGGAGGGATTATAACCTGCTTTCTGCGACCTCTTGTCTGATTACTGGTCAACTAAATTGGTGTTAGTATTTGTCTGTTTTGAGGATCTGGATTTGGCAGCTTCCTAACAAAAATCATCTCTGTTTCTGAGAGTCTCTTTTAACTCCCTCCTACATGGTGGGAAGGTAAAGCTGTTTCTTCTTCCACTCTTCCTGCTGTTCTTCAGCTTTTTTCTTATGTTCCACCACCCCCCCCACCCCACTCACAGTTACAAGTTGTACCTCTCTTATCCTGAGCCCTGTAGTCCAGAAACTCCAATGGTCCAGCACATTTGAATCTGCTGCCATTAGCGCAAACTCCTTACTGACAGTACGGGATCCCGATCACTGGCTCTGTAAAGGCATTACACTAACCACTATGCCAACCATGTTATTATTTCCTGTTTCAACCTTTGTTCTACCTTTGATATGAATACATAGGGGGTTCCCTTCAGGGTCAATTTCTGTGGTCCGGCAATGGCTAGGTCCCAAAGTCCCCAGATTAAAGAGGTACAACTTGTATTAAGTTGCTCAGATGACAAAGAGCAATGATGAAGACTCCAGACCTGCTGGGTATATATTACAGGGGGTCTCTGGATTGACACGGACTCTGGATTCTCTTTTTGAGAAGATTAATGGAAATTTTGAATGATTTGTGCGGCTCTCATTGTGTAGCCACTCAGCTGCTGTGGCAAGCTTGAGGATTGATAGGTAGCCCTTGCTCCCCATAATCCATCTATCAAGGCAGCACTGGTTACAGAAATGATCAGTCAGATCCTCAGGATGAACATGTCATGTGACAGCAATTAATCTTTAATTTAATTTAAGTCATGCAGCACAGTAACAGGCCATTTTGGTCCACATGCCACCCAATTTACAACCCATTAACCTACACCCCCAGTATGTTTTGAATGGTGGGAGGAAACCGGAGCCCTCGGAGAAAACCAAGACATGGGGAGAACGCACATTCCCGATTGCTAGCGCTGTAAAGGTATTTCCACATCAAACGTGCCACCCATTTTTTTTGAATCAAGGAGTATCAGGAAAATTGTCCCCAATCACCTGACCATTGGAAAAGTGAAAACCTTTCTGTTAGTGAAAGGAACAGTTGTTGATGGAAGTGCGGTTAATGGCTGGCTTGATGCAAGACAGTAACACTGACAAATAGAGGGTTATAATATGGCACAATAAACTAGTCATCCCTGAAACTATGGCACAGTGACCACAGAGGATGGGCAACCCATCCAATCATGTGCTGAGCTTAATCTTGTCTGATGTGGCTTGGTGACCACTTGGTGACAAAGTTTTGAATCAACCTGATCTTGACTTCCACGCAGCAGCTTCCTATCAATCGTGGAAATGTGTTTTTATGTGACTAGTAACATCTTTAACTGAGGCCAGACATACTGTGCTGAGCTGTGCAGAGTTCTATCCAGGCAAATGGGTGCCACAGCAAATAAATGGTGACACAATCTCTCCTTCCTTACATTACTTTTTTTTATGAAGAGTGGCTCACAAAAATCAGACGTTAATAAAATTGCTTTCTAACCAATTATTTTGTGTTGCTACATTCTCTTGTGTTTAACTCAAGACTTTTTTTTCTGAAATGGCCCAGCAAAATCAAGCATTTAAATCGAACACAGCTGAAGATGGGCAATGAATGACAGCCGAGATCAGTGGTTCGCATCCTTTTTCTTTCCACTCACAATACCACTTTAAGTAATTCCTATGCCATCAGTGCTCTGTGATTAGTAAAGGATTGCTTAAGGTGGAATGTGAGTGGGAAAGTTGAGAATCACTGCTCTAGACCCAATTGTTACTGAAATATTTTGCTTGAGAAAAATTGTCATTGGCCCATTTCCTTTGGAGTTGTGAAACCATGCACATAACGAGTCAATTAATTACGATTTTAAAAGTGTTTTCAAACTTTTTCTTTCCACCCACATACCACCTTAAGCAATACCTTACTAATCAAAAGGTGTTGTACAATGAAAAACTACGCTAATACAATGAACATAACATTGGCTGGAAATTCATTCCTGCTGCAGTAGTGCCCTATATTTTTGCTCTGGAATTCAGACCTATGACATAGGGAATAATTAAAGTGTTATATGAGTCCCGCATCGGACTTGTCAGCCACAAACGAGCCTGCAGCTGACGTGGACATTTACCCCCTCCATAAATCTTCGTCCGCGAAGCCAAGCCAAAGAAGAGAGATATGAGTGGAAAGAAAAAGATTAAGTGCCACTGGCATATATAGTAAGATCAAGCCTCACGCAGGTCATGGGCTGCTGGAGATGAGCTCATGGAAACCAGGTATTGGAATGAGGATTCAAGAGGGCGCTGAGGGCAAGAAGGGCTCCCGTAGGCTTCTTGATCTTATTGGAAGTTTGGATCTGGAGCTCTGGGTGCTTAAATTTAAAAGCAAACATGCAAGTGTATGTGTCGCCTGGAATTCCTCTGATTTCTGTGCTCATCAACGTGGACAGGCAATCACGCTCTTGCCAATATGGAGCATTCATGAGTTAACAGCCATCTTGAATGGAGAAAATCTTTATGATTATTTTTATGATCTGTCTGCATACAACACGTGTCACCAACTTATTTTTTCGGACACCCCCTTCACGATTTCACTGCCCAACGAATGCAAAAATAAAATCATTCACGCTTAGTGATCAGTGAACTCCTTAGTCCTGCAGATTTCCACAGTGATAAAGGAGAAGGGGTGTAAACTGTGATGATGCGTGTGTTTCATTTTCTGAGCAAAAGGTAGGGGTACGTTGCAAATGAGAGCATCACGTTTTCCCAGATGTTCAATATCCTGTATTTTTCTTAGAATGCAAAGATTTTTTTTCCCAACAACAAATCTACTATTAACCTCTTTTCCTGTGCAGAAATCTTTTGTTTTACATCAAACACAAGGTATTCAGTTAAAGGGAATGAGCATTTATCTAGCGTACCGATGACATTTCAAATAATTGTATTTATTTAGTACCCATACAGAGTATTTGTGGCAAATAGCCTTTAGTATCACAGCCTGCAACATATGGGTTTGTATCCTGCTGCAGGTCAAAGCACAGGAAGTGAACTTATTTGGCTATACATATCCCAGTATAATGTTGACCTGTCATACTGGCAGCATTGAACCACGCTATTAAATCAATCTTGAAATATTAATGGTAGTGAATAATGGCTGATCTGCACAAAATGGACGTTAGTGAGGGGCAAAGATAAACTGTTATCTTTTTGTGGTGTCCTACAATGGGTAAGACTTGTCTGCACTCAGTGAGAAAATGGAGAAAAGCTATTTCTGGCAGTGAGTAGCAAGAGATCAGACATTTACATACGTCACGAAAAGAATGATGAGGCCCGGTAAAGAAACCTTTGGCAAACAAGTTTGATTTCAGAGATGGATTGAGCTGCCAGTACCACAATGTAACTTTAAAAGGATAGATGGACATTTGGAAAGAGATATTTCAGTGGATTTGAGACATGTGAATAACATTTTCAGAGATGATTTTCAGGCACAACAGCCAGAATGTTCTGCAGTGATCTAAAGTGGATTATATCAATCACAATAATTCTTCCAACAATATGCTGATGGCACACAGTTATGACACAATCAAATGAATGAAGCCATAATCAATCGATCTTTTGTTTTTGTGGACACATTTTTTAAAGAATAACGGGAAGTAAAAGCAATTGATATCAAGTGAGGTTAGTTCCATCAAAAGCAGCTATTTGTGGTCACAATGATAAGTAAGTCCACATATACAGCATCCACATGCATCATGGCCCATATATTTTGCAGCCTTGAACAAAGCATTGGTAATTAATTGAGGCAATCATATCTTTTCTTTGGGATCTCCACTGATATGGCAGAGTGGAGCACAACTGTGGGATTTTCTGCACTGCTGAGTATGTTAACACAGCCACTCTTGCCATGGAAGTTGTAGGCAAAGCCCTGGCGTTTCTGTAGAATTGGAAGGGGCCACAAATTGGTGAGTTAACCTTAGAACTTACCGATGCGCCATCCATCTTCAAATTTTAATTTGTTATGTTCTCCACACAGCTCTGCTGGAAGGATTTTTCTTCAGCTCGCAGGTTCCGCTGTTATCTCTTTACGCGTGCATGGACCTCGTTATTTATTTTCCACTGCTGCCATATTTGTGTCGAAATTTCTGTGCTGCAACACAATTGTCAAATGGAAAATCTTAGCAATTGACTCCTCTCGTTTGATCCTTTCATTCACAGCCCAGCATGGCTACTCTGGTCCTTTTACAAGCAACATGAACATAATGTTAAATAAGAAAAAAGTTTTGGACTTCAGCAAAAGACAGTTAATTGTATTTATGTCACACCATTTGGTGGGGGGGTGGCATGGTTAGCATAAGCTATTACAGCACCAGAGACCTGGGTTCGAATCCAGTGCTGTCTTCGCACGGACTCCCTGAGTCAACATGGCTTTCCTCTGGGCACTACGGTTTTCTCCCACCCAAGATATGGGGCTATAGGTCAGATAGGTGCAATCGAGTGGAATGGGCACATGGGCCGTGTGCTGTATGTCTACATTTAATTTTTTTTTAAATTAAATTTAAAAAAATAAAAGAGCTCTAAGGACTTTTTTTTTAAATTATTAACAAAGCAGCTAATTTGTTGAAAGCAAACTTTCCCCAAAACACAAAGTGTTAATGGCAGCTAATCGGCTTTGGTGAGAACACCAGCCAATACTCGCTTGCTCATCGGGATAGGGAAGAGCAGACAAGCCTATGGCTTAGCATCTTATGAAAATAAAAAAAGTGTTCAGAACTGTAGAACTACAGTGCTGGAGTGCCAACAAAGATTCTTGACTCAAGTTTCGGAATGGAATTTGAACCAACAATTAGAGGGGAAATTGCTGCCAACTGGTCCACAGGTGGAATTGCGGTCCATAGCATTTTGTTTGGGTATATAATCATTCTTCTTTCATCAGATCTGATCACTGATTTTGGAATTTGTGAACATCTGGTTGACAGGACCGTTCCTGGAAACCTGTTAAATAAAGCATGCTCAGTACACAATAAACCAAATATTTTTGTTTTGCTTTGCATTTACCATTTTTTTAGGATCGGTGTCATGTACAAGACTACTTATTTTTTATTTATCTTAAGTAACCCTTGAACTAAATAGTTTCCAAGCCAGTTGCAAGGCACTGATGGACCTGAAATCTCCTGGTAAGAAAGGTGAATTTTTTTCCTGAAGGACATGATTGAACCAGATGTTTGATTTTGTTTCACGACAATATGGTCATTTTTAAATTTAAATTTAGACATTCAGCACAGTATTGTGCCATTTCAGCCCATGAGCACGTACCGCCCAATTAAACCCAATTGACCTACAACCCCGGTACGTTTTTGAACGGTGGGAAGAACCTGGAGGAAGCCCACGCACGCACGGAGAACATACAAGCACCTTAGAGGCAGTGCAGGATTCTAACCCGGTCATTGGTACTGTAATAGTGTTGCGCTGACTGCTATGTTAACTTACGTGGCCATCATTATACATGTCTATTATTTTAGGCAGATTTCAGATAATTAAATGAAATTGAATAGCATAGGTATCATAGCTAACTTATCTGGTAAATTAACCATTGCACCACCACCAAGTCTTACTATATACCATATTGATACCATGACAGTTTAGAGAAACATTTTGTACTGGCATATATTCTGTTGATTTGTTTATTGACCCTTTCTCAGAATTAATCAACAATTCCCATGCATTCTTTGAATATAATTAGTTAGGGAAATACACTACCCTCTGACATTTTGCCATTTTATTAACAGAGTGAATCAATGGAATGACAGTACCCCCAACAAATTTGACAATACAGAATTGGACAGCTCACAGCAACTTAATGCAACTTGTTTTCAATTATTGAGTAATTAATAACGTATCAACCATGCTCAATAATAATCTAACAAAATCAATGCATTTTTTGTGACAATAAATTCCTATATCTTTCTATTTAATTATGCAGGGAAGTTTTCCCCATATTATTAAATGAATACAGGGAGAAAATTCCTCTGTAAAAAATCTTCCTTTGTCACAAGAAATCTGTTGGCATACACGTATTACCCACTTTTCAAAATTCAGTTTTATTACCTTTAATTGAGTCAAATGATGAATCCTGTACTTGTTAGCGGGATCAGAAGAAATATGGTTGGATTTTATTCGACCAAACTTGATGTCAGGGAAATGCAGACTGAGAACGTGGTATTTTATTTACTTGAAAAATGGCGGTAGAGCTTTAGGAGCTGCTGTAATGGCAGCGTGCAGCTGGTGCGGAGCCAGGAGAGCTGAAAGCAGAGGCTGCAGGGTCCGAGTAACTAGTTCTAATGCCGATGGCTTTATATGGCCTGCTAGAGGAGCCGACGTGTTTTTTTTCCAAAATCCCGCAACCGTGGAGATTTGTGCCCAAGATGGCAGAGTACCATAGAGCCATAGAATGCTACAGAACAGAAAACAGGCCATTTGGCCACTCTAGCCTGTGCCGACCATCATCTCCCTAGACCCACTGACCTGCTCTCATTCCATAAACCTCCAGGCCTTTCCCATCCATGTACCTATCCAATTTATTCTTGAAACACACGATCGATCCCACATTCAGATGGCAGCTCATTCCACATTCCCACCACTCTCTGAGGTGAAGAACTTCCACTAATATTCCCCTTCAGCTTAAAATCATGACCTCTCATATTTATCTCCCCATTCTAAGTGAAAAAAGCCTATTCAGATCTACTCTGTCTATATCTCTCCACGCGGGGTCACAGACTCTGGGCGAGCAGCCAACTGCAGCAGATCACCAGAAACAGGGGAGATTACCTGTTGAGAAGGAGAAGCCTGGGAGATGACCCGAAAGGGAAGGTGACCATGGCGGCGGACCAGCGTGGGACTCAGCGGCCGAAGGACCCACACAGGCTATTGCCGACCTGCGGTCAAAGGACCCTCACAGGCTGTGGGCGGCTGGAGACTGGCTTATGGGGACAGTTATTAAAGCTGTGATTCAAGAAGGTGTTGAGGGCATGAAGGACTCCTGATGGGCCTTGGGCACTGAAGACTTCTTGATTGTCTCGAAGGTTCGGATTTCTGATAATTTAAGCAAGTGTGTGTACAGCTGCAGAGATTCCAAGAGCCCTGGGATCGAATCCACGGACACTCAATGTTTCCTTTTTTTTTATTTTTCACACTATGAACTTTATTAATCAAAATACACACAAACATTTCCCTCTTGAATATACACAGTGTCATTTTATCCCCTTTTATCCCCCCTCCCTTCACTCCCTCCTTCCCACGGACACTCAATCTTTCTGAAGGGATTCTATTTTGCTCCTTTTTCTCTAAAGTTAGGGGTGCCGGGAAACGATAATGGAAACTCTTTGTTTGACTTACTGCAGACATAAGTTGCAGTATATCATGTATATTACATTTTTTATGTATTATTACGTCTCAATAAAAGAAACCTTTGAACCTGATCGTATTAAAGAATAAGCTGGGGAAAAGTCCTCCCTGCATTTCTTTCAATCTGTCAGTGATATACTAATAATTTGGCAAATTCTATGGATGTTATGCTAATTTAAGCCATTATCTACCTCTCAGCCTCATCACTAAAGAGAGATTACCCGAATAAAATCTGATTTTGGGTGTTTCAAATTGGGCACCTCAAAATCATGTCTGACAAACATAATAGAATTTATTGAGGATGTAACTAGTAGAGTAGATAAAGGAGAAGCAGTGGATGTGACTTTCATTGGTTTTTGATAAGGTCCCCAACAGGAGAGTAGTGAACAAACTTAAAGCACATGGTATAGGAGGGAAATGGTTGACAGACAGGAAGCAAAGAGTAGGAATAAATGGGTTCTTTTCAGAATGGTGGGCAGTGACTAGTAAGGTACCACAAGGCTCAGTCTTTGGACCACAGTTATTTACAATATGTATCAATGACTTCGATGAGGGAATAGAAAGCAGCATCACCAAGTTTGCAGACAACATGAAGCTAGGTGGCAGGGTTAGCTGAGTAAAGGATGCAGGGTGACTTGACAAGTTAGGTGAGGTGGCCAAGGCATGGCAGATGCAATATAATGTGGATAAATGTTAGGTTATCCACTTTGGAGGCAAGAACAGGAGAGAAGATTATTACTTAAATGGTGTCCAATTAGGAAAAGGAGAGATAGAACGAGACCTGGGTGTCACTGTGCATCAGTCATTGAAAGTGGGCAGGCAGTTGCAGCAGGCAGTGAGGAAAATGAATGGTGTGTTGGCATTTATAGCAAGAAGGTTCAAGTACAGGAGCAGAGAGGTTCTACTGCAGTTGTACAGGGCCTTGGTGAGACCACATCGAGAGTATTATGCAGAGTTTTGGTCTCCTTATCTGAGGAAAGACATTCTTGCCATAGAGGGAATGCAGAGAAGGTTCACTAGATTGATACCCAAGATGACAGGACTTAAATATGAAGCAAGGTTGGATTGTCTAGACTTATACTCGCTGGAATTTAGAAGATTGAGGGGTGGATCTTATAGAAATGTATAAAATTCTTAAGGGATTGGAAAGGCTAGATGCATGAAGGTTGTTCCTGATGTTGGGGAAAATCAGAACCAGTTTAAAGATAATGAGGAAGTCTTTTAGGACTGAGATGAGATTGAGTGGTGAATCTGTGGAATTCTTTGCCACAGGAAGTAGTTGAAGCCAGCGCTTTATCTATATTTAAGAAGGAGTTAGATTTGGCCCTTGTGGCTAAGGGGATCAGGGGGTATGGGGAGAAGGCAGGTACTGGGTACTGAGTAGATGATCAGCCATGATCATAATGAATGGCGGTGTAGGCTTGAAGGGCCAAATAGCCTACTCCTGCATCTATTTTCTATGTTTCTATGTCCCTAGTTTAAACATTGAGCTCACTTTAAAAATACTTTCAGGTTGTAAAGTTGAAATGCTCTGAAGTTGAGAAAGGTACCAGCAAGAAGAACAATTTCTTCAATGAAGGAATGTTTTTTGACTGAAGTAACTTTGGAAAAATTTAACTCTGTAACAAAGAATATTGGAATTGTTCTAGAACAGTGGTTCTGAACCTTCTTTTCACTTACAAGTGATCCCTTACTAACAGAATGCCACAGGTGCTCTGTGGTTAGTAATGGATTACTATGTGAGTGGAGAGATAAATGCTGAGAGCTACAGTCCTAGAATAACTGACGTTATAATTGAGAAAGCAATTGGGATGCACTCCAGGAGTTCAGGCACAAGTCAAGTCAAGTCTAGTTTATTGTCATCTGATTGTACAAGTATAACCTGATGAAACAGAGTTCTCCGATCCTCGGGGCAAAACACACAGGCACACATCCAGACATAACACCCACACGGGAAAGCAATACATATGCAGGACAAGTATTCAGATACAAATAAATAAATATTTGCCTCATGACTTTGAGAATCTTGGATGGTTAATGTGTATAGTCACTTTGGTCGATCAGCATGGGAAAAAGATATGGAAACAGAATTCTAAGAATTCTACTGACCACACATCTATGAACAAATTCATTAAATTCCCACCAGCTCCCATCGACTCATCACATGCAATGCTCAAACCACCTTTCTGATCCAATCATCAGACAATGACTGATCGCCAATAGCGCAGACTCCCATGCAGCAAAAAGAAAACAACCTCTTGGCAGATAGGACAAAATGATCCCATACATCCTTCATTTGTGATTACTACTTACATGAGCTGCACACATGTTGTACATATTGAAATAAAGTCAGCAATGTTTACTAAAATGTTAACTTTCTGCAGAATAATACTTTGATAATAGTTTCAGGAATGGAGAGCTGGTGCCTTGACCGACAATTTCTTACATACAATTCAAAAACCCGCTTGAAGAGGTAAATGTAGAGCCTCATTATCTTTCCTGTAAAAGTATTTTAGGGAACATTTGATGCACATAAGCCGCTGCAAATACATATCCATTAACTTTGTTAATCTGCTGCAGTCTCGTGATATAAGGAGTAAAATTTTGTTGGTCTCTCTTTATCAATTTAATGTTGGTACAACAAAAAGGAAGCCGGTTATGCTGTAACAGATAAACAAATCCCTAATGCTCACGCACATTAAAGAAAAAGCAAAAAGTGGATGAAAGGAATGCTTTTCCCTGTCCACATAACATTTGGCGAGCAATCCTTCTGAACAGATTGAGCCTAACATAAAAGCCTTTGCTCCTTTCTGTTTCTCGGCTTCATAATGGAACCGAGATGATTCAAAAAACATCTGTAATAATAGAGGTTTGGCATTAAAAGAGGTGAGGAGACTTCAAAAAGCAGCAGAAGTTTTGTGTGAGGAGCTGTACTCAAGGGGATGCTGCTCAGCTTTTAGTTGTCACTTTGAAGGGCTGAGAGGAAACAAACAGGCCTCATCACTGTTGAACTCTGCAGTCAAAGTTTCATGTCCGCCAAGATGAAAAGAAAGGAGTTTGGATTAATAACTCTGCACCCACTAATACTGATTGCAAGGTGCTTCAACCATCGCTTTCATTCACAGTCAAAATGATCTCAAAGCCACTGGACAAAACTTCATGGAAAAAAAACTTTAGCCTGCCAACAAGCAAGGTACAACTGCTGCACAGAAAGTTCAAACTGTTCAGCTCACTATTTGAACATGAAACTTTTCAGTAGCCCTTCTAACTATGCCCAGTGATTTGTTTCTATCCACAGAGGAGTGTATTTAATAACTCTGGGCCAGGAAAATTGAACATCAAAGGGATGCAGCTGCAGTCGCACGTTTAGAATTGGTTTACCTTTGACCATTGTTACTGCCTGCTCGGGCAGAGAATGCACATCAAAAACTAGATTAATAAGCAAACAACCCTCCAGTGCAGTGCTGAGGGAGTTGTGACTGTCAGAAATGTCATCTCTCAGTTGCCATGTTAAGCTGAGGCCTCACTGCTTTCTCTCATTGATGTGATGTTACTTCAAACAACAGCAAGAGATTTCACTCCAGTGTAATGATAATCCTGACCACTAGAGGAAGTTGGAGATGAGTTGTTGCAGCTAGGGGTAGATTCAAAATGGATGCGTCCACAAGAGCGTGAGTACTAGCTGATAAAGTATAGTTGTTATAAAAGAATCCAAGTTTCTTTACTACAATTTTTAAAAATCACATAGTACCAGGAGTAGAAGAAACACAAAGAGTGTGTAGAGTGAGAATCAGTTGATAGCAGTTGAAAACATGGAGAATATAAAAGCTCTGGGTGCTGTAAATTGGACTAGAAATGTTGACCACTAGTGGAGATTGTTCAAACAATTGATTCTGTACCTGATAGCAAACCTGATGCACGGAAGATTGCACTGCTACTTACAGGGGCGGGACTTCAAGCCCTAGAGGTTTTCAATATATATGTTTTTGTTGAGGCAGCTGATCAGGGCAAGTTCAACAAGGTTATCAAGATGTTTGATGAACATAATTCACCAAAGAAAAATGAAATATTTGAGAAGTACATGTTTCGCTCGCCACGCAGTGGCAGGGAGAGAGCTTGGATACTTTTTTTTAATCTGACTTGAAATTAAAAGCAAGAAATATGCAATTTTGGACCATTGCAAGATTCAATGATCCGTGATTAAATTGTATTCAAATAAGAAGTGAAAGAAAGGTAACTGTGAGAGATGGAGCTTATCTTAACTGAGCTGTGAAGACATGCCATGCCAGTGAAAAAGATCTGCAATATGCAAAACATTAGGTGATAGTGCAAAAGCATAGGTAAAATTAAGGCATGGTCATAGCCACAGTGTCTGGACACTCACACAAACAAAATATGAGACATCAGAAAGAACAAAAAGGTGGAGAGACACTCAATTGTAAATGATGCATCAAAACAATGTCCAGTCTATGGAAATGTCTGTCATAAGTGCAAAGGGCAGAATCATTATGCAAAGCAATGTTTTTCCAAAGGGAAGCAAAACAGAAGTGAAAGCATGCACACAGTACACACTAAGAAAGAAGCTGTTCTCTGTAATGCACCTTTGGTTGGCATGGTAGTGCACAAAGACCATAAACCAACAGCCAAGCATGAACAGAGTTGAGCAGCATATGAATGGAACAAATATTCCTTTCAAACTGGACACAGGGGAAAACTTCAATTTGTTCAGTGAGCGCGACATTAGGGCAATGAAGATAAAGCCAGACATCTATGCAAACCCTATACAGTTCAATGCCTACAATGGGCAGGGCATCGACATGAAATATACATGTAAATTCAAGGTGAAAGTTAAAGAAAAAGAGCACCACCTCAGGTTCACATTAGACCCAGATGGGCATGAATCATTGCTTGGTGACAAAGTATGTAAAAACTTGAGCCTAGCCAAGAGGGTGTACCACATTAACAGCAACAATGTATGGAACAACATATACTGGATCAATTTTCTGATGTTTTCAAGGGGTTTGGTGTTCTGCCGTTAACCTAAAGGTTAAAAGAGGATGCACAGCCAGTGTTACATGCCCCAAGGTGGTTTCTAGCACCATTAAAAGAAAAGCTCAAGCAGGAACTCAGCCATATGACAGCACTAGGGGTCATATAGAATGTGGATGAGCCCACAGAATGGGTAAATGCAATGGTGTGTGTCAAAAAGAATTGTGACCTATGCGTGTGCATGGACCCAAAAAACTTGAATGCCAATATAAAGAGGGAACAGTATCAGATTCCAACCAGGGATGAAATTACAAGTGAGATGGCCGATGCAAAGTTTTTCCACTAAATTGGATGCATCCCCAGGGCTATTGAAAATAAAACTGCATGAAGATAGCAGACAATACTGTACATTTAATACACCGTTTGGCAGATACTCCTGTTTGAGGATGCCTCTTGGAATTTCCTCCATTCCATAAGTGTTCCACAGGACAATGGAACACATCATAGAAGGCATAAATGGGGGACATGTGTTCATGGACGACATGGTCCTATGGGGATCCACACAGGAGCAACACAACGAGAGGCTCATCAAAGTGTATTATGCATCCAGAAGTATGGATTAAAGTTAAACAGAGAAAAATGTCAGCTTGCTGTGAAGTAAATCACCTTTCTGGAAGTTAAACTGTCGAAGACAAGTGTAGAGCTAGACAAGAGCAAGGTGAAAGCAATTTTAGAGATGTCCAGACCCAATGAAAATAAAAGCATATTGGGAGTGCTGGGAATGATTAATTTCTTTGGTAAATTCATACCAAACCTCTCTTCCAAAACAATGTACCTAAGGGAGTTGTTACAGGACAAATGTGAATTCAAGTGGACAGGAAACCATGAGGAAAAATGGGGATGATTTAAGACCATTCCAACTACAGAATCAGTACTTTTGACATTCTTTCACACATCCAGGAGGACAAAACTATCTATGGACGCTTCAAAAGATGGAATAGGTGCCATACTACTTCAGGCTGTGGGAGAAGATTGGAGGCCAGTAGCATACACATCAAGGGTGATGCCAACATCTGAATGTCAATATGCACAGATCGAGAAAGAGTGTCTCAGTCTAATCTGTGGATTCAAGAAATTCGACAGTTAAGCGCATGGTCTCCCAACATACATGGCAGAGACAGACCACAAGCCATTAATAGCAATAATCAAAAAAAATCTTAGTGAAATGTCACTGTGAATCCAAAGACTGATGAAGCTCCAACATTATGACTTTGAATTGGTGCACATACCAGGGAGACTTATTGTGTTGGCTAATGCGTTAATCAGGGCACCGACACAGAGTGAAGCACAGAATAAGAGTACCACAGAGGCAGAGTGAATCTCCATGTGAACCCAATCACTGAATCTCTTCCCATATCTGACATGAAATCCAAGCAGATCAAAACTGAAACAGAAAAGGACACCGTTCTACAGAAGGTCATCAAGAATCTGAATGAAGGAAGGGCTTGAGGTGAATGTCAGCATTAGAGCTGAGCTGAGTGTTGTCAATGAGCTTCTACTCAGACAGAGCGAATTATCATTCCTCAATCATTGTGACAAGAGATGCTGAACATATTCCAAGGGGACACCTTGGAATGGAAAAATGCAAGAGGAGTGCCAGAACTGCTGTTTATTGGCCAGGGATAAATGCTCACAGTGACAGGATAGCTTCAAGCTGTTTGAAACATCATGCAAAGCAGACAAAGGAATCCATGATCATAACTGACTTACCAGCAGAACCATGGGACCAGCAGCAAGTTGGGACTGATCTGTTCCACGAATGGAAAGAATTACTTGCTGGTTATTGACTATCTATCAAACTATCTGGAGATTGAGCTACTTTCTAACATGTCTGCTGCTTGTGTGATCAAATATATGAAATTAATCTTTGCAAGACGTGGAATTCCTCAAATTGTTAACAGTGACAACGGACCATGCTAGAGCTGTAGAGAATTCCAGAACTTTGCAGAAGAGTGTGATTTTCAACATGTGACTTCAAGTCCTCTGCATTCACAGTCAAACAGTAGAGCAGAGAAAGGAGTTCACATAGTTAAACAGTTGCTCAAGAAAGCACTAGACAGTGACTCAGATCCGTATCGAGCTCTATTGAGTTACAAACCTTCACCACTTGAACATGACATGTCACCCACTGAGTTTCTGATGGGATATACTGTTACGAGCCCAAAGGACCCCAAAACCCAGCAGCAATGGACATTCACCAAGACAAGAGGCTTTCAAAACAAAAGTTATTTTTAATCAACTTCAAACATGAAAATAGAATCAAACTTTAACTTAACTCTATACTAACCCAAATTACCCCCATCTAATTCTAAGCACACGTGTATGCAATGTGCGTGTAAATTCAAGAAAAGTTCCTTGGCTCACAGTTCAATCTCACTTCTCCTTCTTCCAAATTCTCTGGTTGCAGGCAATCACCATACTGTGCACAGAATTTAAAGTGTATAAAGTTCACCAGGCTTTGGTGCTTGAAAGGTAATTTTTTACCGCTCAGGAAGGTTCTTGTAAGGTTTGCAGAGAGAGATATTTGCTGCTCCAGGATTTCCACAACTGAGGTACCACCACTAGTCACCTCAGGGTCTTGCTGATGAAACTTGCTGCATCAGGGTCCTCTGGATGGTAACCTCTTTCTTCAAGCTACCACAGAGTTTCATTCCTTCCTCTACTTCAAGAGAAACATCAGACAGATAGCACTACTGTTCTGGAACTTGCTTTCATCAGTTTCAAACAGTTGGCCCTGGATTGCACTTTTCAGTTACTTGTCAGTGTCCCACACACTGACTGACTGACCTGTTAACTCAACTCTCTCTCTTTTCCAATGGAAATTCCAAAGAGAGCATGTGATTCATGTCTTACAAAACCCCTGTCTTCTCCAGCAAACAACCAGTGTTCTTTCTTCTTCTCAAGTTGTTATCTTAGGTAAACAATCCAGAATTGACCTTTTTGTGAGCACTTTGCAGAAAGGGCATGACTCCAGCAAGACAATGGTCAAACATTTTATGACTCAGTTCAATTAACACCTATTTGTGAAAGGTGCTTCCATTCTCCAAGAGATCAACTCAAGGAAAGCTCATATAACGATAGTATGCTAATGCAAATCCTGACCACTAGATGGAGTCAGAAATGTGTTGTTGTAGCTAAGGGTTGATTCAAAGTGGATGCCTCCTCGTGGCCGTGAGCACTAGCTAATAAAGTATCCTTGTTATAAAAGAACTCAAGTTTCTTTATTAAAATAAAAGAAACATCATCGGGTACCTGGAACATTATATTTCCACAGCCAAAAATCACTTGAAAATAGATAATCTAATCATTAACTTCTGAGATCTTGCTGTGCAATTTCACTCCTCCATTACATCCAATACTTGAATGGCTTAAGAAGCATTGTGCAGCAAACTCAGGAAGTGGAAGAAGCTGGACTTTGAAAGCTTTCTTTATTAGTGCATGTGTAGGCTTTGTTCAAATCTCTAACTGCAGCTGAAGCTCTGAAGGAGTGTAGTTGCATGCAATATTCAAATATTGTGATGTCAGAACAGTTTTGTTTCCCTTATTTGTCTGCTGTAAAAACTGGTTCTGTTTTTTTCCATCTGAATAGACAGTTGTGGTTTATCCACCTGTCCATATGAAGGTGTCAAAGTTATGCTCGACTAATTATTAGTAACTTAGCTATATGTTGCAGTGCAGTGTTGAGAGAATGCTGCACTGTTAGAGACAGTTAAAACACAGTTCTGGAGAAACTCAACAGGTCAAACAGTGTACAGTACTTTTATATAGCAAAGATAAAGATACATAACCAACATTTTGGGCTTGAGTCTTTCATCAAGGTATGAGCCTTGACCCATTCCTAGATGAAAGGCTCACTTCTGAAGTGTTGTGCTTGGAGGAAGTATCTCTAAATTGAGACATCCTGTGTCTCTGTAGCCAATCCTGTTAAAGTACAAGAAGTGAGAAGTGAGCAAAACAATGCAGAAATAAGGTTCAGAATGATCATAGAAGTTGAAGTAAATTAGTTGACTTCCGAACCCATTAATCCCTTGGCTCAGATTAATCGAACCATCTGTTTCAATCCGTTAAACCCTGCCAAAGGCTTTGATGGAAGCTGGCAGGCGGATGCCTCAAATTAATCTGGGCAGAAATGGATGGGTTAGCACATTGAGTGGATGAGTGATAAATTATCTATAAAGTGGTGAAAAGAATTCTATTAAATGCCCCAAGTGAAATAGATGATCGCAGCAGTTAAATTCTTTAACATTTCCTGAGGGAGCTAATCTCGAGTTTGTGAGAGTGAAAGTCACATTTAAAGTTGAAGAGCCCCCCCGCACAAAAGAATCAGGATGAAGGAGCTGGTCATTGGCAACTCTGCCATTCAGAAAGGTCAAAGTTGATCAACTCCACATTCAACCCTCACGCTCATAATTTCTTCCATATTCCAAATGCACTGATCTTTCCCTTAGCCATGCAAACACTGAGCACCCATAGGACTTAGCAAATTCAAACATTCAGCACCTACTGAGAAAAAAAAAAGTATTTCCCTAAGTCCCAGTTGAATCAACAACCCCTTTTTCTAAGACAGAAATACTCCACTCCAGTCTTTCATTCATGAGTGAAATCTTCCCAGTACCTACCCTATCAAGTTTTTGGAATATGTTTCAGTGAGATCTACTTTCACTCAGCTTAACTCCAGGGAACACAGACCTATTGAACCCAATCTCTCCTCATAAGGGATCCTAGAAATTACTCCAATGAACCTTTGTTGCACTCCATCTAATATAAGTATATATTTCCTTATATACAGGAACCAGGTGGTTCTGGTGGTTGCAGACACTATCTAATTACAGTAAGCTATGAACTACTGCTAACCTACCATATGCTTTCCTAATTACTTGGTGCAACTGCGTGTTAACTTTGGATGATTTGTGTTTAAGGAAAACCAGGTCCCAGTGTCTTACATTTGTTGTTGCTAGAAACTTGACCTTAATCCTTTTGGGTTTAATTTATCTAATTTGTCTAGAAATTGATTTCACCCTTTTTTTGTGCGTGCGCTAAATAGGCCCTAACAGCAAACTCTATGTCACTAAAATCAAATCACAAAAATTGCACACGGTTGCTATAAAAATGACTTCTGCAGTTTTCTGCCATTTAAAAGGGTCAGAGAGCGATTTGGGTGTTCCATCCATCAGGAACAATACAGAGAAAACTCAAACAGATTTGTCGGATAGGACTTTACCCTTGCTCTAACACTGTCACATTGGGTCTGTAACATGAGTAATTGTGCAGAGGCCTAGACCAGTGATTCATAGATGCATGTTCAAATCCTGTGATGGCACCTGTGGAACTTAAGTACTGTTAACCTATTGAAACTGGAAAGTAAAGTACAGAATCAGCAATGTTGACTATGGCAATGAAAATTCCTCGCGATTCACTACTGCCCTTTAGGGAAGGAAAAGATATTAGTGAACTATGGAAACAGTGTAAAAACAGAATGCTGGAGACACTCAGCAGGTCAAACAGTGTAATTATAATAGAATATCTAAAGATACATAACCAACTTGAGCTCTCATCAAGGTGTGGAACAAAATGGTGGGGGGGGAGGGTGTTGGTGGGAACAGAGGGAGGAGCATTGTCCCAAAGGCAGGAGGTAATAGGTGGATAAGGGAGGGAGGGCATAGCAGCAGGCAGGGGGAAGAGGGATGGCTCTGTGAATGGAGAGGAGAGGAGGTGGAGAGCTGGAAGAAAGAAGACAGAGGGGTGGGGAAGAGAGGGATAAGGTGGAGTGGTCCAGCAGAAAGCAGAGAAGCCAAAGCCATCCAGTTGGAGAGTGTTGTATAGGAACAATACTTGATTTTCTGACTGGACACTCACCAACCTACATTTTTCCATACCTTGATGAAGAGCTCAAGCACGAAACATTGGTTATGTATCTTAAACTTTGCTCTATAAAGTACACTCTTTGACCTACTGAGTTTCTCCAGCTTTGTGGTTTTACTTCAGCTATGCCGTCTACAGTATTCAATGTTTTACAAAGAAATAATCTCTAATCTCTAATCTCTAAATTTGTTTTGGCAGTCTCCCATTTACGGTTAAGAAATGGCAATGATATCCAAATCCTGTAAATGATGAAAAAATTAATTTTCTACTTAAAGCACCACATTACTACATCCAAATAATAATCCAGTATCTCCCTGCTGGTGGTATCAGATGCATTGGCCTGTGTTTATTACAAATAGTATATTGTTTGCTCCCTGCATGTACCTTAATTGTGTTTATGTTTGATGCATTAAAAAAAAGGTAACCACTGGGAAACTTTAAATAGTGGAGTGAAACATGAAAGTCTGCAGTCTGTGTGATTGAAATAAAATCACACAGAGATATTGGAGCAACTCAGCCAGTCTCACAATGTCCATAGGAGATAAAGATATATTACTGACTTTTCAGGCCTGAGCCCTTCTTTAAGGAATAAGCAGAGAACTGACTTCTGTTAAACCCCCCCCCCCCACACACACACCCTTCTTCCTCCTGTCACCTCTCCCCCACCTATCTCTCTTTCTCTCTCCCCCCTTCCCTTTTCTCTCTGTCTCCTATCACAGAGCCAAAATCAATCCTCATCTTTCCTCTTATAATATTTAATTGACACCTTTTAATGGCCTGGACTCCTCCTCCCCCTTCTCTGGCCTTTATTCTGACGCTTTCCTGTTCTTTGCTTATTCCTTGAAGAAGGGCTCAGGCCCGAAACTTCAGTTATATATCTTTACCTCCTCTGGCTATTGAAAGACTGGCTGACTTCCTCCAGCATTTCTGTAGGTTTTAACTTTAAGTAGTAAAGACAAATTTATTTTAAAAAAATCAAAGAATTATTGATGTTCTTTTAAGATTTAGTCTGACTTTATGCATTGTTTTAAAGCAATGTCAAATACTCTATTAATCTGCAGGCCAATGCATAATTTTGAAGACTACTGTGATCAGAAAATGGATGTCACACAGCCCAATAGAGGGCGCTCCTAACAGTTACTCAGCAAGTATGAGGAGTGACACAAAAGCATCTGCTGTACAGGCAGAAATTGCTTGCAGCTTTAGGAGAGAGGGGAGGAGGTAAAATGCACCAGATGCAACAAGTCAAGCATTAGCGCCAATCAAATAACATAGCCTGAAAGGATTTTTATTCTCTCTTGATCAACAGCTTAAGTGAAAACTGCACAGTTATGAAGACTACTGCTAGTAAAAAGCTTTCTAGTTTTAGATTTTCAACTGACTACATGCAGTAATTCTGAGACACACTATTGAGTCCAAATTTGTCAATTATTCTCTTCCCCTAATGTTTAATTCTTTCAATTTCCTTTGCCACGGGATGCTACAAGAAGTAGGTTTAAGATATTTTGGAGACCTGTGTAACTGAAAGATGATGCACCTAATTACAAAAAAAATATCAAATTTACTCTTAGTCATTATTGCTATATTTATTTACATATTTTCAGCTCAAAACCTAATTAAACCCTACTTTAAAAAGTCAATGAAGAAAGGGGCAGTGACGAAGGTAACAATTATCCCCTTCAGAGATCACCTTTGCTTCACTTTTCTTGGTGTAAAGAAAAAGTACCTTGACTTAAGAAGCAGTCACCACAGTGATTACCTCATCGGCCCATGCTGAACATTGAACAAGTAATCTTTCAGATATGTAGAGAGAGTATGAAAAGTACAACAAATGTGAGAAATTGATTAGTTCAATCTAATTTTATTCATCAGTTATGTTTAACACCACAAAAGTTACGTAATGTGAAGTAATTCAGATTTATGTTTTAGGTGTGGACAAGGAGTTGGTACCTTTTTGCATTCAACTGGGTAGTGTTCCACAATTATACCTTTTTGGCTTGAAATGGGTAATTTATAAGAACAAATAACTGGAGTAAAATTCCCAAAGAATCCAATGTTATTTTTACTGGAAGATATTAGAGGGATTAAACCTAAATTAAAACTGAATGTGTATCAAGAAAAAAATTGTTCAAATTCCTTTGGCAATAGCTAGAAAATGTATTGCTATAACTTGGAAGTCGGATATTGATTTAGGAATGGATAGATGGCCTGCAGAAGTTTGGAGTTGTATTCCACTTGAGAGAATTACTTATCATTTAAGAGATAAATAACATACATTTTGGAAAATATGGAGCCCATATTTACAAACTGTTGGTATTAAAATTTAAATGAATCTCGAACATTCCTTTTCTCATATAGGTGTCTATAAATGTTTATATATTTAAAGGTATCGGAAAGTGAAGGACTCGTGTTGTGGTTTTCTTTGCCCCTCTTCTTTTTTTTCCAGTTTGTCAGGGTTGGAGGCAGGGGGATGGGGGATTAATAGGAGGCTTTTCTTTCTTTTGTATTTCTTTACATTTTTTCTTTTTTATAACATACCACATGTAGTTGGATTACATTTGAAAAATTGTAATATGTTTGCTAAGTGGTTTTATTTTAAATAACATTTTTTAAAAAAGTTGTCTTTCAAAATAAAACCTTAATACTGCACTGCAAACCTTTAATAGGAATTCACTTGAGAAATTGATCTGCTTTCTTAATTGAAATGTGTTTTTGAATTTGCAATTGACCCCATATTGCTTCTAGTGCTACAAAAATATTTTCATTACACAAAGGCACAGCAAATTGTTAAAGGATACATTTCAGTCATTTGTAAGAGGTATTAAACATAAGTTCATGTTCTATTTTGGGGTGTCCCGAACTTGCTAAATTAATTTTAACTTTCCAATTTGCTGTACCTGTACCTATAATGTGCCTTCTTCTTCTTCTTATCTTGGGAGACGAAGACTGGGCTAACAACTAACATCGGGCAGAATGTAAACACACACTGAATCCAATGAGGAAATCCCAGATCATCCCTACCCTGAGCACCGTCCTGAGCACTTATCTCATGCCAGCTCCAGTTTCCTTCGATAACCAAGATGCTTTCACTTTTTGCATTCTTCTTCAGTCCAATGATATACATTAAAAAAAGAACGTGAAAACTTGTCATTGAGAATACAGTGAAATTTCTCTGTTACCCCTTAGAAACCTTTAAATAGGAATTGGATATACAGATAAATTAGAAATTTGAGCGATATAGTGGAACTAACTGGACAGCTCATTCATAGATCATAATGTGAGGCCTAGTGAGCCAAGTGGTCTCTTCTGTCTTGATTGATTCTGTACAGTAATTTCGTTCCTTGAACAAGTCAGGCAACAAGAAATTTGAGTGTCAACATGAGTTCAATAACAAAAGACAGAATAGTCAAAAAGGTTAAAATCTGAACTTATTTTTAAAGTGTTGAACTGTTCTCAAAAATGTCAAATGGCGCTGCAGTCTCTCACATTCCATGGACAGGATGAAGAAGATGGTCATGGACCATGAACAACCACACTCCACTATACATCAATAACTGAGTAGTGGAGAGGGTGGGAACCACCATGTTCCTTTGAGTCCACTGAACAAGTGACCTGTTGTGGACACACATCTCCTCACTTGTCAGGAAGGTGCAACAGTGACTACACTTCCCAAGAAGACTGAAACAGGTAAGCCTATTGGCCACCATTATGCCGACCTTCTACAGGAGCTCTATTGCGAGGGCCCTAACTGCCTGAAACATAGAGTGATACAGTTGCGGTAGAGAAATGGATCAATCTACATGATCATAAGAATGGCAAAGAGAATCAATGGGATGTCCCTCCCTGCCTTGCTCTCCATCGATGTGATCTACTGGGATCATTGTCAGAAGAGAGTGTGCAAAATTGTTGAGGACCCCTTCCACCCCACACACTGCATCTTTGAATTGCTCCCATTCGGAAAGAGATATAGGAGTATCAGAGCCGGCACCACCAGTTCTAAGGAACAGATTCCTCCCATGGGCAGTGAGAATGCTGAATGACCAGAGGAACTGCTCACACGAACCATCCCAGATTCTAAAATTTACTAAACAATATTTATTTATGTATTTTTATCGATGTATATTTGTCCTGTGTATGTATTGTTTGTCTGTATGTGCGCTATGTCTGGTTGTGTCTGCATGCCTTGCACCAAGGGCCGGAGAACATTACTTCATCAGGTTGTACAAGTACAACGAGATGACAATAAACCTGAATGTGAACTCGATGAAAAAAATGTTCTTGGACGAAAATCTCTCAAGTCAAAACAAAAGTTGGTCATGTGAAGTGCATTGACACGTTTGTTTCTCATAGCTCCTGGTAATTCCCTGCATTATTTCTGTCCTCGCAATCAGACTTTCCCTGCCGACTTTCCAATCTCACACTGTCTACCTGCCAAAATGACAAACTTAAAATGGCAGGAGAAAACTTGTCAAAGCTCGAAATAGGATTGCAGTGTTGCCATCTTTATGCTAAGATGGGTGTTATAGGCTATATTTAGTTTGTTATTCATTCTCCATTATCCTCCATAAACTATTCACTTAATTAACGACTATTACTTTCTTTTGCGGATTAATCCTCCATTGCAAGTGACCATATTTCAAAGCCACCTCCAAAACCTGGGGTTTTTTAGGTTAATTGGGAGGCAGAGTTCTCGATGGCTGGAATCGGCTTCTGCTGCATTGTTAAAAAAAAACTTTTAAAAGTTTAAATTTAAATATAGACTGCCAAAACAAGCCACTCAGTACATCCGGTCTATGTATAAGTATATATCCCTTTGATTCTTTGTCTATCTACATCATTGTATCCTTCTATCTTTTTTTTCCTTATTTGTTGATGAAGTTCATCTGAAATACATGATGTTCAGTTCAGGAGCTGTCTTTAGCAATAATGTTCTGCATTTGAACTATTCTTTGAGCAAAAAAATGTTTTGCCGAATTCCCTGTTAGACTTTTTACATGACTATGATATTATTTTTGGTCGTCACTTTTCCCAACCTCTCCATAAGTAGCAGAATACTACCATGGCTTAATGATGGCACATGCCAGAAGAGTAGCTAAAGTGGTTGAGCCCTACACCAGATAACCCCAGCCAGTGGAGATGAGAATATGATTGCTAAATATTTATGTTGAGATTCGGCAGGGGACAAGTGTGAGCATTTACCCATTAAGTAGCAAGAATAAAGTCATAAAGCGTGGGTTATGGCCTTGCTTGAGACATCTCCAGCAAGCAGTTGGAGGTCAGTTGCAGCCCACACAGAGGGCAGTGTTAAGATAAAAATGGAAACACATGCAACCAAAGATCACTCCGATTTAGCCGCTCAAGAATCTTGCCTCACATTATGATCTTCCTGAATGAGAAAGACAATAAAATTGCCTAAATTTTAAAACGTTATACAAAATGATATTTTGACTCAGTTGACATATTAATTGTATGACTGTAGCTGTTGTGTTAATACCACAAAAGTTTTTCTAATCTGTTGTGTTTGGACCAACGTGGGAATTTTTATCCTGCAGAAAGTGTTTCGGTACTTGCCCGTCAAATATTCCAAATTTGTCTCCATTAACTTGTGAACTTCTGCAAGGTGTTGCTATACTAATTTGAACATGGAATGAAGGTTGCAAACAGATTCTTTTCAGAATGTACAGTTGATTAGATTTTAATAGGAAATGTGTGAAGGTACAAAACAATATAGAAGTACTTTTCTTTAACCTTCGGCAAATAATCTCTCTTTCTTGAATGCCCAGTTGCTAGGACACCAAAGCACTATTTTGTGATTTAATCTCCAGCAGGCATCAACATGCTCTATTTCTGCTGAGATGTCTATGCAGTTGAATGAGGTCAATATGAGGAGATAGCTTCATGAATTATGAGAATTATTGTTCCGTGTGGCTTATACAACCAGAACTCTGACATGTCAAGTTTAATTATGATTCATTTACAATATACAAAAGACTAACAGTTAGCTTCATATTCATTTGAAATCGCAATATTCCTTCTTTACTCTCATCCTCTGGGCCCAGATAAATTGTCTTTTTCAAATGCTCATTACCTGATGGAGAGGCACATTTTCTCACACAGAATATGAATGGAAATCCATCCACAATATTTTCCATCTAATAATTTTTAATTTAGAAATAATTTAATGTATTACAGTACTTTGCTTCTCAAGTTTCTAATAGATAAGAAAGTAAATATATTTACAGAGGTTCGGTGCTGTACACTTTCCCCCGCAAGTGGTTATAAAGTAGTTTGACCATACAGCAGAAATCCAAAAATCCAGATACGAGAAATCTGGACCACCCGAGATTCTGGACTTTTCAAAAACTCACAAACTTTTAAAATTTAGCGGACTTTTGTGTGCAGGGGTGCATGAGGAACCACCACAGATGCACAAGCAATCACTTCATTTTTCTTTAAAACTTTGTTAAAATGAAACATGCTATATTTGCAAATGAATAAACTATCAACATTTACCTGTTCAGCTGTTCTTTATCCCTCCTTAAATATGAATTTTAAAAGTACTGCCCGAGGATCCTGAAAATCCAAAAATCTGGACTGTCCCCGATTTTAAGATTTTACTATATACTTGTAAGTTTATTTCTTAAATAATTTTTCCAAAGGTTTCATGACATGATCTCTATTGAGATGTGAAATTAGTTGCAATTGAAATTAGAGTGCTTTGTACCCAACCAGGCAGTAAAAGATTTAAACTGCACAGATACATCATCCCCCCCCCAAATCTACAAACAGAGAAAATACCCTCAGTCGCTTCTGAACAAATAATCCAATTGGTTGCTGCAAAGATGTGCAAGTCGACAAGATTCATGTGCAAAAGAAATACAAATTAAAAAAGGAATGAGCTTTAGATGCAGTTTCACAGCAACAACATTCAAATTGAATTAGTAAATACCTCTGGCTGGGATGGGTGTTGAGGGTTTCATTGTCTTTAGTGCAAAGGTCACCTCAGGTTTTTAGAGTCAAGAAAGTCAGAAGGAGAAATGCGTGTAATGCTATTACTTTTTCCCAGTAATATCACAGACTTCCATAAATACTTTGATTTGTGTTTGTTCTATTGGAGATTACCCACTTATGCAAGGAAGGTTCAAAAAGGAAAGGAATACAAGCTAAATGATCCGAGTTATTTTTACTCTACAAAAAGCGGACAGGTGACGTCACAAGCTCCATTCAGCCAATTTACATTTTCATTTGGATTCTTAACAACAAGAGCAATCTCTGCTAATCCCAAGCTGGCAGCCTGGGTAAGTAGATCTGAAGTATGATGTAAACTAGCCCTGGGAAGGTATTGCATGTTCACTTCGTTGAAGGAGATTAAAGAATCAGTTGAGTTTTCTACAACATTGTGGTCATCGCTTCTACATTGCTAACCACATCAAAACACATTTGCCTAGGAGATCAGTTACATGACATGATTTTTCAGAATCATGTGCATTCAACTTATGAATATCAATTACTTTCTGGAGTTAATTGTGAATTTAACCATTTCTAGTTTATTGTGCATCCTTCTAGAAATTTGTGGGCACTTCCTAGTATAGATTATCCTTGCATTACGATGTTATATTAAGGGGCATCCCTGGAAATCATTGCCAGGCTTCCTGGAAGAAATTAGTGAATGGTAGACTTGAATGCCTTTCTCCATAGTCTACAACCTTTCTCCCACCACCGGCCCCCATACTCTACTGGCTGTCCACAGCACATTCTATCTCACACAACCTCCTAACTCTATTATCACTCCCTTAAAGGGTTAACAGCTGACATTGTTTCACCAAACAATTACCCATCGCCATTCCCATGAAGTTGCTTTCCTCCTCACCAGCCCACCGCCACTGTCATGGCATCTAAACTGCCAGTCTCCATCTAAACTGCCAGTCTCTATCTAAACTGCCAGTCTCCTCATTTTCAACTCCTTGGGCACCAACTAATTTAAATCCAACCTCCAAAATGAGGGCCCAGCAGGACCTTCTCATGATTAAAGTTGAACAATACCCAATTGGCCAAGACAAAACTCAATATCCTCATTTCATCCATTTCACAACTGTCCTTACAATCATGTATAGAAAACTTTTCTTAACCACTTCATTGCCATTCACAACCTTACCATGAAAGACTAACAAAGAAAAGTTTTTGAAAATTGATGAAGTAGTCATCAAATCATTGAATTTTTTTTAACATTTGATCGTTACATTGATACACGTGCCTTTAACACACACAAAGGCCAGAATAATTCGAAGAGCCGCTGTAATGCTCCAAGGCTTCAGTTCTTTGAAAAGATGTTCTGCCAGAAACCAAAGAATTTGAGGCAAGGCCAAAATATATGCAGTGGCTTGCTTTCCCCTTGACTTCTCTTCAGATTTGGTTGCTTTTACAATTTTAACCTATATGATCATCCAGCATTTGCGGCTGTGCTGTTCTACGGGATTGAGAGTAATGAATTCTTGCTCAATCTCATTTGAGAAAAAATGTTTTTTTGTTCCCCCTGGGATAAGAGATCCAATTGTTTGTTAGTCTGGCCTAATTGCTGAAGATATGCTTAAAGAAAATTTAAATTTCAACCTAGTCGCCTGAGTTTCCTTTTTGAATTAAAGTTCATTTTACAGCTGAGAAAAATATGTTTGGATCACACGGAGAGTTGGTGTCTGTATTCTGGTTTTCACAACTATTTTTTTTAGACAGTTTGTGAATGGTCTCAATGGGTTTTCAGGTATCTGGATCATTGCTGGAGAGTAGTGAGTTCATGTCCCTTCACAACTGGCGAATTTAAAGATTCAAGTAGTTAAATAAATGCGGACTATAAAGCCAGCATCAATAAAACCACCATAGAGTTACTATAACGAAGGGCTCAGGCACCAAAAGTAGGTTACACATCTTTACCTCCTATGGACGCTGCAAGACCTGCTGAGTTCCTTCAGCTTTTTTGTGTTTTTAGTACAATCACAGTGTCTGCACTCCACGAAACTACTGAATAGTTGCAACTCCTGTTTGGTTTGCTAATGTACTCTGGGGAAGGAAATGTGGTGTCCTTCCTGCTCTGGGCTCTATGCAACCCTTGACTCACCGAAGTGGTTGATTCTTGACTGCCTAATCTGTTCCAAAGTGATTAAGAAAAATGTGCAAAATTTGTGACAAGAATTGTGAACAAATGTTAACTTGCTGTGATATCTACATCCTGTAGAAAAAAAAATGTACTTCTGATGTGTTATTCTTGGATAGGAGCCATAACGACAATATTCACACAGCGTGATCCCACAAGAAATCTAATCTGATAATGATCAGAATTTTTTACTCCAGTTAGAAAAGTCAAAGGATAAAGGTTTGCCAAATACTACAGCTCTTTGACATGCACTTCTTGTTGTATCGAAGTGGGATTAAGGCTGAACAGAATAGGTGAAAGTGATATATGACAGTCTGCAGATCATCAGGTGGTAGAGGCAAGTTCAGTCATGTCGAGTGAGGGGTCGAAGGTGAGTAAGATAAGAACATAACAATAGGAGCAAGATTAGCCATTCTGGCCTGTTGGGCCTGCTCTGCCATTTAATGAACTGATTTGATGACAGGCTTATCCTACGTGTCTTTTCCCCATATCCCTTAATTCCCCTATTTTGTAAAAACTCTATCCAACCTTGTCTTAAATATATTCACAGAAATAGCCTCCAATGGGCAGAGAATTCCACAGATTTACCACCCTCTGGGAAAAACAATTCCCCCTAAATTTAGAAAGTGTGCTGACCGGCTGCATCATGGACTGGTATGGGAACACCAATACCCCTGAGCATAAAGCCCTCAAAAAGATAGTGGACATAGCCCAGGACATCACAAACAAACCCCCCCCCCCCCCCCCCCACTACTGAGTACATCTATAGGGCAGCAGCAATCATCAAAGACCCACACAACCCAACACACTCTCTGTTCTCGCTGCTGCCATCTGGAAAGAGGTATTGGTGCCACAAGACTCGCACCGCCAAGTTCAGGAACAGCTGCTACCGCCTTCCCCATCAGACTCCTCAATGACAAACTCAATCAGAAACTCATTTCAGAGCTCTTATTTGTGCACTTTATTGATTTTCTTTTGTTCTTTTTGTATTGGATTACATTTGCTATCTGTTTGCAGTTCTTTTATTTGTTTACATGTTTACACTGTGTACAGTTTATTTTCCTTTGTACTGCCAATTAGTGGTAATTCTGCAATGCCCACAGGAGAAAAAGAATCTCAGGTTTGTATGTGATGTCATGTATGTACTCTGACAATAAATCAGAAAAATCTGCCACACTGGGTCTTGCGGCTGTGTCCCCTAGTTCTAGTCTCTGCCACCAATGGAAACAACTTATCTTATCTATGCCTTTCATAATTTTATACATTCTCGTAGATTCATCTAAATTTAAGTGAGTACTGCCTCAGATGATTAAATCTCTTCGAATTTTCTTCTCAGTATTTTTTTCCAAAGGGCACAATCTAGCTCTCTGTTGATTATAAAGTCACCTCATTCCTTAGATTCCAGCTAGGTGGAATTTTGATATTTCTAATTTTCTCTATAATTTTTTTTAGAACTACATCATGGTAACAGAACAGACCTTCCTGCACATGGCCCGTGCGACCCAAATAATACCAATTAATTTTCAAACCCGGTACATTTTTGGAGGGTGGAAGGAAATGAAGCACCCAGAGGAATCCCATGCACTTCGTGGGGATTACGTACAAACTCCTTACAGATAGTGCTGGATTCGAACCCAGGTTGTTGACACTGTAAAAGTATTGCACTAACAGCTACGCTAACAATGTTGCCTATGTTCCTCCACAACTTCGTTACGATGTCTTACTTTTTCATTTCATTTATTGAGTTATATTGAGCATATATACCAGGGGAAAGTTACATTACTTTCATTTATTTACAAGTATTAAGAAAAATAACATATTAGTATTTAACAAATATGTATTAACCATAAATTTCTTCTCCTCTTGTAAAACTGAAAGAAAAGAGAGAGAGGGAACATTTTTAAAATTTTATTACAAAATCCCGTCTAACTAATCCAAAAAAAAAGAAAAAGAGACAGGGCCGTCCATTCTGAGAGTAAAGTAAGAAAACAAAGGGTTTCCTGGTTAAAACCAAATTTACCATAAGGAACTAGGAGAGAATCCAGTATAAAATTATGATTCTTAAACTATAAGGAAATATTGAATAATTGGTTACCAAACTTCTACAAACTTAAACGACGTATCAAATACCCAACTCCTAATTTTCTCCAAACATCATGACATGACAGCAGAGAGCCACTGAAGTAGAGTAGGTGGGTTGGCATCCTTCCGTTTAAGTGATATGGATTTTCTAGCCAATAATGTTGAAAAGGCATTTATTCGCTGTGCGGCGACAGTCTCCGCTGACATGATTCCAAAAATAGCTGTTAATTGATGTGGTTGTAATTCTAATTCTAGAACTTTTGTTAATGTTTCAAAGACAACTTTCCAGAAATTATCTAGACTTGAACATGACCAGAATATACAAGTTAAAGTGACTACCTCAACTTTGCCCTATAAGAAGTAGGGTTTATTTTGGAAAAAAATACAGCCAATCTATCTTTAGACATAGGCGCGCAATATACCACCTTGAACTGAATCAAGGCAAGATGGGCACAAAATGGTGAAGTATGTACTAGTCAAAAAATAGGATCCCATCAATTGTTCAGAAGCAATCTTGGAATTCCAACCACCTTTAATTTTATTGTTGGATTTCACTCACAAGTAACAAATTATATATTGTAGCTATTCACCCTTTATGAAGTGGATACACCTGAATGCATGGTCAATATATCGACATCAATGGGAGTTTATTGTCATATATATAAAATACAATGTAGTGATTATCTGAAATTTTTTACTTGCTGCAGCCAAACAAGTATATAAAATACACGAACAATGAAATTATGTAGAGAGTGTTCTCCTACATGGAAGCAGCCAATAGCTCCAGATCCATGGAAATCCAGCATATTCCCAGCTCACTGTGCAATTATCCAGGTGCTCTGTCAGCAAACACCTGAGCCATTGTAGGATATGACAATGGAGCAAATACAAAGAAAGTGTTGAAGGAAACTACTGATCGGAATAATCAATTGCTCTCTAACCCACTTGATCATTTCAGAAGGCTTCAAATTAAATATGCATGGGATATGGCCATTGCTGGCCTTTTGATGGATCAAGGGCATAATAGATATTCTGCAGGATGTGACCCTGGCAATGCTGATCAAAGTATGGGTTCTGTATCAACATTCTGCCTTTAATATATAAATTCTCCTTGTTCAGCCAGACCAAGAAGCTTATTGTGGACTTCAGGAAGGACAGGATGAGAGATGATAGACCTATCTTCATTGACAGGAAGGCAGAGGGAGGGTTGGTTCAAGTTCCTGGGTATCCACATATCAGAGGCCATCTCGTGGAGCAAGTATATTGAAGGAAACATGAAGGCACCACAACACCTCTATTTTCTAAGAAGTCTTGAGATTTGGCACATCATTGAATACTGGATCGAACTTGTGTAGGTGTACTCTGCAACTGGTTGGATGTGGCCTGGTTGGGAAATTCGAGTGCACAGGGATGCAGAAGACTGCATAAAATGGCAAACCCCGCCAAGTCCATCACAGGCACTGACCTTCCTCCTATTGAAGATCTTCTATATTAGGCGTTGCCTCAAAAATGCAGCCAACTTCTGAAAGAACCCCTGTCACCCTGGTCACAATTCCTTATCACTGCTACTTTCAGCCAAAAGGTACAGAAACCTGACGTCCAGCACCTTCACGTTCAAGAAAAGGATATTTATTCAGCAGGCTATTAGACTATTGAACCTACCTAACTCTAAACTGCTCCAGGAGCTTATATCTGGACAACTACCTACCTGACTCTAAACTGCTCCAGGAGCTTATATCTGGACAACTACCTACCTGACTCTAAACTGCTCCAGGAGCTTATATCTGGACTACCTACGTACCTGACTCTAAACTGCTCCAGGAGCTTATATCTGGACGACTACCTACCTGACTCTAAACTGCTCCAGGAGCTTATATCTGGACAACTACCTACCTGACTCTAAACTGCTCCAGGAGCTTATATCTGGATGACTACTGTTAGGTCTGCTTTGTTCATGAATGAGTGAGACAAACACCAGACTGAGTCGAAATCAGGGTTCTTTGTTCTTTATTACCGGATTGTAACACTTGCGACTAACAATGTTAGTCGGAGAATGCATTCTGCCGTTATCAGCAAAATGGTGATTTTTTTATACCCTTGGATACGTGCTTAGAACATCATCATATCATTACTTGTCCAATGACTAAAACTGTTGCTATCCTTTCCCTGCTAGCTTCCTGCCTCTCAATCCATCAATGTCTCTCTTATCTTGTAAGTACAAGGATGCATTCACATCTTGTTACAGCCCTGTACAGGGTAACTCCTTACACATTCCCATCTCATGATGTTTTACCTTACACTACCTACCTGACTCTAAACTGCTCCAGGAGCTTATATCTGGATGACTGAAATATCACCTTGTTATTCACATCTGCTAATGTGAATTTTTATTTATCTATCTTTTTTGTTTCTATTTCACTTTTCTGTCTCATGGCATACTGTTTCAATTTAATTTATACTGTTGTTGCTGGCATAGCTTCCATACCAGTGTGGCTGCATCAGGTAAAAATTTCAGTGCGTCTGTGCATTATACGTCCCTATATGACATAATACCATGTATCGTGAAGAGTATTCTGGATGGTTGCAACACTGCCTGGTATGGAGGTGCAAACTCTCAAGACAAAAATAGACTCAAGAGGGTGGCTAACTCGGCCTGCAACATCACAGGCACCAGACTTCACTCCACTGAGGACATCAACACGAGGCAGTGTCTTAATCAAGCAACCTCTATCCTCAAGGACCCCAAGCACTTAGGCCATGCCTTCTTCACTCTGCTACCATTGGGAAGGAGGTACAGGAGCCTAAGGACAAGCACTCAGCAGCACAAGGACAGCTTCTTCCCCGCTGCCATCAGGTTACTGGATAATCAATGAATGAAAGACACTGGCTTACTTTTTGTGCACTACAATTTTTATTATTATTTTATTTTATTTCTATAGTACTGTAATAAGATGGTTATAATGCGTCTGTTCGCACTATGACGTTGCTGCAAAACACCAAATTTCATGACTTGTTCATGACAATAAATCCCGATTCTGATTCTGACAATAAACTCTCATATCATATCATGGCACATGAAAAGACAATGAAGAAGCCAAATCAAAAATGTTTTAATGTTGTTGGGAATCGTACAGTTAAGATCAATCAAAGAAATACCAGCAGTTTCTTTGAACAGCTAGCATCCTTGTCCAGATTTTATCGATATGAAAGAGCAGATAACATTTCTCTGAGCACACTGGGAGTGCGTAATGAATAATAGAAGGGCTAATTCGCATATAATTTTGCCTTGTAGTTTCTAGAAGACTTGCCAGGTTAAAGTTTAATAAATAAAATGATAACAGAGTAACAAATCCAAATAACAATTGACTGATCGAAAAGGCCACTCAACTAATAGACATTTAGATGGCCAATCCATCTATGGATGATTAATTGCAGTGAGAATTAATTGGAGACAATGTTTAAGAAGAATATCTGTGGGGCTATGCTGACCTTTTCCAAGTAGATCAAAAAGAAATCAATGGTCAATATCTTAGACCCATTCTGCTGATTCTTGAAAGATGTCAAAATCGCGTGCCCTTCAAGTTGGCATCCTAAGACCTCCTTTCTATCATCCACTCAATGAAGCTGCACTCCAGTCACACCACATGGGCCTGTAATGTAACAGGACAAAGAGCACCAAGAGAAGGGACAAGTGAGAGGAAAACTACCAGCAAGCCCTCATGCAGCTGCCAGGTGTGTGTAAGAGGCACAGTTGAACAAATTGAGGAGGGATGAGTTGAGCTGATGCTGTACTCCAGAGAATGAAAAGCAGTGAATGTAATGTATCATGGCTGAGAACTGGAGAATGTTATTTCAAGTACTGGCATAAACAGCCAATGGATTTTGTGCTCCATAAGAATAAGAAAGTCTCTCTATTTATTTCTCGGCATTAATATATATTCTATAGCTACAGCACAGCCCAACATGATCACATCAGAGAAGTATAAAATATATAAGGGAATTTTACGTGTATTCTTTGTATAATTTTTGTATTCAATATTATTTTTGGACATGGTACGAGTTAAAATTTATTGTTTAATTATTATAATTATAGAATTTGATATCCTGAACAAAGTAAGTTATGTCATAATTATGGTTGTTTCGTATTTACAATTGATCTGTATACGATATGATTTGATTTATGCTCTCATCAGTATACCTTGTGTAAAGGAATTTTGTTAAACTGAATAAATATATTTTAAAAAGAAAGGATACATACAGAAATATATTTAAGACGAGGTTGGATAGATGGTTACACAGTAAGGGAATTAAGGGATGTGGGGAAAAGGCAGGGAGGTGGAGCCTATCAACAGATCAGCCATGATCTCATTGAATGGTAGAGTAGACTCGTCAGGTCAGACGGCCTGCTTCTATTTCTTATGTTCTTATATATTTATTTAATCCAATAAAGAATAAAGATGGATTAAAGGATGCATTCATTTGAAACCTGGAGAACTCAGGGTCCTTCTGATTTGTATTTCATTGATTTTTCTGCCTCCTTCTCCTTTTCTGTGAAGTTTGTTATGAAAGATTTAAAAAAACACCATGGTTAGTGCAGCACCATTACAGCGCCATTGAATCCCGGGCTGTCTGTAAGGAGTTTGTACCTTCTCCCCATGTCTGTGTGGGTTTTCCCCGGGGGCTCCGGTTTCCTCCCACCATTTGAAACTTACCCCGGGGATGTACGTAAATTGGGTGTCATGGACTCAAGGGCCGAAATGGCCTGTTACTGTGCTGTATGTCTAAATTGTTTTTTTAATTTTTTTTTAATCATTCTTCTTTCCTTCATAAGAATGTGACCCCATCACTTTTATCCTTATGGGATTTTGAAGGCCAGACTGCTTTGGTGGTAGCTGAAATATACTTCTGTTCATATAATTTCAAAGTCTCATCTCTCTCTTCCTCTCTGCATACTATCTAACAGGTTTTAGATATCAAGTGCACAATCATGACAGAATTACTTAATATGAATGAG